>NC_140951.1:63835404-64172904 GCF_014529385.1 Adiantum capillus-veneris | reverse complement strand
CGGCGAGTTAGATCCATCTATTATATATCGAGTTGTTGCCAAGTATAACTTGTCGAACTCTGATGCTGGCCAACATGCAGCAATCTTGCAACCCAATAGAGGTGTTCGCAGGCGCTTTGGTCAAGCAGCATATGTGAGGCCACGTGATGTAGCCTCTGAGAGCTCGGGGGATGATCATGCAGACCACATTCCCAATGAGGCAATGCTTGAGCCCGAGATCGATGAAATGATCGAGATGATCATGGATTCGTAAAGGCTTATCTATGATGATATGAAAAGTAAAGCCGATACGTAGTATAAGTCATACACAAGAGCATGGTGTAAAGGTCGGCATTCTAGGGTGGAACGGATCGACAAAAAGTGTTTTACTCAAGAATGTGGAATCATGGCAAAATTTGAACAGTCAAGTCGACGAAGATCCTCTGATGTAGATCCTGTGGTGGGGGGACTCACTTACTTTGGCACGCTACAAGAGATTTTGAGGATCAATTAAAGAGAATTTTTTGTTGACTTGTTCGATGTGCAATGGTTCAATATAATCATGGAGGGTCACAACACTACGTGCGTAGAGGAGAGTCTGGTTTTCTTGAGGTGGATTCAACTAAGAAATGGACTAACTTAAGAGACATTTTCGTACTACCCGAGCATTGTGAACAAGTAAGTATGTAAATAGTTAACATCCAATTTTAGAAGTTATGTGCTTGGAAGCTCTCATGTAAGTTATGTGGCTCTGGTAGGTGATATTTCATCCTACAAAGTCTGCATCAAACTGGTGTTACGTCATAGAGGTAGCCCCTCGTAGTGCATGGACGTATGAAGGCTACCATGTGTCAATCACAGCGGCATCAATGGAGCAGATCGGAGAAGATGTTCAATCAGAAGCCGCTAAGGTGGTGCCAGACGAGCATCAAGCTGCTACTCTCTATGGGGTGCATGTAGAGGATCTACAAAATGAAACGGAGGACATCTGTTTAAACGGAGAGCTCTATATAGATATAGGAAGTTATGCTGAGCTTTGTGAGGATGAGAGAGAGACCTCTTAAAGCCATAAATATTGTATTTAAACAATCTAGCTTCGTTTGGTACGTGGAGCGTCATCGCTCTGGTGCACCATCGCGTGTTCCTACTCTGGCCACGACCCCCTCTATTTCGGAGCATTCAGCGCGCTTCAAAGCTTCGATGTTGACAAGAAGATTTTCACACTCGTCTCGTCGCCGGTTCTTTAGTGGTGGCGGTAGCGGTTGTTGTGGGGATGCCACCGCCGATGCCTCGACACCGCTTGGTGTTCGACAAGGCTCTTTACCCCCTCCTTGTTGGTGATACCATGATGTTGTTTTGTTGATACAATGCTTATTCTCGGTGATACCATGATGCTTTTCATTGATACCATGATAATTTATTTATTTTTTTGATAGAATGATGATGTCTTGTTAATAATTTGATGATATTCATTGACATAACTACGTTGATAAATGTCGTTTTATGTAGTATATACAATATCATTTGCATCACGTAATCATGCATCTTGTACTTTTACGTTCATACTTTTTGTACACATATGTTGTCATGTGTATATATGTTGTCAAAAGAGTGACGTCGTGAACCATCTCTTATGGTATTGTGAACGTAATTATTTCACTAACGATGCTAAAAAATTTCATGACTATGTTTTTTGAGTCTATGATCTATGTAGGATTCATCAAAGGATTGATTCCATGAAGACAAACTTGGTGACAATAAAAGATTAATGAAAATATGTTTGGTGATGCCATATTGATGACAACATGAAGACATGTTTGGTGATGCCATATTGATGACAAGCTACACATCAGATTCACGGAGACACTTCTGATCACGAGCTAATTGATAGCCTTTACACCTCTTTATTGAACCTTTGTATTCATTATTGTATTTGATAGGATAGGAGTAATGTAACTCCTCATAAAAATTCATTGTAAAAGAAGTGATGTAGATCCTCATAAAATATTTGGCATTGTAAAAGGAGTGATATAGCTCCTGATGAACATTTGCACATTCAATGATTTTTATAATATAATGGTGGGTGTATATAGAGCTAGTGGTTTTTCCCTTGATCCCCCAAGGGCTTTTTCATCCACAGTTAGGGACCCTTATTTGAGCGGGGGTGTTGAACTTATATGTGAAGCTACTCAATATATGGCTTCTCTATATATAGCACCCATGTCCCCTCTATATATACATCATCTCATGCGTGTATTCTACACACTTTGGGGTTCTATTTCTATGCTCTCTCTCTCTCTCTCTCTCTCTCTCTCTCTCTCTCTCTCTCAACGTGAGATCTATGAAAATGTATACAATAGTATGATGTATGATGATGTAGAAGGGGATGAGGGCATTTGACCCATCCCCACCTCTGCCATTCGGGAGATTGAGTAATTTATACTAGGTCTTCCATTCAAGCTTGAGTAATTTGTCCTTTCCCTCCCTATCTCCACTATTTATGCACATCACATGCTACACTATTGAGGTTAGTAATATAGCATAATTTACAAGAATTTGAAAACCAATGAGTTACAATCGTCTTACAATGAGACCATTGCCAAATTTAGTAATTGTCACTTCTTGAGCGCACAATGTTATTTTTTTCCCAAAACAAGGCTAACTTTGCTATAAAGTTTGTATAATCGACCTTCCATGACATAGAATCACTCTACAATGAGAAGACCAGTACGTACCAAATTTGGTACTTAGTAGTACCAATACTTCAAGCCTCAACTTCAAATTGTGTAATGTTATTGTAACTTCCCCAGCCCATAATATTTTTATTCCAAAATCAGCTTTCTTCTGCAATCAGTCTGTATTGAGATGTTCAACACCAAGTTTGGCAATTTACACTACCAACTTTGGTATGCCAATATCAAAAGCACCGAATTTTGTATAATTAATATACCTAACTTCCCCATCCCATAATATGTTTTTTCTGGAATAAGTTTTCTTATACAATCACACTGTAGTGAGATGACAAGTACCAAATTTGGTAGATGCCAATGCCAGTATCAAAAGCACCAAATTTTGTACTAGTATACCTAAGTTCCCTAGCCCATCATATTGTTGTTTTCCAAAATAATCTATCTTCTACAATCACCCTATAGTGAGATGACCAACACCCTATTTGGTACTTTACACTACCAAATTTGGTAGCTGCCAATGCTAGTATCAAAAGCACGAAATATGTACTGGTGCACCTAACTTCCCCATCCCATAATATTGTTCCTTTCCAAAATAAGCTCTCTCCAAAATAAGTTGTCTCCTAAATAAGTTTTCTTCTATAATCACCTTGTAGTGAGATGAGTAGCACCAAATTTGGTACTTTACAGTATTCAATTTACTAGTACCAAAGCCTGAAAGTTGTCAGACCCAGTACCCAAAGCTTTAAATTTGATATTGGTAATTATAATTTGATATTTAAATTTGATATTGGTAATTATAATTTGATATTTAAATTTGATATTGGTAATTATAATTTCCCCAGGCACAATGGTAAATTTTCCCTTAAAAAATCTCTCTTCTATAAAATTCGTACAATGGAGCTTCCATGAGTACAATCACCCTATAATGAGAAGACCAATACCAAATTTGGTTCTTGCACTACCAAATCCAAAGATCAAGACAAACTGACCACAAAATCACACTGTAAGAAAAATGACTAATGGACATTAGTGGATTTTCATTTTCACATAAAGAGGAATACATAGCAGACTGCACCAAGAAAATTTTCTTTCTTTGTTCCACAAATCATGGGTTGATAGGGGTAACAAAGCAATAAGTGTATCCCTCTCACTGAATGAAATAATTAACAATGAGAGGGCTAACGTCGTCTTCTACATCAAAGAGGGGGTGTTGATGGCTATATGTTGTTGGGTAGGGAGTAGAAATCCAGCCGTCCAGCCAGGTTTTTGACCAAGGTCCTGAGGTACAAGGGATAGTAGGGATCAACATAAGAAGGCTCATGTATGGAATGGCTAGACAATTCTTATAGTCATTTCTAAGAGACTTATATATGAATTCATATAAAAGTATGGTAGTGTTGGCATTATACGACGGGTGTTTTTCCCACATTGATCTTAGTAGGTTCACGAAAATAGGCTTATCACCAACATCCCCTGGAACACTCGGGACATCAAGGATGTTGGGTAGCCACATCTCACAATGTTCTTGGCTGAACACATATGTAAGAGTATGGCAAAGTTAAGCAAAATTATGACAGTACAAATGGGTAGTCAGTATGAGGCAAGCAGGGATTTTAATTACGCGATGACGCTGTCAGGAGTTTTTTTGAGCAAGGGATTGCGCATATGTACATACCCATGCATGTTGCATCGAATAAAGTATTGCCCATTTTCCAGAGCCAGGTGGTTACGTGGGGCCCACATGTGTACAGGTAGGACAACATGTACATAGTGCATCGATTTTCACTATTACCAGTACTAGTGTGTTTTTTCTACAATAAGGAGGATTTGGTAGCGCGTAAAACTTCTCGAGGAAGCTATCCGCGGGTCGACGACGTGAGGTCAGCAGGTGCGTCAGATGGCATCTAGTGGCGTCAGGAGGGCGAACGAGGTCAATATTTGCACGCGGATGAGGACCGACACAACGTGGGTGTTTTCTGGTGAGAGTTATGCAGAAAGGTCATCATTAGGACCACTTTTTGGGGCCACTTCACATGGTGGCGAGATGCATTATTGGAAAAAAGCTGAGTGCCAGGTGTGCGAATGATGCAAAAAGGTGACAACTATGCACTACGAGGTCAGGTTTTGGCCTGTTCCGGGTCTTTTTGAGGTCATCTAAAAGGCCAAGGGTGCCCAACTAATAAATCTAAGTGTGGGAACTGAAAAAACTGAGAGAAGACCAGAAAAAACGTGGAGAAGGGAGGAGGAACAGCCGCAGCTGTGTTTTTGCTCATTTTTGGAGCCTGTTTTGGCCGTAAACTGCTCATCCGAGGTCGGATTTGAGCACTTTGACATTGTAGACTGGGGTTTTGGGCCGTTCCGGACGCGATGGCGCTGTCCATTTTGCCAAATTCCTCACTCTTTTCCTGCTTTTTTTCTGTGTAAGTTTCTCTTATGAGCGAAGCTTCTTCTCCAATTTGTGATTGTATCTGACATATTTTACCCATATTGTGTGAGCTGTTTGCCCCATTGGTGTTGGCACAAGCTCATTTGTATCTAAACATAAAAAATTCTCCTCTTTTGAGCTGAGCTTTTTGGGTGTGTGTGTGTGTGTGTGTCTGTGTGGAGTGGGCAAGTGGATAGTCTCTCTCCTCTCACTCCAGAGGTGTGTTTCCTGTCTCGGCCAGGTGTGTTGTGTAAGCCAAGTGGTGCCCCATAGTGTGTGTGTGTATCTTCCCAAGAGTGTGTGTCGGGTCGTTATAGAGGCGCTGTGTGTGTTTTCATCCCGCTCACATTCTTTTGGCGCCCCCACGGAGGATCTTCTTCGAGTACCTGCTACTTCGAGCTTCAAGCTTCAAGATTCGAGATTATAGGTTGCAAGTTGTAGATAACAGGTTACAGGTACATGTTACAGGGACAGGTACAGGTGATTCACACAGGTACAGGTAGCTGGAGTACAGTGATATACTAGCAGTGGTGTCACTTGCAGTGGTTGTGGGTATGCATCACTTGGCGCCTATTTGAGCGCATTGTCCACTGGATTGTACGTTACTTGTGAAAACTGCCATTGTACGCATTTGTGGAGCCATACTTGGTTGTATTTGGCAGTCCCAGCCATTTCTGAGACTTGGTCTGGAAGATAGTCATTTCTAAGACTTGACTATATGAGATTTGCATTAGCCTTCATGTGAGGGTCGATAGCGTGAGGTTTTTATTGAGCTAGGGGATTCTCAAATGTGGAGATCCTTTCGGTGATACAGGTAGCTGGAGCACCCTTTTCGTGACCTCGCCATAGGCTATGTACTAGTGATTCCTACTTGATGCTCGGGTTCTATTGTTGGCAGTTTATGCATACAGATACAGTCTATATTTTGGGTTGCTACTGCTCTACTTTTGGGGAAACTCTGTCGAAATTTTCCCAAGTTATGATGGCTGGTTTTTTGGTATTTTGAGCCATTTATGCTGTTATGCTGCTGAAATTTTGGCAAAATCAGAGGATAAGTCAGGTGTGCCTTCTTGGGAGCTTCATGGTTGGCTTTAATGGATGATCAAAATGGCCCTCATTTCACTCCTTTTCATTTAACTCAAAGGATTCAAATTAATGTTCATGTGTCCAGGAAGATCTTTTTCCAGCAGCGCATAGTCTTTATGTTTGGACCAAGAAGATTGAGAGAGATCCTGGAATGTCCGTTGCCTGTTGTCATTCCGATGATTAACTATGAAAACTCATTTGATGTGCATGTGTTTGTCCTTATCTAAAGTTGAGCTCCATTGAAGTTTCTGGGGATTGGGTAGTGAAAAGTTTTGGGTTCTTGCATGTGTGTTTGAAGGGGTTCTCAATGCATAGTAGCTTGGGTAGCCATGGCTTTCTCTTATCCGGAATTTCATGGAAGAAGTGGTGAAGATGCGGAAGACTTTCTGGAGCAAGTTGAGGTGGCATGCATAAGCAACAAAATGTGTGATGAGGAGAAGATTTTGAGGCTATTTAGATTGCTTTTGAAAGATGAGGCACGTGTTTGGTTCATGGATTTGGAAGCTAAAGAAGCAGTGGCTTCTTCTTATGGTTTGAGTCTTGACAAGTTTATAGAAGATTTTTTAGAGCGTTTCCACGTTTTTGAAGATGCAAATGCAGTATGGAATGAGCTCAATGCTCTTAAGCAAGGTTCTTGTCAAGGTGTTGATGCCTATATACAAGTGTTTACAGATTTATGGACTCGTTGGTGTGTTGCTCTTAAGGATGAGACCCCCCCTTGTTCATTGAAGAAAAGTTCTTTTGTTGACGTTTTGTCACCTTGGTTGCGGTTCGAGGTTGAGTTGAAGAGGCCCGAGTCTTTTGAAGATGCGGTATGCATTGCAAAGCACAAGGAATGGAAGTTTAAGCGTCTTGAGGAACATGGTATTAGTACAGGTATGCATGTGCAATATGGATTTGACATGGAAGATGAAGTTAAGCCTAAGCAGGTGAAAAGTAGCCTATCCTATGATGTTTCTTGTTTCTTCCCAAGGTCTATTGTGAAGCGTAAAGAGGTCTTGCAGGTTGACAGGTTTCTGGAAGAGCCTAAAGAGGTGAGTAATGCTTTGGATACAGGATTGAAAAGTCTTGAAGAGGATGCATTGGCTGCTTGTGTACCTTGTGATTCTGGGTGTGAGTGTAAGGTTGAGGTTATTGATGATGAGTACGTATCTTTGGATACTAGTTCCTTGGAAATTAGGGAAGAGGGCAAGGTTGAGAGCCATTTTGTGGATTTGTTGGATGTGGAGCCTGTTTTGAAGCCATATTTTGATGTATGTGCAGTGATTGAACCGATTTGTGAGCATGATTGTGGTTTAGAGTAGGGATCTGTATTCTTGGATACTGATGAACCCATGCTAGAAGCTATGGATAGTGGTGCTAGCCATGATTATGATGTGGACAAAGTGATGTGTGATGATGAGTATGCTTATGATGATGAGAAGGGGTTTGGCATACATGAGTCCAATCTCAGCTATGTGGATGCCTATGCTAGGGATATGTGTGCTGCGAGGATACTTTTGTGCTTTGGATATCAACAACTTTACCTTCACACAATGCTTTTAGCTACTTGGGTGCATGATTTGCAGGTTGTTTCTATGGTTGGTGAAGCCAAGATGCCAGGTGATGAGTCACTTGAGTTGTCTCTATCGGTTAGGTTGAATGTGGCATGCAATATTTATGCTTTTGGAACTCCATACAGGGCGGATGTGTTAGTTGAATATGCCTATGGTGCATTTTGGTTGATTGTTGACAAATGTAGGTGTGGTGGTATGATGCTTCTTGTGAATCAGGTGATATGCCTTTGGCCTTTTCATCCAGGTGGAATGAGCATCTACTAGTGTTGCTGCTGAGCATGAATGCTCTAGCAGGCTAGGGGGTGGGCAAATTATGTCAGGAGTTTTTTTGAGCAAGGGATTGCGCATATGTACATACCCATGCATGGTGCATCGAATAAAGTATTGCCCATTTTCCAGAGCCAGGTGGTTACGTGGGGCCCACATGTGTACAGGTAGGACAACATGTACATAGTGCATCGATTTTCACTATTACCAGTACTAGTGTGTTTTTTCTACAATAAGGAGGATTTGGTAGCGCGTAAAACTTCTCGAGGAAGCTATCCGCGGGTTGACGACGTGAGGTCAGCAGGTGCGTCAGATGGCATCTAGTGGCGTCAGGAGGGCGAATGAGGTCAATATTTGCACGCGGATGAGGACGGACACAACATGGGTGTTTTCTGGTGAGAGTTATGCAGAAAGGTCATCATTAGGACCAATTTTTAGGGCCACTTCACATGGTGGCGAGATGCATTATTGGAAAAAAGCTGAGTGCCAGGTGTGCGAATGATGCCAAAAGGTGACAACTATGCACTGCGAGGTCAGCTTTTGGCCTGTTCGGGGTCCTTTTGAGGTCATCTAAAAGGCCAAGGGTGCCCAACTAATAAATCTAAGTGTGGGAACTGAAAAAACTGAGAGAAGACCAGAAAAAACGTGGAGAAGGGAGGAGGAACAGCTGCAGCTGTGTTTTTGCTCATTTTTGGAGCCTGTTTTGGCCGTAAACTGCTCATCCGAGGTCGGATTTGAGCACTTTGACATTGTAGACTGGGGTTTTGGGCCGTTCCGGACGCGATGGCGCTGTCCATTTTGCCAAATTCCTCACTCTTTTCCTGCTGTTTTTCTGTGTAAGTTTCTCCTATGAGCGAAGCTTCTTCTCCAATTTGTGATTGTATCTGACATATTTTACCCATATTGTGTGAGTTGTTTGCCCCATTGGTGTTGGCCCAAGATCATTTGTATCTAAACATAAAAAATTCTCCTCTTTTGAGCTGAGTTTTTTGGGTGTGTGTGTCTGTGTGTGTGTCTATGTGGAGTGGGCAAGTGGATAGTCTCTCTCCTCTCACTCCAGAGGTGTGTTCCCTATCTCGGCCAGGTGTGTTGTGTAAGCCGAGTGGTGCCCCATAGTGTGTGTATGTGTATCTTCCCAAGAGTGTGTGTCGGGTCGTTATAGAGGCGCTATGTGTGTTTTCATCCCGCTCACAATGCATTTTGTTAAATGTTAATTATTGTTGTTATTATCACTATGTTTTTCATGTTAATAAAATATCTAATGTCACGACCTACGAAAATCGATAGAAAATGTAGAACCGGCGGGACAACCAACAATCCCGGCAGGCCCGGCGGGACAAGCAAGAATCCCGCCGGGCCCGTCGTGTACCCCCTCCATATTTGGCGGCTCTATATAACCCTTCACATCACATCACCTCTTGCTCTAAATTTGATCATCCTTTAAAATTTAGAAGAAAAACTAAAGGTAAAAAAATTAATAGTTTTTTTTTTAAATTAAAACTTAATGTAACTCTGATCATGGATCATTAGTTCTTTTCTGGACTGAACTGATTCTTGAAAGGAGGTAGAAAGGTGAATCTTTGGGTCGGTATCTCTACATTTGGGATGGACTGATTTCATGTTTGGTTCACCGTTATATTTGTTAAATTGATTGCTATATTGATTAGAACTTCTATCATGGGTCATTAGTTCTTTTTTGGACTGAACTAATTCTTGAAAAGAGATAGAAAGGTGAATCTTTGGGTCGATATCTCTACTTTTGGGATAGACTGACTACATGTTTGATTCATCGCTGTATTTGCTTGCTATTCCGATTAGAGCTCCAATCATGGGTCATTAGTTCTTTTTTGGACTGGACTGATTCATGCAAGGAGGTAGAAAGGTGAATCTTTGGGTCGATATCTCTACTTTTGGGATGGACTGATCACATGTTTGATTCACTGCTGTATTTGCTTGCTATTCCGATTAGAGCTCCAATCATGGATCATTAGTTCTTTTTTGGATTGGAATGATTCATGAAAGGAGGTAGGAAGGTGAATCTTTGGGTTGATATCTCTACCTTTGGGATGGACTGATCACATGTTTGATTCACCACTGTATTTGCTTGCTATTTCGATTAGAGCTCCAATCATGGGTCATTAGTTCTTTTTTGGACTGGACTGATTCATGAAAGGACGTAGGAAGGTGAATGTTTGGGTCGATATCTCTACTTTTGAGATGGAGTGATCACATATTTGATTCACCGTTGTATTTGCTTGCTCATGTTTGAGTAGATTGAGGTTTATTCCCTTCAGGCTTCACTACTACGCTTGTGTGTGATATTGATTATAACACTAATGTTTGTTTTGAATAATACTTGAAAGAAGAGATAACATACTGAGCTACGGCGGGCCCGGCGGGCAAATAGCTCTACCCGGCGTGACCGCCGGGAAGACTCACTAGCCCGGCGGGCTACGAGCCGGTCTCCAGGTCTCCCTGGAGGTCAAAAAAGATGAATGTCAATTAACAAAATATTTGTTATTTTGCATTTCTATTGTTATTAACCTAAAATTATAGTGTGATCACGTCATTTTGAAATCCCTGGAGGCAAGAAGAGGGTCAGATGTATACCTTTGACCACTCGTTTACTACGACATCATGGAAGGCATATTCGCAAAAAGGGCATTATATTTTTTGCTCTACAACAAGACCATATCATAATATCTGATTACGTGGAACACTTAACAAGCACATCCTCTATAGCCGTCCTAAGACCGCACACCATAACTCTCAACCCATACGATATACAAATGGTCTCACCTCCTTTGGGAGGTGCAAAAATTGCATCTCCGATGGTGGTTGGTTGTATCTCTTTAAGAGCACACCATTCACATCAAATACAATCAGCCACTTGCCTATAGCCATAGCATCTTTTGGCATCTTTGTGTCATCATATTTCTCCTTTAGCCACCATGGATCAATTTCTACAGTGCAATAACATTTCGAGTCAATTAGCACACAACGAACATCCTACAGAAACTTACTTACAGGGTCGTTTCAAAGATCAAAGGGTCAAAGTATAACCACAAGAGAGCACAATATAGTAAGGAAAGTGTAACCTGTACTTAAAACATATGGTAATAAATGGAGACCAAAATATAATATCAGCGCATTACATCAAGACACAGGTTGTCAATTATAAGGGTAGGCATGAGCTAAAGTTTGCAAGCACGAGACTTGTTGGCATGTCCATGGATGCACTTTCTTCCTATTGCAGACAACATGCTGGACTGGGTGAAATCACCTAGAGATGTCGACATCACACCAGCCACCTTCTCTAGATCAGTAGCATCCACATCTACATCAATCAAATCAGTAACCTTATCTTTAAATTTTTTCTTGTTTACATCTTTCTCAGCACTCCCACCTTTAGCACCATCCTTGCTACTATTTGCTTTCTTAACACCATCACCCTCTCTCTCTCCATTCTCTTCAACAGTACCGTACCCTCACGGTCTCAACTGCAGCTAGTAGCACCTCATCAATTGGAGAGGGTTCATCAAACTTGGTTTGCTGGTCCTCTAGCTTGCTGGCATCCATTGCACAGGCCTCGATAATATTCATTGCAACACTATCCTGGCCTTCAACAACCTTCCTCTTATCCATAGCAGTATCCACCCCTTGGCTATGAGCCGTTGTGTACACATCATGAACCTCTAGTTTCTTCGTCCTCCAACCAGATTCCAAGTCCATGAGGATGTCTTAAACTTGTTCCATAATAGCAAGGTCCTCCACATCCTTAACAAAATCCTTTGTTGGTCTAGGCCCACCATTCTTCACACCCATCGTGTTTGTTCCTTGCACACCTTGTCTTGCAGGTGTCACATCTTCCTTATCTCCATAATCACAAATGAATCACTTAATCAACATCATAATCCAAAAGTGGAAAGCCTCAAAATATTGAAAATAGTGCCAACTTACCCTTTATAATATAGTGCCCAAGATATATGCTTTTTTCAGTGCAGGAATTACCATGCCACACCCCTCTTTCACACATGTGCCACTAGTGTGAAAAAGTGCACTGAAGCAGAGAGGGTGGTATTGATGCATGCACTGTACCATGAGAGAGGTGTTGTGTGTGTGGTTGAGAATTAGGAAGCGATTGTGATGGTTGACATGCAATAAGCTTTTATTTTTTGTGTGGATCTGGGCCTGGGTGTGCACAACCGAGTGTTTGCAGTAAAGGTTTGTCATTTGGTGTGTTTCTTTGACTGAATCGGGGTGTTGTGATTCCATCTGAGTTATAGAGAGGCACTATGTGTGTGTTGTTGGGTGTGTTTTCCCTTCCCCCCCTTCCATCAACCTCCCGACCACCCCCGAGCTTCAGTTCGCTTGCATACAGCGTCTCACTCGCACTCGCACTCTCACTCGCACTAGCACTCGCACTCGCACTTGCACTCGCAGAAGAGAGATCGTTGAATGATCCCCAAAACGCACCACCCGTCTTTCTTTTCTGGTTTTTCCTCCAAAAGCATGCGACCTCCCAAAATAGCCGCTTTTCTATTTTTGGCGTTCGGTCGACTCGACTTGCGCTCCAAGTATACCTGCGAAAATAAGGTAAAAACGTAATCGCGAAGCGATCCGTAATGGTTAGATTTTTGAAACTTTTTTTTTTGTATTTTCAGCTGTCTTCAACTGAACATAACTCCCAAACAGAGCCAAAACAGCCCAAATCCATCTCACAAATCTTGTTGCCCTCGCTGCGCTCTTCGACGGCTATGTGATGGAAAATTAATATAGCCTACTCTGATTTGCTGAAAATCAACCTGCAAAACAGTATTTTCTACAAAAACGATGCAAAAACAGCAAATCCCATTTTTTTCTTAATCTTTGGCCCTCAACGAGCATCAAAACATCAAAATCTCTAATGACTCAGATAAACAAAGTTGTTCCTTATAACACAGGCTTCAATCGCTTCATAAAACACTTTTCCAAAATCTCACGTTAACACCTTCAAAAATGCCCCAGAAAGTGCCTTCCGGATCAAAAAATTTTATTGGACGAAAACAACCCACACATCCTTCTACACAATGGACTAACTTTAAAACGACCAAAAGTTCCTAGAAAAACAAAATTTATTGCTAAAACACCTAAAAATCGAGTCCTGTTACAGCTTGCATGTAGCGTCTTAGTACTCGCACTCGCACTCGCACTCGCACTCCCCAAAGGCACCACCCGTCGTTCCTTTATCCTTGTTTTCCTCGAAAAGCATGCGACTTCTCAAAATAGCTGCTTTTTAGGCGTTCGATCGACTCGATTTTTGTACCAAGTATACTTGCAAAAATAAGATAAGAACGTTATCGCTAAGCGATCCGTGAAGGTTAGATTTTATCATGACACTGTGCACAGATCCTGTTTCACACATTGAATCCTGCATCGCCTACAAAATAGTCAAAAGAACATACTCGTGCAACCAATTCAACATGATAATCAAAGTAAAAAAACATAATTATGTACCTTCATAATATCAATTTCAATAGTCTACCATGAAGAAACAAATCCACTTCTTGGTTGATAGTAGGGAGAGTTGTATGATGTTGTATGTCTGCCTGTCACTGCTGTTGCCTTCTGTTTGTTTTCATCATAACTTTTACAAACGAACTCAGAACAGAGCAATCCAGGTACTCAAAATGACGGGAATAGCTCTAGTCTACAAAGCTACGTTGATAGAATTACGAAAAACGTCTTTCTTTGGCAGAAAACGCAAATTTTAGGTCGCGACTCATAAAACGTTTATTTTTGGATCTCCACTACTTTTTCAACTTATTTTAAGCCTATCCATGCATTTTAAGCTAAAACGCATAAATATAAAACATTGATATTAATAAAAATCTCAATTTTATTGTTCACACACAGAATATCTGTTATTCATTGATCTTTATCAAATACAACTTTAGTGTATTATGTTTAAAAAAAGAATATATGTTCTCTCTTAATATCTCAAAGTCATTCATATAAGCTCTATTTAATAGACTATTCAACAATCTTTCAATCGTGCTAAACGAAAGATATGCCCTACTACATTCTTTTCGACTTTAAGAACTTCAAAAATTATTCCTATTACATTCTCCCCTTATCAAAAGTAATTTTGTCCTCAGAGTTGGAAAGAGAGGGAAATTCTCTTTGCAAAACACTAAGATTAACCCATGATGCATCCTCTACTGGATAGTTCTACCACTTAATCAAAACTTCCACAATGTCTCTATTTCTCAGATGTTTAACACACCTATCTAGCACTAAGTCTGGTTCTACTGTCAATGTTCCGTCGGCTTTCAACTTAGAGTTGTCCTGTAAAACATGATGCACATTAGGAACATACTTTTTTAATAAACTCACATGAAATACAGGATGCACTTTAACATGAGAAGGCAATTCCAATTTGTAAGCTAATGAACCAATGTGCTTCAAATTTTTAAACGGCCCCGCAAATCGTGGAGACAATCTTCTATCATTTCCAAGAATCAAATGAGACTTCTCAGGAATAACCTTTAAGAAAACCATATCACCAGTTTCATACTCCAGAACACGATGTTTCTTGCTATAATACAATTTATGTCTCTTTTGAGCTTCTCTAATATTTCTCCTAATTTTGGCCAACTCGCTATCGATTTTCTCAAGCATCTCACATGAAAGTTCTACCTTATTCTTCGAGTTAAGAAAATTAATAGGTGTGGGACAGTTGTAGCCATACATTGCCTCAAATGGAGTCGTCATATTAGATGTATGATATGAACTGTTATATGCAAATTCAACCAAAGGCAGATATTCATTCCAATTAGATTGGTTTTCATGGACATACATTCATAACAAATTCTCTAAAATACGATTCACTCTCTTCCTTTCCCCATCAGTTTGAGGATGAAAAGTAGTAGACATGCGTAACTGGGTACCTATAGAGTGAAAAGTTGCTCTGCAGAAATGAGAAGTGAACTTAGAATCTCTGTCAGACACTATACTCTTGGGCATGCCATGCAAACGAAATATCTCTTTCACAAACAAGCGTGCAATGGTCAATGCAATATCAGTTATTTTTACAAGAAAGAAGTGAGCTTGTTTTGTGAGTCTATCTACCACCAGAAAGATCGAATCATACCCTCCACGAGTAGTAGGAAGTCTACTGATAAAGTTCATGGATATAGACTTCCACTTGTGTAAAGGAATGTCTAAGGATTGAAGGTCACCAGGCATCCTCTTATGTTCAATCTTAACTTGTTGACATTGAGAGCACTCACTCACATGATTCTTAACATCCAATTTCATATGCGGCCAAAAGAATGAACTTTAAATATTTTCATATGTCTTATTCAATCCAAGATGACCAGAAAAAGGTGAATTATGACACTCATGCAGAATTTGACGCTTGAAAGCAGAATTTGCAGGAATACACAAGCGGTCATAATAATACAGATTTTCCTTATACAAGTGATATTTGTTC
Source organism: Adiantum capillus-veneris (assembly GCF_014529385.1). Taxonomy (NCBI): domain Eukaryota; kingdom Viridiplantae; phylum Streptophyta; class Polypodiopsida; order Polypodiales; family Pteridaceae; genus Adiantum; species Adiantum capillus-veneris. Next base: position 64,157,427 of record NC_140951.1, on the reverse strand, counting down.
TCATACATCTCACCAATATTTTCACACAAAAAATTCAAAATAGGCATATAAAAAGAATCATTTTCAACTTCAGCATATATATCATCAATCAAATTAGACCGCACAACAGTCAACAAATTACACATAGGCCCACCACTCAATGCATCTGCAACTTTATTTTCTTTTCCATACAAATACTTCAAATCAAAGTCATACTCAGCCAACAATTCAATCCATCTTCTTTGTCTATTATTTAACAATGGCTGAGTGAAAATATAATTCAAGCTTTGATGATCAGTATGCAATTCAAATTTTACGCCAAGCAAAAGATGATGCCAATGCTTCAATGCATGAACAACAGCAAGCAATTCTAGATCATGTGTTGTATAGTTCAATTCATGTCATCTTAATTTTCTGTGTGATCATGTAAATGTGTTAATAAGACCTTGTGATCACACAAAATTTGACGTAATTACGTAAATATTAAATCCCTGGTCATTATTGCAAATCCAAGGATCGCTTGATTAAGGAGTGTCCTAAATTGAAGTCAAAAGAGGTCAAGAAGAAAGAGGCTGGTTTTATGACAAGTGCAGATATTGTAGAATCTTATGTGAAAGGAGATTATGATGATGATGTAGATACAGAGTGGGCATTTAGTGCAAAGTGCACTTATGATCCTTCTATCCATGATGCATGTCAGTTGTGCTGCATATTCACATGTGTGTTACTTTGATAATGGTGCTACAAAGCAGATTACCTCACACTGCGACTTGTTTACCTCTCTCGAGTTTGTCCCTCGTGGAAATATGTTCTTGTGCCAACAATGCTTTCTATCTGGTTAAGGGAGTTCAAAATATTATGTTGACTGTTGTAATGGCATTTCTTTCACACTTGTTGATGCACTTAATGTACCTAGGATAAAAAAGAACCTTTTGTCATGTATCTGTACTTGCTAGACTCGATCTTGTTGTTAAATTTGTGGATGATATATATACAATTCATTATCTCAATTTTGGTGATGAAATTGTTGCACCTGGCATTTTGTGTCGTGGGCTGTATAAGCTCGTTGTGTATGACAAGTCAAGGAAAAATTTTGCAAATGGAGTTGTGGATTCAAAGGCTGTTTTGGATGCAAAAGTTTGGCATACACGTTTTGGGCATCTGAATTTTGTCAGTTTGTTGTGTTTGCAAAAATTTGATATGGTTGTTTCTTTGGCGCCTTTTGAAGTACCTTTGAAGCATGTTTTTGAAGGTTGTATTTTGGGTAAGATGCAACATTCAAAGTTTTCAAAGGATGGTTTAGTGAGGGCTACATGGAAATTGCAACTTGTGTATAGTAATGGTTGTGGGCCTATGCAAATTCCATCCTTAGGCAATTACCTATACTTTGTGACTTTCATTGATGATTACTTGAAGCATGCATGGGTGTATCTGCTTAAAGCTAAGTCCGAAGTGTTCATGTACTTCAAGGAGTTTTTGGCTATGGCTGAAAATGTTTTTAAATGTACTATGGGCACCCTCCATTCATATCAAGCGGGGGAGTATATGTCTCATGAGTTTAATGCATTTTTGGCTAATTGTGGGATAAAACACCAATGTATGGTTCCGATACACCTCAAAAAATTGGTATTGATGAAAGGAAAAATAGATCGATTACAGAGATGGCACAATGCATGGTCAAGAGTAAAGCTTTGCCACATTCATTTTGGCTTGATTCTATCATGTGTGCTACTTATGTACTTAATAGGTGTCCTAAGAAAGCTTTGCAATCTATGACTCTTATGAATCATGGCATGATAAAAAGCCATCTATTGATGATATGCTCATTTTTTATTGTTTGTCTTATGCTTTGATGCCACAAATCCAATGCAAAAAATTGGATGATAAGGCTATTAAATGCATTTTTGTCGGTTACAATATTGAAAGAAAAGGTTACAAGTTATACCATACGCAATTAAAATGTATCTTGGTTTCATGAGGTATTGTGCTTGTGGAAGATTTTGTTCAGCCTTTGTTGTCAGGTACTAGAGACACAAATATAAGCTAACAAGACATTTATGACAATTCTTTGCCTCTTTTTAATGTAAAATCTCAAATTAAATTCCAATGAGGCAAATGTACATCCTATGGGATTTTTTGAATGCTACAGATCAGCCTATTACTGGAACATATGTACATGATGTACTTGATGTGGAAAGGGCTGAGAATGAGCAGACTAGAGGTATGCCTTTGTTGTCAGGTACTAGAGACACAAATATAAGCTAACAAGACATTTATGAAAATTCTTTGCCTCTTTTTAATGTAAAATCTCAAATTAAATTCCAATGAGGCAAATGTACATCCTATGGGATTTTTTGAATGCTACAGATCAGCCTATTACTGGAACATATGTACATGATGTACTTGATGTGGAAAGGGCTGAGAATGAGCAGACTAGAGGTATGCCAAAATGGTTGGTGCATACTTTGCATGATGATAAACTGGATACACCTATGTCTAGTTGTACTTGATAAGGTTCTTGCCATGCATCTTATGCTTTAGCTTGTTATTCTTTGGCTCTTTCAAGTTTATGTGATTCGGAGGAACTCTATCCTTTCATGAAGCAGAGAATGACAAATTGGACGAGTGTCATGCAATAAAAATTTGATGCACTTACAAAAAATGACACATGAAGTTTATGTTTATGTGATTTACCTCCTGGAAAAAAGGCCATTGGTAAGAAGTGGGTTTATAAGTTGAAACATAAGCCCGATGGTGAAATTCATCACTACAAGGCTCAACTAGCTTGTTGCAAAAGGTTATGCACAACAAAAAATGTATATATTATGAAGAGACTTTTTCTCCCACTTATCGTATGACTGCTGCTCATTTTCTATGTGCATTGGCAACTCATTTTGTGTAGCGTAGGGTTAGATGCAGCATAAGCCGCTGAAGGCTTGCTGGGCAGGAGAAGTTAGACTAGAAGGAAAATTGAGCAGCGTGCGCAATGTTCAAACTGAGTAGCGTAGGCCCGTGACGAAGTTAAACGGAGGTTTATTATTCTATCTGCTGGTTTTGGATAGCAAAGCAAGAAGCCACAAACCTATGCTATTATTAGTGTTGTTTCTATTTGGCTTCACGTACTGTTGTGGGCAATTGAACCTAGTGCGAAGCTTTTATGCACATTTTTTTCTCTTTTTGTGTACATATAATTTCCTATTGAGAAAGCAAAAGAGAGATATGTTGCTCATTGTTAAAGGATGGTGTTTGAAGATAGAGGTTGCATCAGCCTGACGACGGAGGTAAAATTGGAGCCAGTTGAAGGTCCCCTTAAATGACAGTTGGGAAGTGTTCACTTTGCTAATGACGTTAATTGGCAGGGTGCAATCAGATTGAAGTCTCACCATCTCCTGACCAAGTGCAACACATTTTTCCTCATACTACTTATGGTTTACTTAAACTTGAACTTCCTTCTTAGGGCATCAGATCCAATGAACATGGTTCATGGTAGTGATATTGCATCTAGAATATGGTCGCAACTCCCAATCGTATTCATGTGAAGGAGTATGAATATATAGATATTATGATTGACAACAAATTGGACAGGCAGATGACAAGCAGAAGGTGATGGATTTCAAAGATTTACAAATGGGATTTTCAAAGATATACAATTTTGAACTATGAGGAGGCCTCTAAGCGAGACAAGGATCCGTCTATACTCTTAATGTTGGACATGGTACCCAACACTGGTTTTGGCTATACTCATGATGTGGAAGGTCATATCTAGATATACTCTTGATATCAGAGTTGATACCCGACCATAATTTACTCTAGATGTCGAAGGTTTACATCGTGTTCAATCCAACTATACATGACAAAGTTAAAGGTACATCTCTCGGAGGTTTACTCTTGATGTGTGAGATTTACATCGTGTTCAATACGACTATACATGACGAAGTTAAAGGTACATCTCTCGGAGGTTTATTATTATCGTCCTATTTCTATCTCTTGGTTTTGGACATTTTCGTCTGGACTAAAAGGATTTCTTCTTGTCTCATCAAAGCCATGTGTTATGACTAACATAAATCCTTTCGACTCGTAAAAGATTGATGCTGACGGATCGGCATAGCTAAAAATCTATTGTCTCATTTGGTAACTGAACATCTATTGTGTCGTCTGGCTACTTATACTTGTCAGCCATTGAAAATCTATCGTCTCGTCAGCCTTATCGTCTCGTCAAACTTATATTATAAAATGCATTTTCTCTGCTTACAAGCATACAAATAATCTAAGGGGCGCCATTGTGTTTTTATGGCCGTCTTTGTATACATGTGTGCACCTGTGATTACATTGATATTATGTTTGTTTCTATGTCATGTGGATATGTGATTCCATCGTCGTTATGTTTGTTCCTATGTCGTCTCTAGAACGGCCTCACGAACCGTCTCTAAGGACAATGTGATGTGGTTATTTCTAACCTTCACGTCTGGATATGTTTCTTGAGTTGATATTGTTTACAGGATGAAAGTCACATCAAGAAGTATGTATAGAGGATCAAAGGTATTCAAGCTTCACAAAGATATTAAAGAATTTGTATCAATTCAACTGTGTATAGGGTCGTGAATGAAATGGCACATTGTAAAACAGGAGTGATGTAGCTCCTTTAAACATTGTAAATGTATATTTAAAATATTTTAATATAACGGTGGGTATATATAGAGTTGTGGATTTTTCCCTTGAGCCCCTAAGGTTTTTTTCATCCATAGTTAGGGACCTTCATTTGAGTGGGGGTATTGAGCTATATATAGTATCTCTATATATAGCACCCTAGTCCCCTCTATAGTAAACACATATATATAGTATCTCTATATATAGCACCCTAGTCCCCTCTATATATAGCACCCTAGTCCCCTCTATAGTAAACACATCTCGTGTGATCAATAGACACACTTTGGGGTTCTATTTTTGTGCTCTCCCTTTATCTCTCAACATCTTGGATGGGATGTACATCAATAAGACATTATTGCTCTCTTGAATGGTGATATATTCGAGGAAGTTTATGTAACGCAACCTTGCAGTTTTGTCATAAAAGGACAAGAAGATAAATTGTGTAAATTTAAGAAAGCTTTGTATGGGTTGAAGCAGTCTCCTCATGCTTGGTATGAGAAACCTGATACCCATTTGGTTAAACGAGGCTTTTATAACAGTCCAATAGAGAGCACTTTTTATGCTCAAAGTGAGGGTGATTTATTTCTCATCATTGTTCTATATGTGCATGATTTGCTAATTACTGGCCCGAATGAGACACATGTTGCTGAATTTGAGGCTGATTTGAATGCTACTTTCAAGATGAAAGATTTGGGGCTATTGCATCATTACTTGGGCATACAATGTAAGGTGGAGGTATTCCCTTGTGTCAAACATGCTACATAGAGACATTGCTATGTAGGTTTGGACTTGAGGACTACAAACTTGTTGCTACTCCCATGGAAAAAGGTTTAAAATTGAGTCTTCATGATGAGGGTGATCCTCTTGATGTCACTCTTTATCACTCATATTGGATGCATTATTTATGTATACCATACAAGGCTCGATATTTAGTTTGGATTCTCACAGGTCAGCAGATTCATGCATAGCCCAAGGTCTAAGCATTGGCAGGTTGTTAAGAGGATCTTGTGCTACTTGAGTGGCACTTTACATCTTGGGTTGTTTTATCCCAAGAGGGGATCATTGCCGCCATATTTACATTCTTTTTTGGACTCATATTGGGCTGGTTGTTATGACACGCGAGTGCCCACAAGTGGTTTTTGTTTCATGCTCAATAGTTCATGTACATCATGGTTGAGTAAGAAGAAACCTACTGTGGCCACTTATAGTTATGAGGATGAGTACACGGCAGTCTTCACATCTACGGTTGAGTGTGTATGGCTCAGAAGCCTTATGGACGAACTGACTGTTGGACAGGACACTGCCAACATCATCTACACTAACAGACAAAGCGGATTGGAAGTTGTGAGAAACCCAAATTTTCATGCTCGCACAAAGCACATTGAGGTGCATTATCTTTATGTAAGAGAGAGACTCGCAATAAGAAAGATCAGATTGGTTTATGTGCTGACACAGGACAACCTTGCAGATTTGCTCACAAAGACATTGCCTCATAAGAAGTTTTAAGCTTACCGCAAAGGTTTGGGCTTGATTCCCTTTGTGGATTGGTCATGCACTCATGGCATGGTACTTCCATATACACTATGTGCCTACACTTGCTCACTACATCATTGACAGGGGGGACTTGTTACCATATATATGTGGTAGTAATGTGTGTCAACACATTTAGGATGACCAGGGCATTTTTTCCCTCACTAAGAGGTTTTTTTTCCCATGCATTGTATATACGTGTATCACTCTAGGGCTAACTTATCTTTCCATTGAGCACTAAGCAATATACTCTCTGTTGTGTGCCTTGAGCTTCTTCATTTTCTCGAAGATGTGTGTGTTTCCCTGCAACCCTGCTTCCAACACTTGTAAGCATGTTTGTGAAGGGTGTATTTTGGGTACGAGGCTACCTCTTCACTAAGCATCCAAAGTTTCCAAAGGATGGTTCAATAATGGCTATATGTAGGTTGTAACTTGTGCATAGTGATGTTTGTGGGCCTATCCAAACTCCATCCTTAGGTAAATACGTCTAGGGTATAGTTTGTACATAGTGATGTTTGTGGGCCTATGCAAACTCCATCCTTGGGTAATTATTAGTACTTTGTGGCTTTCATTGATGATTACTTTAGGCATGCATGGGTGTATCCGCTTAAAGCTAAGTCCAAAGTTTTCATGTGTTTCAAGCAATTTTTGGCTATGGCTAAAAATGTCTCTAAATGTACTATGGGCACCCCTCTGTTCAAATCAAGGGGGGAAGTATACATCTCATGAATTTAATCCATTTTTGATTAGTCATGGGATAAAACACTAATGTATAGTAGTGCCGTATACACCGCAACAAAAGTGTGTTGCTAGAAAAAAATGGATTTCTTACCGAGATGGCACGATGTATGGTGAAGAGTCAAGCTTTACCGCATTTGTTTTGGCTTGAGGCTATCATGTGTGCTACTTATGTACTTAACAAGCGTCCTACCAAACCCTTAGATTCTATGACTCCTAATGAATCATGGCATGATGAGAAGCCATCTATTGATCACATACGCATTTTCAATTGTTTAGTTTATGCTTTGGTGCCACAAACGGAATGAAAAAAATTGGATGATAATGTTTTCAAATGCATTTTTGTTTGTTACAATCTTGGAAGAAAAGGTTATAATTTATACCATCCACAAATAGAATGTATCTTGGTTTCAAGAGATATTGTATTTGCGAGAGAATTTGTTCAGCCTTTTTCATCATGTACCAAAGACAATGATGTAAGCTCACAAGAAATTTATGACACTCTATGGCCTCTTTTTAATGGTGGAAACTTGAATTTTAATTCCAATAAGGCACAACCTATGGGGTCTTTTGAGAATGTTATGGATCATTCTATTACTGATGCAAACGTACATGATGTACTTGATGTGAAAATATATGTTTGCAAGACTTGAGCACTATGAAAAAAATGCCAAAAGTTATGGTACAAAACCTGGCGAGATTTTGATAGAAACTTCTTTGTAATGAGGGAAAATCCTCAAGCCAAATCAGTGTTCAAAGTCTCACAAAATGCATAGATACACTCAGGAAAACATTTTGACAGAGTCTCCATTGTTGAGGGAGTGAAAACTAGACACAAATGACGCATAAAATGCATAAAATTGCTAAAGAGAATCTGGCCATAAACTGTCAGCTATCACTAACAAAAAAATTCCATATGCGACGTCAAGAAAAATATCCGATTATATATGTAACCTATGGCAAGGACACCATAATGAATAACTCCAACAACCTATGCCACCAAAGGTATCTCAAGATTTAAGAATACCCCACATCAATAAAACCTCATGCACAACCCTTCAAAAGGCTAAGCAGACACAAGGACTAGCCACTGTCTTAGAAAGGGCTCTTCCAGTGTCCGAGTTTTAGAAATGGATATAAAATTGTAAAAAATGCCAAGAAATGGATCCACACGGTGTACAGTGGGCAATATTTGCACCTCAACTTACACATGAGTAAAAAATCATGCACAAACAAGCACCAAAATAATAAAAATTGATGAAAGTGTCAAAAATGCCCACCACTAGTCAATGTCATTGATGTCCATGCTGGGTGTCACTCCTCTATGGGAGAGGCATCTCATCAAGCATGTCAAGGATACATTCATGCATGGGAAATTATTCGTCCATGGGAAGGGCGTCGATGGTAAGATGCATCGATGTAGAGAAGATGCCGTCTACAAGAAAATAGCTCCACAACAATGGTGATGTCAAAAGAAAAATGATCGTCTATGGGAATTCCAGAATGTATTGAGAATGTCAAGAAGACCGTCGATGTTGATGGTGTTGGGTTTGCCCAATGTCAGAGAGGATTCCGGAGCTTACTCAATGATGCTCTGTATGAGTGTGTGTGTGTGTGTGTGTGTGTGTACACACTCTTACACATAGCGGGGGTGGTGGTCCCCTGCCACCAATCGTACCTAGCGAGGTATGCGGTGTCTCTCTAGCAGAAGCTCATGATGTTATTCATTTTGTGAAAAACACTAGAAAATACTCCATTTTCCTACATGAGAAAATTTTTAAATCTTCTTGTGGCTGTCTTGATTGCGCTATTACAATTGTGACTTCTGCCTGCATGATTTCAATGCCTTCTCACCAGCTTCTTGCTGGCTTGACACCCAATTCCTGGAGAGATCTAAATTTTCTCAAGTTTCCATTGAGTTTTTGAGGGGAGCACGAGCATGGTAGGGAGGGAAAGGCCAGTGGGCTCCAGATTGAAGAACTCTTTGATATGAATTGCGAGGCACGAGTGCAAGTGCCTATGTGTGCAAGAAGGATGAGAGGATGCCAAGCTTTGGGGAAACAACACTCTAGTGGAAGGAGAGAGTGAGTGGGCTTCTTTATTTTCTTTATGTATGTAGAACAAAGGGCTAGTAATAGAGTTAGTGAGGGTCGGTAGAAGAAAGGGTCAAGCGGCCACGTGCATTGGTTGAGTGACCACGGGCCTTCACCCCAATACACATCACTCCTAGGGGCGCTTGGCGCTTAGTCTCCATATGTGTGTGGTAGTGATGTATGTGAACACACATAGGACCATGGGGTTAAATTTTCCCTCATTAGGATGGTTTTCTCCCCCATGCACTATATATATGTCCATCATTTTAGGGCTAATTTATCTTTCTATTTACGCACTAAGCAATACACTCGTTGTTGTGTTCCTTGAGCTTCTTTATCTTCTCCAAGTTGTGTGCACATAATTCCTGCAACTCTTATTCCAACATAACTATCGAGCATGAAACAAAAACCACTTGTGGCCATTTGTGTGTCACAACAACCAACCCAATTTGACTTCAAAAAACCATGCAAATATGGCGGCAATGATCCCCCCTTGGGATAAAACAATCCAAGATGTAAAGTGGTATTCAAGCAGAAAAAGATCCTGTTCTACCTTACATTGAATGCATAAATAAGGGTTCCAACAACAATATGATAAAAAGTGACCTCAAAAATATCTTCAACATCACAAAAACTTGATTTTAAACATGTTTACATTGGAGTATTAATAGGTTTGTGTTCCTCAAGTCTAAACCTGCATAGTAGCGACTCAATTTATCTTGCTTGCCACAAAGTAGTACCTCCATCCACTGCTTAAATTGTATACCCAAGTAATGGGGCAAGACTCCCAAGTCTTTCATCTTGAAGGTTTCACTGAATTCAGCCTTGAATTCAACAATGTGTGTCTCATTCAAACTAGTAATCAAAAATCATCGACATACAATACGACAATGAGAAATACATCACCCTCATGTTTGACATACAAAGTGCTCAGAGGTGTGCGGTGATCGGACATGGCTAGAGAATGTGAGATTGTTAGAGCTCGAGCTAATAGCAAATAGTTGAAAAAACGCAATCGAACTTCCAAAGTGCACACAGACTTCAAGAACCTTAATATATAGTCATTCACCAACAAAGAAGATATTATTACCCTGTGGTCCTAATCTCTGTGCACCTCTACACTGAGGTGTGTGGGGATCGGGCTTGGCTAGAGAATGTGAGGTTGTTAGAGCTAGCAGCAAATAGTTAAAAAAACTCAATCGGACTTCCAAAGTGCACACAGACTTCAAGAACATTAATATATAGTCATTGACCAATAAGGAAGAGATTATTACCCTATGATCCTAATCTTCGTGCACCTCTAGATCGAGGTGTGAGGGGATCGGGTCTCGCTAGAGAATGTGAGGTTGTTAGAGCTAGCAACATATAGTTGAAAAAACACAATCCGACTTCTAAAGTGCACACAGACTTTAAGAACCTTAATATATAGTCATTGAACAATAAAGACAAGATTATTACCTTGTGTTTCTAATCTCTGTGCACCTATAGACCGAGGTGTGCGGGGATCGGCCCTGGCGAGAGAATGTGAGGTTGTCATGTATTGTCATCATGTACTTATGAGTGTGTAGTTATAACAACAGGAGTGTTTTAATTATTTTTTGAATCACTGGTAGATAAAGTATGGACTATAGGATGGTGTGTCCTTGTGCGCATTGCAAGCATCAGATTTTTCAAAAATGAAAAATCTGTGACCGGCACATATGCAATCACGATCTCTTTCCGATTGAGCAACTACAAGACCTGCGTTATGAGCGGGATGGAAACACACAGAATGCCTCTATAATGACCTGGCACACACTCTTGGAATGATACACACACACACACTATGGGGAACTCAACAATGGAGTGAGAGGAGAGAGACTATCCACTTGCCCACTCCACACAGAGACACACACACACACACATACCCAAAAACTCAGATCAAAAGAGGAGAATTTATGATGTTTAGATACAATAGAGCTTGGGCCAACACCAATGGGGAAAATAGCTGACACAGTATGGGTAAAATAAGCCAGATATAATCACAAACTAGAGCAGAAGCTTCGCTCATAGCAGAAACTTACACAGCCAAAAAAGGAAAAAAACAGTGAGAAATTTGGCAAAATGGGCAGCGCCATCACGTCCGGAACGGCCCAAGACCTAGTCTACAATGTCAAAGTGCTCAAATCCGACCTCGGATGAGAAGTTTACGGCCAAAACAGGCTCTAAAATGAGCAAAAACACAGTTGCGGCTGTTCCTCCTCTTCTCTCCACTATTTTTCTGGTCTTCTCTCTGTTTTTTCAGTTCCCACACTTGGCTTATTAATTGGGCACCGTTGGCCTTTTAGATGACCTCAAACGGACCCCGAACAGGCCAAAAAATGACCTCGCAGTGCATAGTTGTCACCTTTTTTCATCATCCGCACACCTGGCACTCAGCTTTTTCCAATAATGCATCCCGCAACCAAGAGAAGTGGCCCCAAAATATGGTCCTCATGATGACCTTTCTGCATAATTATCACAAGAAAACACCCACGTTGTGTCCGTACTTCTCCACGTGTAAGTATTGACCCCGTTCGATGTCCTTACACCACTAGATGCCATTTGACGCACCTGCTTACCTCATGTCGTCAACCCGCGGATAGCTTCCTCGTGAATTTTTATGCACTACCAACTCTTCATTATTATAGAAAAAACACAGTGGTACTGGTAATAGTGAAAATCGATGCACTATGTACATGTTGTCCTACCTGTACACATGTGGGCCCCACATAACCACCTGGCTATGGAAAATGGGAAATTCTTTATTTGATGCACCATGCATGGGTATGTACATATGCGCAATCCCTTGCTCTAAAAGACTCTTGAAAGCGTTATCGAACTCATGGTCTAGAGACTCAAGGTCAAACTCCGCAAGTAGATATTGCTTCAACTTCATCGTAGAGAAGAGGATTTTCAAACGAGAAGCCATAGAGTGAGTCATCCCAATCAATACCTGATGTGGCATTTTAAGAAGTAGAGATAGAGCAGATGTTGGACGCGTTCTTTGACATGGATCTCATCATTGAAAACATAGAAGACGACAACAATGAACGCAATACTGCGGACGAACCTCGGTCATCCCGTTCATATCGATGGCATGATAGCAACGATAAAGAGGGCGAGATGATGCAAAGTCTTGCACGCATGCCTCTTTATAGTAGGCAAAAATCTCAGTTCTCCATACCGTATTGGCAATGCTTAATTTGCAGTTTCTCTACGATTGGTCTCATGCCTCAGTCACAGAGAGTTTCAGGTAAATACATGTATCCTAAGCATGATAAAGTTCAAATTATAGTTCTACAATGTGATCAAGGGGCTGACTTGTTCATGTAACGATAGTTTGCTCAATGAGAAAATCTTGCGAGAAGGGAATCACATGCCCCTTACCCGTCCAACCACTAAAAATCTTCTTACTAATTTGGGCTTGGATTATCACAAAATACATGCATTTCCTAATGATTGTATACTTTTTTGCAATGAGTATGCAAATTTGAAACAGTGTCCCAATTGTGGATCAAATAGGTATAGGGAGGACACACAAGGAAAATTTATTCCTGCAAAGGTCCTTTGACACTTTCCTATCATTACAAGAAGAAAGAGCATGTTCAGGTCCAAGTCCATAGCCTCTTTGATGACATGGAACTCAAATACTAAATCGACATATGATGTGATGCGTGTACCTACTGAATCTTGTGCATGGAAGCACATAGAGGAAATTTCACCTACATTTAAGAACGAGCCTCGATGTATCTACTTTCGTCTGGCAATGGACGGAGTAAACCCATTTGGATTATGGAGTTTATCATGGAGCACATGGCCTATTTGTTTAGTTAATTATAATCTTCCACCATGGATAGCGCCTATCAAGAAGGTCCATCTGTTGTTGTCATTGATCAACCTAGGAAAGTACAAAGCAAAGAACATGGACGTCTATCTGGCACTAATGCTGCATCTAATCCTGCGCTACTTGTAAGCCATGTCAACCTCTGCAGCCATTAGGAGATTTCGGAGGTCTTTTGGAGGGCCTTTTGGAAGAGAGAGGAAAATAAGCTCCTCCAATGAGAGAAGAGCCTACGTTACGTAGAAAAATAGATTGATATTAACAAAAATATAAAAGGTGTCTGTCTCCTCATTTAATAATCTAGTGGTCCTTGAAGACGAGCACTCTTTTTCATTTAATGCGAGAACCTTTTTCAGAAGGTAGATGCGGTGCATTTGATACGGGCTACGTCATCACTAGAACTCAAAAAGTCAAAAAACTATCAAGTGGTGGAAGATTTTGAAACTTTTGATATTGTCAATGCGTCCGGAACGCACATATCTCCTAGAAATGAATGTCCAATTGCCTCGCTCAAACATCCAAAGAGGCAAAAAAATGTCAAAAAGCCCTAAAGGAACATTTTACTAACGGCGCGCGAGGGGCCATTCCAAAATTTTGTAATGCCTTCTCGCGCACCATTAGTAAAAAGCCCCTTTTTCCTCTTTTTAGGGAGCTTTTTGAGAGGAAAATGTCCAAAAACCTCTAAAAAGGGGCTTTGTGGAAAGATAAGTGTCCAAAAATCACTAAAAGGAGCTTTATACTAACGACGCGCAGAGGGGCATTCTAGAACTTTGGAATGCCTCCTCGCGCGCCATTAGTAAAAAGCTCTTTTTTCCTCTTTTTAGGGAGCTTTTTGAGAGGAAAATATCCAAAAACCTCTAAAAAGGGGCTTTTTGGAAAGATAAGTGTCCAAAAATCACTAAAAGGAGCTTTGTACTAACGGCGCGCAGAGGGGCATTCTAGAATTTAGAAATGCCTCCTCGCGCGCCTTAAGTAAAAAGCCCATTTTTTGGGGTTTTTTGACATTTTTTGCCTCTCTGGTTGTCTGAATGAGGCAAGTAGACATTCGTTTTTAGGGTATTTTGGCGTTCCGGACGCATTGGTGGTGTCAAAAGCCTCAAAATCTATCACTATTTGACAGTTCGTGACTTTTCAACTTTTAGTGATGACGTAAGCTGCATTGAATGCGCCACACCTGCCTCCTGAAAAAGACGCTCGCATTAAATAAAAAAGTGACCGTTTTCAAAGACAATTGGGAATATAAATCTACTTTTTAGAGTGTCTGGTTGTCCTTTTGGACGTACTCACAAGGTGCAAGTGCATTTTATAAAAAGTTTCTAGAGAGAGAAATACAATTTCTTACAAGGCCCTCCAAATGACCTACGAAATTTTCTAATGAGGTCTACCAAAAACCACATGCTAGCTATTATGAGCATCTAGAAGCAGCGCAGATTGACGTAGTACTGCTTCGAGCATGCAACCCCATATTTAAGATTTATTTTAATAAAAACAAGCAAGAATGACGACCAGCTAGCTATTACGAGCGTCCAAAATCAGGGTAGATTGACGTAGAAGTTAGAACTGCCTTTGTTTTGTTGTGAGCTTCGTCACAGTTACCAACAAAAGAAAGAACTTTTAGAATGAATAAAAAAACATGACTTATCTTTGATTCTGTGTTCTGATGATTGTTGTGTCGCAAAGCTTCATCATAGTCATTGACCCTTTCCTTGCTCAAACTCTACCTTGGAAGGCCAAAGGCCCAGTGTTGCGCACCACATCACCGGACATTGAGCCTTGCCTTAGATGTCTTGCACACCGAACCTTGCCTTGGAAGGATGGCTCTGATACCATGTTGAACCAGAGGGAGAGAGAGCATGTAGACGAGAGGAGAGAGAGATGACACCAACATGTACAAGCCCCAAAGTGTGTCCAATGACTACACATGATGAGTTTATATAGAGGGGACCAGGGTGCTATATATAGAGACACTATATATAGCTCAACACTATGCACACTCCACATTTACACATTGTGATCTCTGAGTCACTTGTATATTTGTACATAGATACACAATTCTCTTTCACATCATCATCGTATCTGGTTCATATTTTCACATTGTATAGGGCTTGGGTTTTTCCCTTGAACTCCCCAAGGGTTTTTTCATCCAAATCTAGAGACTTTTGTTTGAGTGGGGGTGTTGGATCTATATATGGCTCACTCTACTCAAGTTGGTGTCACCTATATATTTGTATATTGTCCTCAATATGAATCAGTTTTTGGGAGCATACATAGTGTGTCTCTTGTCTCGTGTCTCTCTCTTTCTCTCTACATGTCAACATAACCTATAACCTAAACCTAACCTAACCTAAGACAATTTAGCAAACAGCTCACCATCTTGTTTTTTTTAGGGTTGCAAAGTGATTTTATGTCATGAAAACCGCTCAAAGACATATAGACAACACAATGGCAAGCCATTGGCAATATCGCAAGCCATAGGTTTCCCACAATGCTTATGCCTTGTGGGAAAGCTTTATGGCTTGCCGTATTGCCAAACATATCTCCATTGTGTTGTTTCTAGGGACACGAGACAATTTGAGCGCTTGAAAATCGCTCGGAAATATATAGACAACACAATGGCCAACCGTTGGCAATAAGGCAATCCATAGAGCTTTCCCACAATGCATATGCATTGTGTCAAGCTATATGGATTTCCATTTTGCCAAACGGATCTACATTGTGTTGTTTTTAGGGCCGCAAGGCAATTTTAAAGCTTGAAAATTTCTCGCGAACATATAAACAACACAATGGCTAGCCTTTTGGCAATAGGGAAAAACCATAGAGTTTGCACACAATGCATATGTATTGTGGTAAAACTCTATGGCTTGGCGTATTGCCAAATAGCTTGCCATTGTGTTGTCTTTAAGGCTACTTAGATATTTTAGGGCTTGAAAACCACTTGCGGACATAAAAACAACACAATGGCAAGTTGTTGGCAATACGGAAAGCCATAGAGCTTGTCCTCAATGCAAATGACTTGTGGGCAAGCTTTATGGCTCATCTCATTGCTAAACGGATCGTCATTGTGTTGTTTTTAAGGACACGAGGCAATTTTAGCGCTTTCAAATCACTCGCAAACATATAGACAACACCATGGCGAGCCGTTTGGCAATACGGCAAGCCATAAATCTTTTCCACAATTCATATGCATTGTAAGCAAGATCTATGGCTTGCTGTATTGCCAAAATGCTTGTCATTGTGTTGTTTTTAGGGCCACTTAGCTATTTTAGGATTTGAAAACCACTTGTAGACATATAGAAAACACAATGGCAAGCCGTTTGGCAATACATCAAGCCATAAAAATTTCCCACAATGCATATGCATTGTGGGCAAGCTCTATGGCTTGCCGTATTGCCAAACAGCTCGCCATGGTGTTATTTTCAGGGTCGCTTAGCGGTTTTAGTACTTAAAAACTGCTCGCGGACATATAAACAACACAATGGCGAGCGGTTGGCAATACGGAAAGCCATAGAGCTTGTCCACAATGCATATGCGTTGTGGGTAAGCTTTATGGCTTACCGTATTAACGAATAGATCGCCATTGTGTTGTTTTTAATATGCGCTTTGGGTAAGCTCTATGGCTTGCCATATTGTCGAACATCGCTTAACCTAACCTAGCCTAACAAAGCTTAACCTAACCTAACCTAATCTAACCTAATGTAGCTTACCCTAAAGTAGATTAACTTAACCTAACCTGCCCTAATATAACGTAGCCTAACATAGTTAACCTAACGTACCTTAACTGAATCTAACCTAACGTATAAGATAACCTAACCTAATGTAGCTTAACTTAACGTAACCTAACGTATAAGATAACATAATCTAATTTAAATGATAACCTAAACTTAACTTAAAACGTAAACTCCATCAATTACATAATTCAAAAACCGACCTATTTCAAAACGAAATTTCTTCAAAACAAGATTTTTTCATAGACCAAAACAAAAAAAATTCATAATTTAAAATAAATTTCACATCACAAGCCATAATTTCTTTTAAAGCATTGAAACTTTAAAGCATTCAAAGTTTAAAGCATGAAATTTTCTTTTATTTATATATAAATAAATTTAATATGCATTTAGAAGTTCGAGCACTCACATTCGTCCTATTTTAGCAATGAAAGTTGTTGTAAAAGTCCTGGAACCTGCAAAAACACACACACAAACACAAAGTTAAACCCCAAACCCTAAATCTACAAGTAATCATGAAAACAATCTCACCTTAGTGTTATGGGCTAACCCACACGCAAAATTAGCACTTCCAACAGCTTGTTTTGCACCAGATCTATGAGAGATGAGGAAGAAGAGAGCTTGAGAAAACGCCGAAGAAGAAGAGAAATGAGCAGAGAAAGCCAACGGTTTCACCCTTCTTAGCTTTTGTGAAATCTCCCTTTAGTGACCTCATGTATCATGTTGGTGTGCGAATAGAAGCAATGGTACCCTTCACTTTGTCCAATTCTTCTTTAGCTAGCATCCATAGTGCTTTAAGAATCACAATCTTTCCATTAGGGGCATGAAGTGCCATTTCAATTTAGGTTCTTTATGCAGGATGAGACACCAATGATGCAATATAAGGCACATGTAGGTGTTTCAAGTTCGATTGGAAGTATTTGCCTTTGGAAAACAGACACAAAAGGAAAGCCAATTCTACCGTATGGAGATCAACCTTGTGTACCAATGGCGGAATATCGCAAGGTTCATGAAGAGGTGATTTTAGGGTTGAAGAACTATATAAAGCTTTGGCAGAATTTAGGAAATGGCTCAAGTGTACCGCGGTATTATAGACTCGTGATAGATTATTGGAGCAAGGTCATTGAAGAGATTGGAAAACCAATCATATCAGAGGGAGTCTTGTATGAAATGTTTTGGCCAAAAACTCAAGAATTTGGTAACCTACAAAGCAGTACAAGGAGTTTACAACAAGGAGCAAAACAATTCCTAGGCCTTGAGGAGTTGAATGACCATTTTTGTGCGCCTTAAAGAGATAGACGAAGGGAAGAGTTTGACCCTACGTGTCATGTGCATCAAGGTGACTTTGTTATGCTAGTTCCAAATGAAATAGAAATCTATCCAGTTTGGCTTGCAGTGGCCCTATCTGACAATGAGCCTACATCACCAAACTAAAAAAAAAATATTGATCCAATATTGGGCACCTTCTGCAAGAAACAGTGGGATGATAGATGCTCAAGCTTACAATAATTGTTGGAAGGGTTTCTGGGTTGTCAACTATAAAGATCCCTAAGTGTGGAACACTGTAGATGCGATTGTTTGGTCTTGGAGACCCAGCAGAGAAGGACCATTTTCTAGAATTAAGATTCCAAGAAGGCATGCTCAAAAATCCAAAGAAGGCCTCATGCGTTCACATCATGCAACCACACTTGCATCAAAGTGTAGATGTGGTATCAAACGTGGAGTAAATTTATTTAGAGCTTCTATAGTGACTATACAAGTCAATTTTCTAAACGAGATCTTTATTTGTATCTTCATTTGTTTTATGTAATTTGGAATATCTATAAGAGTTCATGTGTAGTGCATCCTCTGAGCTTTTGGTGCATGTGGGGTGGGAGAGGGGAATCCATGCTCGGAGTCAAAGAGGGATTTTATACCACTTGTGAGGGCTATGGCCAATGCTTATGCATTTGGGGGGGGGGGGGGGGGGGGGGGGGTAGCCTTAAAGGGAGAAATACCACACTTGTGTAGGAGAGTGTGTGTGTCAACTTTCGGTGGTGGTCAGCCCGCATCTTGCTGAACTGGATCGATCAGTTCTATTGAGCATAGCATTTTGTAACTATGCCAAAATTGACATAGTCACGCAAAGGGCTACCTGGAGAGCTATTAATGTAAAGCTGCAAATCCGCATTTACCTTGGATGTAGCCCATTTTTACCACACGCAGCTGTTGCAGATGGGGCCATGCAGGGCTTGCAATGGACTATGTAGAGGTGCCGTGCCTACAATTCGAAATTGAGCCGGTGATAGCCACCTTGAAACCTCCACGTGGCATTGAGGAGCATACGACAACCTTCCCATGACTGAAAAATGTATCCAAACGGACATTTTATTCAAAAAAAGTCTTGGTAGCACAGTTATCTATCACGAAATACTGTGTCTTATGTGACCAACCTTAGCAATGAGTGACTACATGCCAACTCAATATGAATATTCCACTCTTGGCACAATCGACATTAATTGCAAATTACATGTGCGCTTATCTCCCACGCTTGCTATTTTGTGTGTCTGTTGCCTTCTAGTGATGGGCGACATGGTAGCTCCGGTCTACTTCACCCACTCATAGACAACCGGCCTCCTAGCCAACTCTGTATTGCTGTGTCATTTGCACACACATCCGGGTGCATGCGTGGGACACATGTGTTAGTGTGCAAACATATTTGTGTGTGTGTGTGTGTGTGTGTGTGTGTGAGAGAGAGAGAGAGAGAGAGAGAGAGAGAGAGAGAGATAGAGAGAGAGGTAACAAAATAACATACGCATGTAGACGCAAGAATATGATGCTTATCTAGCCCTTCTTATACACGTCCCATGCATTAGAGTGAAAATCAATGGTGCTCTACTATACTTGTGTATAAACCCGTCTTGCAGATGGAAGAGAAGAATAAGAAAACCAAGTGAGAGAGAGAGAGAGAGAGAGAGAGAGAGAGAGAGAGAGAGAGAGAGAGAGAGAGAGAGAGAGAGAGAGAGAGAGAGAGAGAGAGAGAGAGAGAGAGAGAGAGAGAGAGCGTTGTAGATGGAAGTTCTAGGCTTCTCTACTGCAATTTATTTGAATGGAGGAAAGCTGAGTAGAACATGAGTTGGACACACATTAAATATTGAAGTACATATATATCATGCACCTATTTACTACAATCAATGTACTTCTATATATTGCATCTAGGGCCGATAGGTCAATGCACGATGTCTACATCTAAGAAAATTTAGCACACATGTGCTAGAGAGAGAGAGAGAGAGAGAGAGAGAGAGAGAGAGAGAGAGAGAGAGAGAGAGAGAGAGAGAGAGAGAGAGAGAGAGAGAGAGAGAGAGAGAGAGAGACAGAGAGAGAGAGAGGTACTATATAGTACTACTCATCTGCAGTATCAATGCAACATGTTTTAGCTCTACATTGCAAGCAATGTTCGGGAAAAATCATTTTTCCAAACATACAAATATCCTTTTCTTGAGTTTGCCAAGAGGAAATTTTAGAAAACTAGGGGTATTTTTGGGTTTTTACACTATTTTTCTCTATTTTGGGGGGAAATTTCTCCTTTCGCCTTGCCCTCAACCGGCATTTTTGAAATTGGAAACGGCATGATATTAAGCTGAGACACATTTTTCCCGAACCCTGATTGCAAGGCTCTTCCCACCTAGTACCTTATGAGTCCTACAACTATCACCATGGGCATTCAATCGCAAAAGAACTCGAGCTCATCAGCCAACAATATTCCTATGCAAAACTCCCACAATATCATTGATCCGTGTTGGTTATACCGGTTCTTACATAATTGTTTTTCTTCAATGTCAAGATCACAAAGATATGCACCTATTGAACCGGTTGTCCCACAGTCATGTACTTTGTCCACAATTGGCTACTCTTGTTAGTGATTCCAATCTGCTACCGCAGAACTCTTGACAACTACATCCCTTATACCCAAAAATTTTCTAACTACTAATTCTAGACCCTAATCAAAACCCTTCATTCTCATCTTATCCTCATCCTCATCCATCTTGACATAATGTTTCATTATCTAACCCTGCAACATAGACATATTCAAAGCATGATGCTCTATTCTACCATATTTCCCTGTTGAGCGCTCAATCAAGTGGAAATATTTTTAATCATTATAATGTCATTAGCCATTGATGGCTACTATGGCAATTCGAGTACAACCTAATGTAATGTCGAGAAATGTGGGTAGTGCCTCCTCGCATCCCTGTTGACGTCAACCACAATAGCTCTGCTCAACAAATCCCTCATCAACAATTACTACTTGTAAACTATTCTCAACACTTCAATAGTCATATGCATGCATCCCTTTGAAGATAGCTGCAATGCCTTTCAATCAACGTCAAGTCATTTTTTCCACCCATCGCCAGCTGTTCCTATCCCACATGTTGCCTTCTATTAGTTGTCTACCTTTCGTGAAGGAAGACTTGTAGCCTCACCAACTTCTCATTCACAACTTCTAATTGTGCAAAAGCATTCAATGTGTGTGTGTGCCTGGGCGTGTGTGTGTGTGTGTGTGTGCGTGTCCGTGTGTGTGTGTGTGTGTGTGTGTGTGTGTGTGTGTGTGTGTGTGAGAGAGAGAGAGAGAGAGAGAGAGAGAGAGAGAGAGAGAGAGAGAGAGAGAGAGAGAGAGAGAGAGGATAGTGATGGTTACGGCCAGCAAACGCTCATGAGCCAAAGCTTTAGGAGGATTTGAATCTCTGCCATCCCTACATCCGCTTGCATTCCAACCCACGTGTTACTGCACCACGTCGGGGACAACTCGACCTTCCTTCCTAGTCATTGAGACGATGTATAAGTATGTCGTTCAGTAAGTGCGTCTCATGCAAGTTCCTCCTGATTTGTAATTGCTCCTGATTTGTAATTGCTCCTGATTTGTAATTGCTCCTGATTTGTAATTGCTCCTGATTTGTAGTTGCTTTTGAAAAACGCAAAATCCATCAAGATTAGGCTACTTTGACATGAGACCTCACAATAATATTATACATACTAGTGTCTGTGTCGTCTTGGTGGCGGTCATCACACCTGGGCAACTATTTCTGAACCGAGGAGGGTTGGCCATGTTGGTCAAAACATTGATGGTGCGTTGGTGAAGTTGGCATTGAGGGCACGTATTGTGCTGAAGTGGTGTTTCCTCTCCTTGGTCTTCTCATTCTGGAACCAGTAATAAATGTTTCGGCCCTCTATGCACCCATGCGCATGCAAGCGGAGAGTGATGCGGCTCGTTTATGCCATTGTGGGAGTGCGCACACCTCCTATGTGAAACAATGCTAGTTGCTCCACCGTGGGACTTCATTGCGTGTGTGCCGGTGCTCTTTGATGATACATCAATCCAATTCTTTTAGAGACAATATCCGGGCATGCAGACCGACTAGGGGACCCGATCATTATATCGCTATGCACCATTTGCAGTGCCTGATCCTGAACAGATATGTCATGTTGTTGTCCCGTCAATGTATTGCAATCCTCTAGTCCTCGTGAATACTTACATGACCTTAGAAGTTCTCATGTTGGGTGCAATCCTCTTACACTGCACTCCTGATGTGTGTAGTGTGCTCGACAACATTCCTCTGCCATGGTCGATACTCAATATTCAGGAATATCAAGCCCTTGCACACACACACACAGATAGTTAGATAGATATATATAGAGAGAGATTGAGTGAGAGAGAGAGAGAGAGGAATCAATTCTCTTGACTGCAAGCTATTAGTGACTTTCTGTCACTCGGGGAGATAGTACATGATAGTGCATGTAGTGGAAAAAACCCCTTTGTCTCTTCTCTAGCTGTAGCATTTCAGAGCATCTTAACATCTTTTCACAGTAGATCTTTTCACCGTCCGTCTAACTCTATTTTTTTTACTCTAATCTCGAAGGTGGACTGTAATATAAAAACTCAATCCAAAATCTAACCTAATTGAACATGTGGTGATTCGCTCCATTGAAGGGTAAAAGACATACCAATGGGGCTACTAGCTGCGTACATGTGAATGGGCCTCACATATATAAATACTTCAATGCAAGAGTTTAATACTCTCACCTCTCCACCCCGTTGATCCATGACCCAATCCTCTCTTTCAAGCCAGTCAGGTCTGGCATCTTTGCATCTGACCTTCGATGCTTCATGTAGTCGTGCATGCGTGTCCTCATCCAAGCATCGTCAAATGTATTCTCTAGAGATGGAACAACTGGAAACTCTCGATGCAGCGTAGCAATAAGATAATCCTTGGAGGCTTTATCCTGAGCCCTCCAAGAGACCATGACACACTACAATGCGTCAGAAAACCTGTCTACACAATTGTCGTATGCGGCCCATCACCTCCTTCCCCTCAGGGGTCATAATGATCTCATCAGACATACGATTGAGGAGGTAGGCGTATCCATTTGGCATGTCCCTCCCGTGAACTATAGCAACCCTTTCTAGTGAATGCTCATCGTCCAGGCCTTTAGGCAACCCCGATGCAGTGTTCGGGTCACTCCTCAGCATCTCCGATGCAGTGGTCGGGACACCACTCTCAAACCCGTAGGTAGTATAATCCTTTGGTGTAGTCTAGTGAGCAGTCTTACAAGCAGGGACATGAATCCTGGGTATGTCCTAGGGACTCTACAACACATAAGCTCCAGGAACGACGTGCTCCTCGCCGCAACAACCACCACGGCTAGACTGTCGTGAAATTGCTGGTCCTCATGGTCCATCAAACATAAATCTAGATCTAATTTAATCCTAAACTCAAAATAAACCTAAATTTAATCTAATCTAACGTAAATCTAAATCTAACACGCGTAAATAAACCTCAACTAATCTAACGTAAATCTAACTCAAAATAAACCTAAGTCTAATCTAATCTAACCTAAATAAACCTAAATCTAATCGAACGTAAATCTAAATCTAACATAATCCTAAATGATAAAAAGAGGAAAATGGTATAACCTTTCTATCACCCAAGTGTGGTAGATTGGTTATGCCATTTTTCTCTTGAATAACAGGTCTTGAGTTCAAATCCTCGTCCGACTATATGATCTTTAAGGTCTCTTGGGATAGTTTCCTACAACGTTAAAACTTTCTTCTTCTCAGGTGTGTGTGTGTGTGCCAATAAAAAGAGAAAAATGGTATAACCTTTCTATCACCCAAGTGTGGTAGATTGGTTATGACATTTTCGTCTTGAATAACAGGTCTTGAGTTCAACTCCTTGTCTGCTAGATCTTTAAGGTCTCTTGGGATATTTTCCTACGACGTTAAAACTCTCTTCTTCTCGGGGGTGTGTGTGTGGGTGTGTGTGTGCACCAATAAAAAGAGGAAAATTGTATAACCTTTCTATCACCCAAGTGTGGTAGATTGGTTATGCCAGTTCACTCTAGAATAACAGGTCTGGAGTTCCACTCCTCGTCGACTAGATCTTTAAGGTCACTTGGGATAGATTCCTATGATGTTAAAACTCTCTTCTCTCTCTCTCTCTCTCTCTCTCTCTCTCTCTCTTTTCCTCTCTCAATGTATGTGTGTATGCATTCTTTGTTTATGCATGTGTGTGTGTGTTTTGTTTATGCATGTGCTCTCTCTCTCTCACTCACTCTCTCTCTCTCTTTCTCTCTGTCTCTCTCTCTCTCTATCTCTCTCTCAAAAACACAATGTGTGTGTGCGAGAGAGAGAGAGAGAGAGAGAGAGAGAGAGAGAGAGAGAGAGAGAGAGAGAGGGAGAGAGAGAGAGAAAGAGGCAAAGGGAACATGAGAGAGAGGAGAGGGAAGCATACATAGTTCTCCTTCCTCTACTCGTATGTGTGTCTATGTGTGGAGAAGAAAGAGAGAGAGGGAGAGCACGGGCTACCTTTGCTTGCTTGAGCATCGAAAACTCAGATCTGAGATCTTATTTTTCGGACACTCTTGGTTATTTTTTTACCCCTGTCAACGTTGCTATAGGCGTCACTATGGGCGTTGCTAGTTTACTTGTAGCTTAGCGACACTCATAGCGACGCCTATAGCAACGCCGTGGGTTTTCACTTTTGAGTGTCACAGTGCGAGCGTCACTAATATGAAGTACCTCTGGTAGTGCTAGTAAAAGGAAGGTTTCTAGTGGCACGGCTGCACTTGAATTACAAGTGATCAGTGAAGCATTGTTGTTTTTCCCCTTCCTACCTCTCTAGACACTTTTGCATGATGTCCGAGTTGAGAAGGAAAAATCTCATGATCTTGTCTCGCATTGTGATGTCCATTATCCTAAGGATGCCTTGTCCCTGCGGTTCATCCCCTATCACCTTTACGTTGACCTCAGTAGTCCACATTCGGGGCATCTTTGGATCAGTTGAGACCACAAATTCACTGATGAGGACAAGAGACTCTTGTACAAGCCATCCTTTGGCCATGCTACCCTCGGGGCGAGCCCTTTGACTTACAAACCCCTTTAAAGTCTTTATAAATCTCTCAAAGAAGAACATCCACATGCTATGGACCACCCCAACAACTGCAACTTCATCGACCACATGCACAAGTATATGCATTTGGATGGTAAGAATGTTTGTTGGAAAGTACTTCTCCACCATGTACACTGCTTCAATAGCATTTAAGCGAGCTTCATCGATGTTGTCTATTCTTATCTCTTTTGAACTGATCCAACGTACCAACTCACCAATTTTGTAGATTGTTCTTCTATTGTCATCTGTCAAACAATCCTTTATGGCAATTGATAAGATGAAATGTAAAAATTTGTGCCAATTGTGGGACTTAAGACCATTGAGATTGTCATCTCTCGTAAAATCTGTTTCCAAACATCGCATGCACCCTGTGGGAATCTTGAATGAAGATATAGTCTTCTTCACTTGTTGCTCTTGTGCACGACTCAAAACCCATGGACCTTTTGGGAGTTCTATCACTTAATGAGCGATGAAAAAAGAGTGAGGACAAAAAGCAAGCAAAGAAACGCAAGAAACGTCACACATTTGACTTAAGACCATTGAGATTGCCATCTCTCGTAAAAGACGTTTTCAAACATCGCATACACTCTGTGGGAATCTTGAATGAAGATATAATCTTCTTCACTTGTTGCTCTTCTGCACGACTCAAAACCCATGGACCTTTTGGGAGTGCTATCACTTAATGAGCGATGAAAAAAGAGCGAAGACAAAAAGAAAGCAAAGAAAAGCAAGAAACATTACACATTTGCCCATGTTTCAATATTTTTTGGAAAGTGATTTCCTTTTATTCTACATTGGGCCTTGTGTGATAGTTTATTTCTTGGATACAAAACTCAATTGAACTTTGTCTCTCTTGTAAAATATGGCTATCATCTCTATAGGTTGAAGTGATTGAGCACTACAAGACTCATCATTCGTACATGATATTGTTTGTCTTAGTGCGCCTATATTACTAGTTTTAGCTACAAATGTAAATCTCTTTGACTCAAAATATGGGAGTATTTTTGGAAGGCTCATAGACTTTTGTACCTATGATTGTTGTGACATTCAAAAGCAAAATCTTGAGTATAAGTTATGCTTTCTACCAAAAAAAACTTGAAAAAAAGTGGACCAATTCAGTCCTATATAGGTAGAAAGTCATCTGGTTCAATTCTAAATGTCCATGATATACTTGGACATTATCCTCACTAGTACGGCCTGCATGGTTCGCCTCTCTCTCTCTCTCTCTCTCTCTCTCTCTCTGTGCGAACAATTGCAGGGAACACTGCCCCGAGGGGGGGGGGGCAAGCAGGGTTCAATGCCTGGCAAGGAAGGGGAGTCAGAATCTCTCCCCCCATTATATATGTATAGATTTTATCCTAGCTTCAAGAGCCAATCCTTTGACTTAATTAATCAAACAAAAGATTTTTATTGTTGATGACACCTACACCCACCCTGTACTTGCAAATGGCTTCAATGAAACTAAACCCACTCATTTTCTAAAAGGGTCGTTTACTTGCTATTTTTTAAAAATTGTATCGATTGTTTTCTCTCTCTCTCTCTCTCTCTCTCTCTCTCTCATACACACACACATGTCTTGCGAGGAGGAAGCTTTTGTATGTGGGTTGCACGTATTTTGCAGCAATATGTTGACAAGACAAGGTGTGAACTCAAACCAGAGATGCATTGCTATTAAGGGATTCTAGTTGGCGAGAACAGGCATTTGCCATAAAGTTTCATATTTATGATGTGACAAATGTGGTAAATTGCTTCTTGGAGACTTAAACATATACTATTTTTCTTAGACTTAAAGGCATACTAACTCCCTTTTCTTGTGCACACACAAGACCTTATGGAAGGAATGCTTACAAGGAACCTTTTTTAATGCAGGTAATAAGCCTTCTTGAATCAAAGTCAATTTTATGCAAGTAACAAGGATAGGTTCATTGAAGTCAAGGATGTGGAAGATTTATTTACATGAGCTAATCATATAAGGTTGGTTCTTAAGGCCCTTCACCAGCCCCTTCTAGCTTGCGTTTGGAAACGCTTTCCATCAAGGGCTAGTGAAGGCAAAAATTTTCAACAAGACCAATTAACCGTACCCAGTTGTCTTGGGTTTAGAGACGCAAACTAGAAGGTCTTGGTGAGAGATAGAGTCATCGCTATTCTATAGCACTCAAGAATCAAATGTCAATGTTGTGAATGCCTTGCTTTTGAGAGAGACAAATGTTTTGCGGGCAGATGATGAAGGAAACAAGGGGCACGATGAAGAAATTAAACAATCCACATATTGATTAAATGCTTATGTATGCACCATTCAACTTGCAAGCATACATGATCACAAGAGAAATAATCGTAGGCCTACCTTGTTTATGACAAGCCCAACTTTTTCGGTGCATTTTTGAAATCCAAGGCTTTTGAAGGCCCCCATAGATTTACACGCAATCTTCTGTTGCCTTCTGGATGTCTTTTAAATATGGAGGAAAGTTGTTCCCACAATAAAGACAGATTGGTTTCGATGGATAGGGAAGCTTCTCATTTGGAGCATTTGTAGGTTGTAGTTGTCCATTTTATCTCCAAAGGCTGATTATTGGAGTAGAGAGAAAGATACATAGAATGTGTATATATATATATATATATATATTTATTTATTTATTTATATATTTATATTTTATTTATTTATTTATTTATTGCGTAACAAGAACAATTCAGGAGACCTTGCTCTACTTTGATTAACATGGGCACCCTACTTCACCCACAAAAAAAAAACTCTTTGAGATGTTGGTTGTTGTAGACACTTGTTGCAATTTATAAACCACATGCATGTGGCATTTGGAAGAACTATATCTTATTATCTAAGGACCAAGAAAATATAACTCAATATTCATACCCTATATATTGAGTTACAACTAGTCTATTAGCTTCAAAAGCAGAAGTTTATAAATAACATGGGCTTCTTGAATATCTCTCTATTGTCTCAAGAAAAGCCACATCCAAACCTCGTCACCTTTAATATGCTCAAAACTTTGAAGATAGATAAAATCTTTCTATCCATCAAGAGACATTAAAATCTATCTATCCTTGAGCTTTCCATTTAGACATTACAATCATTATGTGTGTCAGCAACAATTGATAATTGGATTTGCTATAGAATTCAGGTATGTGAGCACTGAGTACAAGAAGTTAAGAAAATGATACCATTTTATAAAAGAAACTCTTTACGAGGCTATTCAAAAGCAAGCTTATAAGCATAGTTTAAAGTGCCACGTGTACCATCTAAATTTTCTTTGTCATGTTTTTATCAAAGCCACTTTGAATGAAATTTATGAAATCTTCTCTAGGCTCAAAACATGGGTTTCACCTCCAATGTACAAGAAAGAGATAGCATTACAGTTATCCCAATATTTAAGTCGAGGCCATATCTCTGGCATTCGACCCATAGCCTGCAAGTCATCTCTTTGCGCCTTGCTCTCCCTTTTTCCAGTGATGGTTTTCCATATGATCTCCTCGAAATTCTTGAAGATGTGCATTGGGTCGAGCAAATGATTAATCAGCAGGTCACACCAGTATGGGAGTTCATGGAAAATAGAAAGTCTTTTCATTCCAGGTGGCATCCAATCTCCCCTCTCCAGCCAGACGTTTTTCCAATTGCTCGCTTTCAGTGGATGCATGTCATGTTCGCATATGTTTGGTCTAGTAGCTCATGGCCTTCATGCAAAAATCTACCATGCTCCTCGTAAACTGTCTTGCTCAAATACTCAGAGCGAGGGAAGCCAAGTCGAGGACTAGATTTCGGACATGCATGATTGCTCGAGTAACTCAAGCTTAAAACATCACAAAATTAAAATATAAAAGCGTTGGCATAGCTAGGAATCACATGTGTGTGAGGGTTTCAAAGGCACTTACCTGAGCACTCACGGAAGCCTGGCCAATCGTGCATGGTCCACATGAGAATTCCTTACACATGTACATTCCGTCGTCCGATTGGTTGGGACATATCAACCACATCGGACATGCATGATTGCTCGAGTAACTCAAGCCTAAAACATCACAAAATTAAAATATAAAAGCGTTGGCATAGCTAGGAATCACATGTGTGTGAGGGTTTTAAAGGCACTTACCTGAGCACTCACGGAAGCCTGGCCAATCGTGCATGGTCCACATGAGAATTCCTTACACATGTACATTCCGTCGTCTGATTGGTTGGGACATATCAACTACATCAATTCTTGTCCACAAGATTTGGAGCTCTTCTATAATTGGTGCTAGATAGACGTCCAGGTTCTTTGCTTTGTACTTTTCTGGGACGATCAGTGACAACAACAGATGGCCCTTCTTGATAGCTAGCCATGGTGGAAGATTATAGTAACCAAAAAAATAGGCCACGTGCTCCATGACGAACTCTGTAATCTGAATGGGTTTACTCCATCCATTGCCAGACCAAAGCTACATCGAGGCTCTTTCTTAAACGTAGGCCAAATTTCCTATATGTGCTTCCATGCACAAGAGTCAGCAGGTACCCGCATCACATCATCTCTCGATCTAGTATATGAGTTTCATGTCATCAAAGAGGCTATGGACTTGCAAATAGGAAAGGAAAGTGTCGAAGGATCTTTGAAGGAATAAATTTTCCTTGTGTGTCCTCCCTATACTTGTTTGATCCACAATTGGGACATTGTTTCAAGTTTGCATACTTATTGCAAAAAAGTATACAACCATTAGGACATGCATGTATTTTGTGATAATACAAGCCCAAATTAGTAAGAAGATTTTTAGCGGGGTTGGAGAGGTAGGGGACATGTGATTCCCTTCTAGCAATATTTTCTCATTGAGCAACCTGTCGTTACATGAACAAGTTAGTGCCTTGATCACATTATATTGAACTGTAATTTTCACTTTATCATGCTTAGGATATAGTGTATTTACCGGAAAAGCTCTATGACTGAGACGTCAGACCAAACTGCAAATTAAGCATTGCCAACGCGGTACAGAGAGCTAAGATTTTTGCACCACTATTAAGCGGCATGCGTGCAAGACTTTGCATCATCTCGCCGTCTTTATCGTTGCTATTATGTCATCGATATGAATGGGATGATTGAGGATGGTCCACAGTATTGCGTTCAATGTTGTCGTCTTCTATGTTTTCAATGATGGAATCCGTGTATATTTTCAAAGAATGTATCCAACATCTGCTCAATGTCTACTTCTTGCAATGTCACATCAGGTATTGGTTGGGAGGACTCAGTCAATGGCTGCTCGTTTGAAAATCATCTTCTATGGGATGAAGTTGGAGCAATATCTACTTGCGGAGTTTGACCTTCAGTCTCTAAACCATGAGGTCGATAACACAGGTCTTGTAGTTTCTCAATCGGAAAGAGATCGTGATTGCGTATGTACTGGTCACATATTTTTTATTTTTGAAAGATCTTATGCTTGCAATGCGCACGACACGCCATCCTATTGTCCATACTTTATCTACCAATGATGCAACAAATAATTAAAACACTCTAGTTGTTATAACTACACACTGCTATAAGTACATGATGACAATATATGACAACCTCACATTCTCTAGCCAGGCCCGATCCCCACACACCTCAGTCTAGAGGTTCACGAAGATTAGGATTACAGGGTAATAATCTCGTCTTTATTGGTCAATGACTATATATTGAGGTTCTTGAAGTCTGTGTGCACTTTGGAAGTCCGGTTGTGTTTTTTCAACTATTTGCTGCTAGCTCTAACAACTTCACATTCTCTAACCAACAACCCGATTTCCTCAAACATCGGTCTAGAGGTGCACGGAGATTAGGACCACAGGGTAATAATCTCGTCCTTATTGGTCAATGACTATATATTAAGGTTCTTGAAGTCTGTGTGCACTTTGGAAGTCCGATTATGTTTTTTAAACTATTTCCTCCTAGCTCTAACAACCTCACATTCTCTAGCCAGGCCCGATCCCTGCACACCTCGGTCTAGAGGTGCATGGAGATTAGGACCACATGGTAGTAATCTCGTCTTTATTGGTCAATGAATATATATTAAGTTTCTTGAAGTCTCACATTCTCTAGCCATGTCTGATCATCGCACACCTCGGTCTAGAGGTGCACGAAGATTAGGACCACAGGGTCAATGACTATATAGTGTTTTTGAAGTTTGTGTGCGCATAACCTAACCTATAACCAAATAAAACTTAACCTATAACTTCACCTAAAGCAAAACCTAACCGAAGTTCGTTTGCAATTTTTGAAGTACACGAGTCATTCTTGAAGTTCGTTTGCATTTTTCTACTATTTGCCACTAGCTCTAACTTATAATCTAACCTAATGAGATTTTTACGAGGATTATTTTTTCAAAAAGAAACACCGTAAATACGTTGGGTAGTACGGGAAAGTCTTGATTATGTCAGGGCATCACAATGCAACATAGTCACACCTACATTAGTTACCAAGATATTGTTCGATTAGTCAATTTTTACTGTAAAAGTTGAATGGTAAGTGGGAGTGTTGACTGCCAAAAGCAATGCCATGGTCTTAGCAAAGCTACCAAAAAGCTGGGGGCTAATATGGGTTAAGAGGTAGTGCTATCTCCTGGCTTGGGACACACTCGGGCTTGGCAGAACACCTATAAATTAACATAGAGTACCCAGCTTTTAGTGTCTACTACCGCACAACGATATGTATCTATTATAGGGAGTGGTGAAATCTCTCCATCACCATATCCATCAGATCTTCTCGCTCATTCGTAGGAAGAAGAAGAATGAATGAAATTTTCTCTCTGCTTGCTTACTATCTTCTCTTCTCTTTTCACGGTGTGCACGCTCTCCAATGACTTCGTGGTGAGAACCTCTACATATTCTCATCACCGCTCTGTTGTAGCAAATCAAGAAGCCTCTCGATAGCCCGTGATCAATTCTAAAGCACGGTAATAAGATCTAAACTCCATAGCCATCACCTCCTTGTCTCTCTATGTTGTTTTTCTAAGTAGTTATGCTCTCGGTGGTTGCATTTTCTTTTAAGAGGGCATGTATGGACTTTTTGGGTGTGTCTAAGGTTGCTCCATGTTTGTTTCATTGTGTTTCATCCTATGTATAAATTGGTGTTTAGCACACCAATTTATACATAGGATGTGTTTATGGTCACTTGTGTACATAAAAAGTGCTTTTCGTTTCACGTCACGTAGACGATGGAAACACTGTTTTGATCATATCACACAAGCCACTATGAATCAGGTCAACCCCTTTAAACCAAAGATTAAACACATCATTCAAAAAACATTCTCTCCTAGGTGTCATATGAAAATTCTGCATGAGGTAAGAGTTATGGTAAAAAACTAGCTTGTCGACTGCATCGTCAAATTTTTGGACCCTAGGCTCCTTGGAGCACCACTATATAGACTCGTCGGATGCGCGAACCCACTTAGCCAAATTAGAATCTTGATTAAAATCGCTGATAGATGTATTTAGATCTTTGAGACCAATTTGTGAGTGTGAGTTATAAGCAGACGGGTTTACCAAGGGGGAGTACCATATGACGTCGTGAGTTGGAGAAGCTGTTTACATATGATTAATGGTTTGTTTTGATGAGTGTCCCCAAAATTATATGGGGGTATATGGTTAGTCAACCCGAACTGTATAGGAAAATAGGAATAAAGTGGCTTTGGTTTGTTGCATGACTTTCATAGGGGTAAAGTGATGGGATAAGGTGTTAGTATATATTATGCGGTTAAGCTGTATGCATTGGTTTGAGGTAAAATAGTTTCAAATCATAAACGTGATGTTATGATTTATGGTTGATCAAAGTGACAGGGATGTTTTGCATCATGTTTATGTTGATGGAATGATGTCATAGGATGTATAGAACCTCGTGCAAAGCCCCAAGTCATTGACCCTTTTGTCTAAAACTATAACTTCAAACCATAACCATAAACAAATTTTGAAACCATAACCATAGTTAAATTATGAAGCCATAAACATAAATGAAGTTTGAAACTATAACCATAACCATAAGCATGACCATAATCTCAGACCATAACCATAACCATAACCATAACCAAAATTTGAAACCATAACTATAACCAAATTTTAAAACCATAACCATAACCATAACCGAGTTCTGAAACCATAACCATAACCTTAAACATAATCATAATCAAAACTTAACCATAACCAAATTTTTAAACCATAGCCATAACCTTAAACATAACCATAATCAAAACGGACATAACCATTTACATATATAACAACTATTGTGTAAAAGTATATATGAACCAAAACATAAGTAGCTATACATCAACATTTACAAATGAAAATATACCACACATCGAGACTGCCACCAGTGTTGAGAGAGATGACACCAAAACTGCAAACCCCAAAGTGTGTTCAATGACTACACGAGATGAGTTTATATAGAGGGGACCAGGGTGCTATATATAGAGATACTATATATAGCTCAACACATATAGTGCTCTTTGTAGATATATCTATGACTTTAACACTAGCCCTGTAAAAAATCTTCCAGTTTGTGGCTTTTTGAGACTTTTTAAAGAAAGTTTCCCAACACTATGTTAGTTATCTAAATAAAAAATGGTTTCAGGGGATTCTAACCAACACTCAATATGAGTTGATAAAAAATAGTACATAGCTAA
Source organism: Adiantum capillus-veneris (assembly GCF_014529385.1). NCBI lineage: Eukaryota > Viridiplantae > Streptophyta > Polypodiopsida > Polypodiales > Pteridaceae > Adiantum > Adiantum capillus-veneris. Next base: position 64,123,805 of record NC_140951.1, on the reverse strand, counting down.
ATGAAGATCTAGAGGTGTCTTTCCATTGCCATCTTCTACAAATAATTTGTGCGTATGGAGAAATGTTTTCTATTTTATTTTGAAAGTAAATCATATCATTGTTAAGTAGGCCCATAATTCTTTGAAAAATCCCTCAATAGGTATGTGTTAGATCTACCAAGCTTTTTTAACCCATATACAAAGACTGCTGACATTTTTTGCTTCTCCAAGTTAAGTATTGAAGTGCAGTTTTATGTAAAATTTGATAATTTTAAAAAAGTATTTTTTTTAAATTTTGAGTTTTTTATGTAAATTATGTATTTAGAAACCTTTTTTATACCTTGAACCCATAATTAAGAAGTTTCAATAAATTTTGATGTCATATACAAAAGTTATGTTTCATTTACTAAAATCCTGATGTAAGCCCTTTTTGTGGCTTCAACCAGTTTTGTGGCTCATTTCAAGTCTAGTGTTAAGATAATCCAAAATATGTCTCTTTATGACCTCAAGGCCATAGGGTTAGGATTGTTAGCTGGTCTCAACGTATAAAGAGATCCAGTGCTTCAAAGCCATGTGGGACTTTATTTATGTGCCACCCTATGTCCTTAAGGATGTAGGTTGTCTTAGGGCCACAAGATGTTTTTTATGCCAATAAGAAACCCCTCTATGCTCTATGTTGCCACTCTATGTCCCCAGGCACACAAGGTGTGCCTCGTATGCTAGTTAAAAACCCTTTATTCTATATGTTGTCACCATATAGTCTTAGACCATAGGGTGCCCTTTGTGCTAGTAAGAAATCCTCTATACTCTATGTTTGCACCCTATGGACCTAGGGCCACAAGATACCCTCTATGCTAGTACGAAATCCTCTATGCTCAATATTGAGACCATGTGGCCCCAAAGCCACAAGATATCCTTAATGGTAGTCAGAAAAACCCTCTATGCTCTATGTTCACAAACAATTAAAAAATTTAAACAATAATATAGAGTATCCTATGGCCCTAAGACCATAAGATGTCATCTATTGCACCTATAATTCCATTTGGTATTTTATTTAACTATACAAAGTTAAATGAGGCACTTACTTAGATAAGCTATCTTAATTCAAACTTTGAATTTGTTTCTTAACATAAAACTACAATATAAAAACTCCTAATATAAGTTTGTGCCAAAGAATCTATGTTAACATGAAGTTTTTTTACATCAAGTAGACGCTTTAAAACTTCATTCAAATAGAGATGGTGTCTCAAAAAAAGGAGGTGTTTAAAAACACCATTTGATGTGAATAATATGAATTGTATACATTGATTATGTCAAAATAATATAAAGTATAGACACAAAGATTACCACAAACAACTTGACAATTTCATAAAAATGATGGTCATCATTGCATGTATAACAAAGTACTAACTAGAAAGAGTATGATATCTCCAAGATTGAGGGTGTTCAAAAAACACCGTTTTGTAACACTACCAAATGTCAAGAACATTCTGATTGTTTGCATCACTTAATAAAGACAATTACTAAGAAGAAAAAGTTAACAATACCACAGAAGCATCAAACACTGAAACCAAAGAACTTGAACGAGAGAAGTCTCCTTAGAATAGAATGCACTTCATAGAAAAAATAGTTTAAAGATTTTTCAAGCTATGACACAACTTTCCATCAAGTTTAAAATTTGAAAAGTACACAATGCCAAATACTTGGTAGATGCTATTTAGAATACTTAACTAGTACACTTAAGGTGGCCTCCTTGTCTTGAGATTTTGCGTCCTTTGAGACATATAACATTGCATTACATAGTGAGTCTTAGGATCAGGATGGAATTACAAAATTTCTTATGGTATAGTCTCTCTTGTATTTAGCATACAACCATCCACATAACCATGGAACAGTTTCATCTTTTAAAAAACTTTCAAGCAATTGAGTAGATTTTTTCCAAACTTTGGAAAAATCATATAAGTTCATTGCATGTTCCACATCACTCGATATGGACTATCATCAAATATTATAGTGTTGCCCCTATCTAAATAATCAAATAGCTTCCATATGGTCGAAATATTTTGTGATAGGCTCTTTTGTAACCGATCATGAAATTTGAATTTTGGCAGCACCTGTTATCCATAATCATCTTGAATTTGTGACTTTGTGTAGGAAAACGGGTCTTGATTATGTTTTGAACTTTTTGTGAATGATGGCAGTTCCAAAACCAAACCTCAAAGAACTCAAAGCAAAATCTTAAGAAATACTTTGCATCTTGATGCACCGCATGATACACCTCATTGTTATCTTCTACAATGCACATGTACTTGGTCCAGGTTGGCCTTGATTGAAGCTCAAATGTTTCAAGAAGCACACCCTCTAAATCCAAGATAAGTGTTCTTTTCTCTTGTTTGAAAGATTCAGGTAGATAATGAAACCATTGCTCTTGGTTTGAATGTGATATTTGACGTAATATGAAAGGGAGCTCCTCTATTTTGTGATAATCTAATAGCAAAACATTTTTTCTTAGAAGCCCTGAAATGATTAAAAAAAAAAGCTAATATAGAGACCTTAAGTGCATTGAAGACCTTAGGGGCATAGGGTGCTAATTCGTGGTTACACTTAGTAAGTCTTATGCAAGAACACATGCCAAACTATGACCCTATGGCCTTAGAGTCATTGTCAGGACACGGGTCCTGTACCCTAATGACTAGGCTAGGCAAGGCTTACGGCCACGGTCCGGGCTAGGCAATGTGGACAGGGGATCCATCTAGGGCAAGGGGCTAGGATCCTACCCTAAAGGGAGGTTGGGAGGAGGATCACCAAGAGCCTAGTGGCCTAGTTCATTACACTAGTATCAGAGCTGGTAACTTCCACTCTCTCTCTCTAAGGCGTGGTCACCCTTGACCTCTAAAAATAGGTCCCTATGATGAGAACCACTCCTTTATAAAAAAAATTCCATTTTTAGCCGTGGCTTTTTGCCAAAACGAGGGGGGCCTTCCTTTTTGGGACGGGAAGCTACGGTGCATGAGACCGCGAGCAGGCGGGCTTGAACAGGTCGCCCAGAGGTTGCAGGAGAGGGTTCCATCCTCAAGCGTCCATAGCCGACCTCTGCTTCGTGCCATCTGCCCCTCATTGTGCTTGTCATCTCTGTGTTCACTGCTTGCGCTCAAAACAGTGAGCCTTTAAAACTATTCAAAAGGCCTTTGAAGGCCTTTGGCCATTCGATTTTGGTCTTGGCCGCTACAGGCGGTCTTTCCCACCGGCCAAGCCAGCCCGTGTTTGCCGGCAAGCATACGGTGTGTCAAGGCGAGCATCGGCCACTCGATCAACACGGCCTCAAAGTGTACTAGCTTACTGCAGAAATTTCCAGCAGAACCTGCGTGTTCAAGAGAAAGATCAACGACAACAATTAGTAAGTTGACCAAAAGCTTCTTCGATAGGACGTCAAGCTTCGTCAATCACCAAGCTTCATCGGAAACAATTCGTAAGTTTTCATTTAAATATCTAGCATCACGGATTGTTCAACGCTTTGCTGCCAAACCTAATTAGCACGGCTAATTACGGCTATGGGAGTATTTGTTGAAATCAAGGCAGATTTAACAAGGCTATACTTTGTTGGGACACCGACATCAGGTACTGTTTTCTCTTTGTTCGCACACCACAGATTTGCCATGAGTGCGGAAATTGATGATCAACACATGTTCAAATTCGAATATATCGAATGGGCTCCACCTGTGGATGTCATGGGGCTGGATACTCTCACGGAGAGTACCCTCGTGGCAACAGGGAAGGATGGTGAAAACCCAGGTGATCCATCTATGTCTCCTCGTTTGTCAACCCCTCCTCCACAGAGCGTGTTGGATATTCTAGAGGATGACAATCAATTGCCAGATACCAGGCAGTTTGTCACTCGACCGGACAGGAAAATTTTTGATGCCCGATTTCGCAAACTTGCTATCAGGGTTCAAATCTTGGTTACACAAGTAGAAAATCTTACACAACTAATTTACAGAATGCTACCCGATCATCTCTCCACTTTCCAGCAACCCAGGGGGTTGCCAATTTACCAGTTATGACCAAAGAGGTCCAACATGTCCACAATACTTTGATTGTCGGAACAAATCGGGGCACGACCAACGTGGTGAAGAAGCGCCTATCACCATCTGAATTTCAACGTGCAAAAAGTCAAAAATTATTCTTTATTTGCTTAGGAACACATAAAAAAAGCAGTGCCCACATGTCAGAAAAATTCAGCATGATGCATGAGTTTGTGCTTTACCATAAACTCCAGTTTTGGTGCACGACACCGTAGTTATATGGCTTTTTGAATATGTTAGGAGCAGCCATTTTCTCATACTTCGATATGGAATTTTTAGCACATTGTACGTTTTTTTTTAATTGGGTAATGTTAAACCCCAATTGTTTTTTGCCACGATCATTTTTGGTACGACCAGTCACACATCTCGGCTTTTCTGATCTGCCTTGAGATGCATGCAAGATCACTGAATTAGGGTGCATATGATACACGTGTCCTGCAACTCACGCTACGCATTTTCTTGGATAGTATTATGAAAAACCAACTGCTTGACCCATTTTACATGCCATAAGGCTTTTCCTTTATACTCCGATTACCTTGGCGACAAGAGCAGTTGGCAACCAAGTTTGGGGCACCTACATTATTCAGGATATCATCTCATCGAATCCTTACCAGTCTAACTGGTACAAGGCACTTATGGTTTTGGGCTCTCACCTTTGAGGCCGTCACTCTCGCCAAGGGCTTACCACTCTACATGCATGGCATGCTAGCTAGGTAAAATGAATTCCATCACTTGTTGGTTTATGCTTCCGCTATAACACTAGACACTCTATCAAGGACAAGATAAGTTTTTGATTGTTTGACATGATTTTTGGGTTGTTGTCAACGCACAACAACACTAAAAGAACCTAAAACTTGGACTTGATTCATGGGCAAAGTGCCAATGCTAAGTTGTCCTTATACAATCACGACCCCCGCAAGATAAGGGATCGAAATGAGTTCTATGGTTTTCTGTTGCCTCTCTTGATGACAGCGTTACACAGACAGATTGTGGAATGCTTTTAGGATAAGCTATAAGATGTCTAAGAGCACAGATTCAGGGCACACACTCTAACACTTAAGGCAAATTCCTGAGCCCATCATGATCTTCTTCTCTCTCTCTCTCTCTCTCTTTACGGGAAACATGAAAGTCTTCTAAACAGTTTTTTTTTGCTCGTGAGTAAGCCTGAGCCAAGGTGCTCTAACTCTCAGCTAGCATGTGGCTAAGATGCTACTCAAATTAGTCTTCATCGGTTCGTTGATTGAACACTATAAGGGCTAAGAGCCGATGTTAGGATAAGGGTAAGACCCAACTATTGGCATTCTTTGGGTGATTGTTTTCAAGATCGAACAGATCTACCCAGGAAAGTACACATCAACGTTAATGGACAAGCAAGAGTGTTGTAAGTACGAATGTTTAGGGTGTCATTTTTGCACTACATGTTTTCAGTGCGACACTTAAGTTTTTGACTAGCGAGTGATTGTTACATCACCCCATAGGCATTAAGGATCACAGTTTGATCTGTATTGAGGATCACAGTTTGATCTCTTCCAGTTAGACTTTCAAGGAAATAATTCTACCACGCGATAGCGGACAAATTCAACTTTTCAAGCTGATTTCAATCATTACGTACATGGTTAACTGTGTTGGTTACTGTTACCTGTTAGTTGCATAGTTTTTACAAAGGGTCTTACCAAAGGGTTTGACTATGTAGATTTTAACCAAAGGGGTTGGATTGCGAGGGAGACACCCATGGTTCCCAGTGCAATGTTGTTTGTTTTTTCACGTAGGAGACGTGCTCCTCCCATTTGAATACGAGTAAGTGAACATTACGTTCAAATTTCTAGGTACGCATCTATTGATTTGGTGCTATTCCATTTTTAGTATGCTTTGCTTGGTTTTTCAAGACGTCTAAGTACGCTTGACTGTTATAGAGACATGCCAAGGGCATGACGGCACATAGTATTTTGGCCCGAGTGTCCAATCTATCTTTTTGTCTTATGCTCTTACGAACCTACTTATCGGGTTCAATTTGGCACATGTTGTCGCAAGGGATACAACATGGTCTAGGAACTCAAGGAGTTCAGTTTAGCTACACACACAAGTACGTCTTGTACTTGAAGGATGTTCCTTTTTCACACATCCTTATATGAGACATACTCCACATGTGGAGAATATGAGTCTCTGGACTGACACTGGCGCCATTATGTCAATTATGTGTCACGACAAAGTCCCTAGGTGCTGGTCACATCTGTTTTCTAGACCATTTTTAGCACGACGTATGAGGAGAAATTTCGTGGCCAGAAATTGTTGGATACTTAGAATGACTTGTTAAGGTACAAGTATTGCTAAACAACATTACAGATGGTTGTTTATACATATAGCAAATGAAAAAGTTTCATTGTCTGTCTCTAGAAGTGATCAATGTTTCACCTTTTATTGATTCAAACGTTTCAGCAAGGATTGCAAAAGATTGCAAAGGAAAGTATTTAGTTTCTTTTCATAACTATTTACATTCCTGTTAATGTGTGCTAAGCGCATCACATTTGCCATAAGTATTGGCAAGAATTACCATGGAAATACAAGTTCGGATCTGTTTTTGCTAAATGCATGCACACTAGGTGTTATGGGCCCTAGTGTTTAGCAAAGGCTGATTTGGAACGGCATGCATATTCCTGAAGTTGTTGCTTATGAAGCATTTTGCACTCTATGTGCACTATCTCTATGAGATTACTTTTGGATCCACTCATCACCAATAGAGGTCATGGCTCGGTTTGGGCATTTGTGGATTTTCTCAAGTTAACCACGATGGTTATTTCGGACATTGTTGATTCTTAACCAATGTTAAACACTACTTTGATTTCCCGTTTACCAGTCATCTAGGACGACTGTCTGTAAACTGTGAGGAAAACACAGCTCAGTACTGTCAGTTATCCAAGGGGATAGGCAGATTACAAGATTACAAAGAGTAATCTTTTGCTAAAGGATCTCCTTAGAGCATACGTTAACACAATGCATTTCTAAATAGCTGATTTTCTCCCTATTCTAGAATTTGCTTAAGTACGATTTTCAAATTTGAACACCTCTTGTGGTGGGGTTGGAGATTGTGTCAATACTTTCATACGTCACGGACTTACCAGGTGTGCTTCCAGAGCATGTTGGCAAGTAACCTTCATTAGGGATGAACATGTAACGGACTGTTCAAGATACTCAGGCGAGTAGGAAATCTGGTTCACAACTGCATGGAAAGTGATGCCAAGGTTTCCTTGCATTATTCCAGTACCTTCAGAAGATCTGAAAACTGGTTATGCCTTTGGACAACTCTTAGTTGTGGTTACTCCTTTACAACACTCAAGTGAGTTATAAATGGAGTTACCATTTAGACCCAAGTGGTTGCAAACGGACAACAATATATGTTGAAAATCAAGATATTCATCTTGGTTTCATTGAACCTCCTCACTGCACCAATTATTGGTCATATAGACAACTGGCTCACTTATGGGATGTCAATAAAGAGAACACCAGTATTCTTAAAAAGATGTTACTACTTGTGTTTTCAAGGACGAAAACTCTTCCTTAAGGGGGAAGTAATGTCAGGACACGGGTCCTGTACCCTAATGACTAGGCTAGGCAAGGCTTACGGCCACGAGTTGGGCTAGGCAATGTGGACAGGGGTCCATTTAGAAACCCTTCATGATGGATTTTTGACAACCAACGGCCCTATGTCCATAGGATGCTCTATATGCCAGTAAAAACACTATTTGCTCTATATTGGAACCATGCATGTGACTTGAAGGCCATATGGTCCCCTCTATTCTAGTAAGGTCCTCATGCTCTATATTGGCATCCTTTGGTCTGAAGGCCATAGGTTCCGAAATTTGATAGTAAGAACCAATCTATGATCTATATTGGCACCCTATGGCCTTCAGGCCATAGGGCCTCTCTATGCTAGTAAGAACCTCTCTATGCTCTACAGATCCGATGACCCCAAATCCACAAGTTGCCCTCTATGTTTTGATGAAACCCTTCATGAGGGTTTTTTGGCAACCTATGGACCTACGGCCATAGGGTGCTCTCTATGCCATTGGAAAAACCTCATTGTTTTGGTACCCTATGGCCCCACGTATAAAGCACTATTTGGTCTCTCTATGCTAGTAAGAACCGATCTACGCTCTATATTGGCACCCTTTGGCCTGAAGGCCATAGGGTCCGCTCTTTGCTAGTAAGAACCGATATATTTTCTATATTGGCACCCTATGGCCTTCAAGCCATACGTTCCCTTGAATGCTAGTAAGAACCTCTCTATGCTCCACACATCCTCTGACCCCAAGGGCACAAGGCACCCTTAATGTTTTGAAGAAACCTTTCATGAGGGTTTTTTGGCAGCCTATGGACCCAAGGCCATAGGGTGCTCTCTATGCCAGTATAAACACTATTTTCTCTATATTGAGGAGACCTTGTTGGGTTGAAGGCCATAGGGTCCCCTCTATGCTAGTAAGAACCTCTGTTTTCTCTACGTTGACAACCTTTGGCCTGAAGGCCATACGGTTCCTTCTCTGCTAGTAAGAAGCTCTCTATACTCTACGCTCTATGCTCTAAATTGACATGCTATGGCCCCAAGGCCACAAGGTGACCTCGTTGTTTTGAAAAACCCCTCATTGTTTTGGCACCCTATGGCCCCATTCATAAATCACTAGTAGGTCTCTCTATGCTAGTAGGAACCAATCGATGGTCTATATTGGCACCCTTTGGCCTGAAGGCCATAGGGTCTGCTCTTTGCTAGTAAGTACCAATCTATACTCTATATTGGCACCCTATGTCCCGAATGCCATAGGGTCCCATGTATGCTAGTAAGAAACTCTCTATTCTCTACACATCCTATGATCCCAAGGGCGCAAGGTGCCCTCCATGTTTTTGGAAAAACCGTTCATGAGGGTTTTTTGGCAACCTATGGAACCAGGGCCATAGGGTGTTGTAAAAACACTATTTTCTCTATATTGAGGAGACCTTGTGGGCTGAAGGCCATAGGGTCCCCTCTATGCTAGTAAGAACCTCTATTTTCTCTACGTTGACACCATGTGGGCTGAAGCCCATAGGGTTCCCTCTATGCTAGTAAGAAGCTCTCTATGCTCTATGCTCTATATTGATATCATATGGCCCCAAGGCCACAAGGTTTGCTCATTGTTTCGAAAAAACCCTCATTGTTTGGGCACCCTATGGCCCCCAGGTATAAATCACTATTTAGTCTTTCTATGCTAGTAAGAACCGATCTATGCTCTATATTGGCACCCTATGGCCTAAAGGCCATAGGGTCCCTTGTATGCTAGTAAGAACCTCTCTATGCTCTACACATCCTATGACCCCAAGGCCACAAGGTGCCCTCTATGTTTTAAAGAAACCCTTCATGAGGAGTTTTTGGCAACCTATGGACTGTGGGCCATAGGGTGCTCTCTATGCCAGTAAAAAACACTATTTGCTTTATATTGAGGAGACCCTGTGGGATAAAGGCCATAGGGTCCCCTCTATGCTAGTAAGAGCCTCTGTTTTCTCTATATTGACACCATGTGGCCTGAAGGCTATAGGGTTCCCTCTATGGTAGTAAGAAGCTCTCTATGCTCTATGATTTATCCTCTATATTGAGATCCCATGTCCCCAAGGCCACAAGGTGCCCTCATTGTGTCGAAAAAACATTCATTGTTTTGGCACCCTACAGCCACAGGTATAAAGCACTATTTGGTGTCTCTATGCTAGTAAGAACCAATCTATCCTCTATATTGGCACCCTATGACCTGAAGGCCATAGGGTGTCAACATAGAGAAACCAGAGGTTCTTACTAGCATAGAGGGGGCCCTGTATGCTAGTAAGAACCTCTCTATGCTCTACACATCTTATGACCCCAAGGCCACAAGGTTACCTTTATGTTTTAAAGAAACCCTTCATGAGGGATTTTTGGCAACCTTTGGACCTAGGGCCATAGGGTGCTCTCTATGCCATTGAGGAGACCTTGTGGGCTGAAGGCCATAGGGTCCCCTCTACGCTAGTAAGAACCTCTGTTTTCTCTATATTTACACCCTATGGCCATAGGGTTCCCTCTATGCTAGTAAGAAGCTCTCTATGCTCTATGGTCTATATTCACATCCTATGGCTCCAAGGCCACAAGGTCCCCTCATTGTTTTGAAAAAACCCTCATTGTTTTCGGCACGCTGTAGACCTATGTATGAAGCACTATTTGGTCTCTCTATGCTAGTAGGAACCGATCTATGCTCTATATTGGCACCCTATGGCCTGTAGGCCATAGGATCTCCTATATGCTAGTAAGAACCTCTATATGCTCTACACATCCAATGACCCTAAGGGCACAAGGTGCCCTGTATGTTTTGAAGAAACCTTTCATTAGGGTTTTTTGGCAACCTATGGACCCAAGGCCATAGGGTTCTCTCCATGCCAATAAAAAACACTATTTTCTCTATATGGAGGAGACCTTGTGGACTAAAGGCCATAGGGTCCCCTGTATGCTAGTAAGAACCTCTCTTCTCTCTATATTGACGCCCTCAGAAGACCATAGGGTTCCCTCTATGCTAGTAAGAAGCTCTCTATGCTCTATGCTCTATATTTATATCCTATGGCCCCAAGGCCACAATGTGCCCTCATTGTTTAAAAAAAAAACTCATTGTTTTGGCACTCTATGTACCTAGGTATAAAGCATTATTTGGTCTCTCTATGCTAGTATGAACCGCTCTATGTTCTATATTGGCACCCTATGGCCTTCAAGCCATAGGGTCCCTTGTATGCTAGTAAGAACCTCTCTATGCTCTACACATCCTATGACCCTAAGGGCACAAGGTGCTCTGTATGTTTTGAAGAAACCCTTCATGAGGGTTTTTTGGCAACGTATGGACCCAGGGCCATAGGGTGCTCTCCATGCCAGTAAAAAACACTATTTTCTCTATATTGAGGAGACCTTGTGGGTTGAAGGCCATAGGGTCCCCTCTATACTAGTAAGAACCTTTGTTTCCTCTACGTTGACACGTTGTGGCCTGAAGGCCATAGGGTTTCCTCTATGCTAGTAAGAAGCTCTCTATGCTCTATATTGACATCCTATGGCAACAAGGTGCCCTCATTGTTTCAAAAAAACCCTCATTGTTTTGGCACCCTATGGCCCTATGTATAAAGCACTATTTGGTCTCTCTATGCTAGTAAGAACCGATCTATGCTCTATATTGACACCCTTTGGCCTGAAGGCCATAGGGTCCGCTCTTTGCTAGTAAGAACTGATCTATTCTCTATATTGGCACCCTTAAAGGCCATAGGGTCTCCTGAATGCTAGTAAGAACCTCTCTATGCTCTACACATCCTATGCTCTACATGCTCTCTATGCTATAAACATAGAGGGCACAAGGTGCCCTCTATGTTTTGAAGAAACCCTTCATGCGGTTTTTTTGGCAACCTATGGACCCAGAGCCATAGCTATGGCTCTCTATGCCAGTAAAGAAACTATTTGCTCTATATTGAGGAGGCCTTGTGGGTTGAAGGCCATAGGGTCTCCTTTATGCTAGTAAGAACCTCTATTTTCTCTATGTTGACACCCTGTGGCCTTACGGCCATAGGGTTCCCTCTATGCTAGTAAGAAGCTCTCTATGCTCTATGCTCTATGCTCTATACTGATTTCCTATGGCCCCAAGGCCACAAGGTGCCCTCATTGTTTTGGTACCCTATGGCCCCATGTATAAAGAACTATTTGGTCTCTCTATGCCAGTAAGAACCGATCTATGTATATATTGGCACCCTACGGCCTGAAGGTCATAGGGCCCCTTGTATGCTAGTAAGAAACTCTCTATGATCTACACCTCCGATTACCCCAAGGCCACAAGTTGCCCTCTGTGTTATGAAGAAACCCTTGATGAGGGTTTTTTGGCAACCTATGGACCGAGGGCCATAGGGTGCTCTCCATGCCAGTAAAATATATTATTTGCTCTATATTGAGGAGACCTTCTGGGATGAAGGCCATAGGGTGCCTTCTATGCTAGTAAGAACCTCTATTTTCTCTATAATGACACTCTGTGGCCGGAAGGCCATATGGTTCCCTCTATGCTAGTAAGAATCTCTCTATGCTATATGCTCTATGCTCTATATTGACATCCTTTGGCCCCAAGGTCACAAGGTGCCCTCATTGTTTCAAAAAAACCCTCATTGTTCTGGCAACCTATGGCCCAAGAGCCATAGATTGCTCTCTATGCCGGTATAAAGCACTATTTGTTCTCTATTGACACCTTAAGGCTTGAAGGCCATAGGGTTCCCTCTATGCTAGTAAGAATCTCTCTATGCTATATGCTCTATGCTCTATATTGACATCCTTTGGCCCCAAGGTCACAAGGTGCCCTCATTGTTTCAAAAAAACCCTCATTGTTCTAGCAACCTATAGCCCGAGGGCCATAGAGTGCTCTCTATGCCGGTATAAAGCACTATTTTTTCTCTATTGACACCCTAAGGCTTGAAGGCCATAGGGTCCCCTCTATGTTAGTTAGAAGCTCTCGATGGTCTATAATGACATCCTATGGCCCCAAGGGCCGTAAGGTTCCCTCTATGTTTTCAATTTGAAAAAACCCTTCATGATGGATTTTGACAACCAATGGACCTGGGGCCATAGGGAGCTATATTTGCTAGTAAAAAACGGTATTTTCTCTATATTGGCACCATGTGGCTTGAAGGCCATAGGGTCCCCTCTATTCTAGTAAGAACCTCTCCATGCTCTATATTGCCACCCTTTTGCCTAAAGCCCATAGGGTCCACTCTGTGCTAGTAAGAACCGATCTATGCTCTAAACCACTATGAGGGTTTTTTGGCAACTTATGGCCCCAGGGCCATAGGGTGCTCTCTTTAGGGCCATATGGTTTTTTGTATACAATGGAAAACTCTCCATGCTCTATCTTGGCATCTTATGGTGGTTGCCATATGCTAATAAGAAACCACCATTTCTCTAGGTTTGTCTCCTATTGCTTTACGGCAACAAGGTGTCATCCTACATGCCAATAATTTAAGAAAACCTAAATTCTCTACATTGACACCCTATGGCCGAGGGCCCAGGTGTGCTCTATGCTACCCTAAACCCCTCTATGCTCTACGTTGACACCCTACGGTCCCAGGGCCACAAGGTGCCCTCTCTCCCTCCCTATCTCTCTCTCTCTCTCTCTCTCTCTCTCTCTTTCCGATTTAAATTGTTTATTTTATCGTATTACCTCTCCTCCCTCTCTGTCAACTTTCTCTCCTCTGTTTGTCTCTCTTACTCTCCTTTCTCTCTCACTCCAAATACCTATTCATATAGCAGGTAGTCCCTTGTGAATTTTGTTGAGCTTATATGTGAAGCTACTCAATATATGGCTTCTCTATATATGGCACCCAGGTCCCCTCTATATATACATCATCGCATGTGTGTATTCTACACAATTTGGGGTTCTACGTCTATGCTCTCTCTTTCTCTCTCAACATGGTATCAGAGCAGTACATTTTTGTTTTTGATTTTTGTCTCCAAATTGAAAACGATTTTTCAGAAACTACCAATGCAAGGCAGCAAAATCGATGTAGTCTACAACTTTGCAAAAGACAATTTTTTTAAATTCTGCACCGATTTTGAGTTATCGTTCGCGGACTGCGTACATACCTAAAAAAAAACTTTTGCTATTAGTTTTTTATTTTTCTGCTAATTGAAAACAATTTTGCAGAAACTATTCGCTAAGGGCACCGGAATCAATATGGTCTACAACTTTGCAGAAGAAAAGCAAATTTACTTTTTGTTTTTGATTTTTCTAGTGATTCAAAACGATTTTGAAGAAACTACCCATTAAAGTTACCGAAATCTATGTGGTCTACAACTTTGCAGAATAATTTTTTTCCAAATTCTACACCAATTATGAGTTATCATACGCGGATTGCGTACATGCCTAAAAAGCAACTTTCATTTTTTTTGTTTTTTGATTTTTCTCCTTATTCAAAACGATAACTTTGCAGAAGAAAGTTTCTCTAAATTCTGCACTAATTTTCGGCTATCGTTCTCAAACTGCGAATATGTTTGAAAAGAAAGTTTCATTTTTTTTGTTTTTGATTTTTCTCCTAATTGAAAATGATTTTGCAGAAACTATTTGTTAGAGCCATCAAAATCGATGTGGTGTACAAGCTTCTATAAATTCTGCACCAATTTTGGGTTATCGTTCTCGAACTACGAATATTTTTGAGAAGCAAAATTTTACTTTTTGATTTTGATTTTCCTCATAATTGAAAACTTCTCAAACATATTTTCTCTTCATCGATCATATATTTGTTATTGACGTAACTTTGTTGCAGAAACCAGTTACATATCGTTCCGATTCAGTCGAGCCGTTGATGATTGTCCGAATTCTACAAGCTATTGTTGGTACATGATCTTTTGCTATATGATATACTCGTTCATTGATTCTCGTATAATTATTCTTCTATAGATATAGTTTAGGTCGTTTTATAGATAATCTCTCGTTGATACCATAGTGATTTTGATGGTACCATGATGATGTTTTGTTAGTAATTTGGTCATGGTTGTTTTTGTTGATACCATGATGATATTTTGTTCATACTATGGTTATTTTCAGTGATGACATGATGTTGTTTCGTTGATACCATGGTTATTATCGGTGATACCATGATGTTGTTTCATTGATACCATGGTTATTCTCGGTGATGCCATGATGATATTTCGTTGATACCATGGTTATACTCGGTGATGCATGATGATATTGTGTTGATTCCATGGTGATTTTCATTGATACCATAATGATGTTTCGTTGATACCATGGTTATTTTCGGTGATACCATCATGTTGTTTTGTTGATACCATGATTATTCTCAGTGATACCATGATGTTGTTTCGTTGATACAATGATTATTCTATGATGCTTTTCGTTGATATCATCATGATTTATTCATTTTTATTGATACAATGATGATATTTTGTTAATAATTTGACGATACTCATTGATATCACTATGTTGATAAATGTCGTTTTATGTAGTATATACACATGTCATTTGCATCATGTATCATGCATCTTGTACTTTTTATGTTCATACTTTATGTCCACATATGTTATCGTGCATATATATATCATCAAAAGAGTGGCATCGCGAACCATCTCTTATGGCATTGTGAACATAATTATTTCACTAACGATGCTAATAATTTTCATGACTATGTTTTTTGAGTCTATGATCTATGTAGGATTGATCAAAGAATTGATTTCATGAAGACAAACTTGGTGACAATAAAAGATTTATGAAGACATGTTTGGTGATGCCATATTGATGACAAGCTACACAACAGATTCATGGACACACTTCTGATTACAAGCTAATCGATAGCCTTTACACCTCTTTATTGAACCTTTGTATTCATTATTTTATTTGATAGGATAGGAGTAATGTAACTCCTCATAAAACATTCATTGTAAAAGGAGTGATGTAGCTCCTCATAAAATATTCATTGTAAAAGGAGTGATGTAGCTCCTCATGAACATTTGTACATTAAATGATTTTTAAAATATAACGGTGGGTGTATATAGAGCTGTGGGTTTTTCCCTTGATCCCCCAAGGGTCTTTTGATCCACAGTTAGGGACCCTTATTTGAGCGGGGGTGTTGAACTTATATGTGAAGCTACTCAATATATGGCTTCTCTATATATGGCACCTAGGTCTCCTCTATATATACATCATCTCATGTGTGTATTCTACACACTTTGGGGTTGTACTTATGTGCTCTCTCTTTCTCTCTCAACAAATTTTGGGCCTCAATATCTACCGGTTTACCTTTAGCATCATCATTCAGGCACCCCCTACCACATCTCCTCTTTCTAGGACCTCTCTCATACCAATAAAAAGCGTACAATACAAAGGTTAGTTCTTTTCTATTTTTTTGTTTTACTGTTTTACTATTTTATTTTATTTTTTATAGAGAGAGGTAAATAAATGTAAAAAAAGATTGAGCTTACTTGTGAGCGGTGTCGTGAGGCACTTTTGTTGTGTTTGGGAGAGAGGCGCAGAGAGGGAGAGAGAAGCCAAAAGAGGCGGCACCACAGGATGCTGCACGTTTGAGAGAGAGGCTCAAGGAGGCATTCAATGTCGTGAGATGTTGCACGCTTGAGAGGCACACGGAGGGCGGCAAAGGGCGGCTATTCATTCGATGAAGGGCAGCGTGAGGTGTTGTTTGTTTGGGAGAAGAGGTGCAGCAAGGGAAAGAGAGGGGGCTATTTGTTTGAGGCACTTCCAGGCGTAGAGAGGGCACGCAACAGAGGCGGCGTAAAAGAGGCGTTTGGAAGAGGCATAGGAAGCGAACACAAAGGGCATTTAGGAGAGGTGCAGGGAGCATGCAAAGAGCTATGTTTGAGAGAGCAGAGTAGGGTTTCGAAAAGAAAGAGATAGAGATAAGGTTAATCAATCATGATAATTCAAAATTCAAAATTTTACTTTCAAATTTTAAACCTAAACTTCCCAATCTCTTTTATTTTGAATTTTGAAGAGTTTAAAATCATTTTCTTAGGGGAAGAGTCATATCAAAGGATTGGAAACTGAAAGAGCTTTCTGCCAAAAATAAAAATTGGCGTGAGACTTTGTCAGTACCCGTATCGTCTCGCTACGAGTGGAACGACACACATGGTCGAAATCACCGTCCCGTGACCAAAAATCGCATACTGAAAAATACACTAAAAAACATTCAAAATAAGAGGATTTTCCCTTTAAAAAATGTGCAATATTATTTTGTGAAGTATTGATCGCGAGACTTGAAAACACATTTGGGAAAAATTTGGGGTAAGCAAAAAAAAAAAAATCAAAAATCAATACACCTACGTATAGAATCCTATGGACCTGAGTCCAAGGATGTTACAAACTCATTGTGTCCCTAAGGCCACATGATGCTATATACCCATCATGAGGCAACTACATATAGCGCCCTATGGCCCTCAATACAAAACACCTTGATAAAACATCATATAGACTAAAGGCCATATGATTTATATATAGTCAACACAAAACACTTACATATAGTGCCCTATAGACCTAAGGCCATAGAATGTTATATACCCATCATGAGACAACTACATATAGTGCCCTATGGCCCTTAGGCCATAGGATGTGTACACTTGCATCAAGAACAACCTACATATAGCTCTATATTGGCCCTAAGGCCACAGAATGTTATATACCCATCATGAGACAACTACATATAATGCCCTATGGCCCTTAGGCCATAGGATGTGTACAATTGCATCACGAAACAACTACATATAGCTCTATATTGGCCCTAAGGCCACATGATGTTATATACCCATTGTGAGACAACTACATATAGTGCCATATGGCCCTCAGGCCATAGGATGTGTACAGTTGCATCGTGAAACACCTACATATAGCTCTATATTAGGCCTAAGGCCATAGGATGTTATATACCCATCGTGAGACAACTACATATAGTGCCCTATGGCCCTCAGCCATAGGATGTGTACAGTTGCATCGCAAAACACCTACATATAGCATCCTATGGCGCTTGTATATAGCTCAACATCCAGGTCAACATCCTCTCCCTCATCCAGAAGCTATAAAAGAAGAGTTGATAGTCCATGATTGAATCCATACTTCTCCTCTCTGCTCGTCAGAGGACGCTTCATGACAAGCTCGTGTAATATAAACACTTAACCATAAGATAAACAATTGAAAAACATATGTATATATGTTTTTTAAATAGTTTATGACACTTACAAACTCCTGTTGAAGAGTCTCGTAGCCTTCATTCCCAAGATGAGAAGATCCTACAAACTCCAAGCATGCTCTCGCTAGATCTCACTGTTATTTGAATTTGTTTGGATGCTCTTGCTACTCTCCAGTAATCCTTGCCCACTCCTCTGCATCCAACCAAGATAAATTTTGTCTTTTTGGCTTTGTATTTGTCTCGTGCTTTAGATCGACGATGTGACATCATCACAAAAGCAACTGTCGTGATCCAATCATTGGATGCTGGATCATATCCCTCTACTAGCATGTGCTCTCTATGAATGGTATAATGATGTAACTCTTTCTCTCTATATCAAGTGATTTTCTCAATGCTCCATCACAGAGTGTCCAAATTGTCATCACATTCCGTCTCTTCGTCATAGGATGTATATTCATCTGCATTATTATCCTCGCTTGTCTGCCAGCTAATTGAGCTTTTGTCATCATCGGCATCGGCATCATATACCGACTCCGTATCAGCATCTGCATCCACTTGCTGCTCCACAAAAGCTTGACCATCTCCACCACTTTGCAAACTTTCTTCATGAGCTTCGGAACCCTTGGTATCTGCAACTCGATTGCATTCGGAACCCTTGGTATCTGCAACTCGATTGCATTCATACAAACTTTCAATAAGAACACATTTTACCTATTCAATCTGTACCAGAACCTCTACATCTGCTACCGCTTTTTAATCCTTGTTCAGCTCGGCATGGAGCTTCTCCTCGTTGACAAGCTCTTCCACCCTCGGCACATGCACATCACAAACCGGAAACCTCCAAGGAACATAACCAATAGTAGGTCTTACCTCCATAGGCCTTGCATTTTGCACAACTGGAATCACCTTTGGTTGGACCCAAGAGCACTTCGCTACCTCCACAACAACAAGCATGTAATCTGCTGACTTAGCATTCCCAACTCCAACTTCGGCTTCACCTTTCTGCTCTTTATCTTTGCGAGATAGACCATGTCTTCATAGGTGTCGGCGGCATCTTCGACCTTTTCTCTAATCCTCGGATGCAAGCACTCTAACAGCTTTGACAGCTTCAAAGATTGATTGCTTTTAACCCCAATAGCAATCTCCAACTATTTCCAATAAGCTTCAAATTGCTAATGAAAATAGAGAAATCTTTACTTACATCCTGGTGTACTTCCTTCAGCCTTGCACCAGCTTTTTCTGCCGTAATCAACTCTCGAAACTGCTCTAGAAACTGACTCTGCAACATTTTCCATGATTCTCGATCACTGCTCTTTAAGCCATCGAACCACACCTTGGCTCGCCCTCGCATCAACAACGGCACCGTCTATAACCTTTTTGCATCCGTCGACATACGCATCGACAACAACTATAACTCGAAATCTGCTAACCAGTCCTTGGGATCTTCGATGCCCGTAAATATGGGGCCAAAACCTGGCTCCACCATCTCTATCAGCTTCAACCTCGACCATCAAACATCTCGACCCCGCTTCGTCAACTAAAAAATACCACTTTCAACCACAAATTGGAGCATCAGACAACTCCTCAGTGGGGGCACCAGAAGATGGAGACGGGGAATAGGGAACACACCCAGCACACAAAATATTTGCCTCTCTATAGCCTAGGGATTCCATAGCACCCCTTACCTCTCAAATAACACCTTCAAATTGGCTAATTTGCATTAACAACTCCGCTTTAGCATACAAACCAACTACCTCACACCTTGCAAAAAACACCCACAACAAAAATGCACCCACTCTTCTCAACTCACCCTTTCCGACTCACAAAACACTCCTAATCTGCCCTCTCGGTAGTACCTTTTGAGCTGCAGGCAAACCCTCTGCTGGCAATGGACAACACACAAGGAGCGAGAGAAAAGGAGGGGAATGGGAGAAGCAACACAAGAGATTGGGGCAACACAAGTGGTATTATTGCATAGGGAGTAGTACAATTAATGTATGCAGCTTCAATGGCAAGCTTAGCAACACACAAGCTTCAAGCTTCCAATCACACACACAGGCAAAAAAGCCGACTGGTCCAAAGACCCTAAAAAATGAACAAAAACCTCCTTTTATAGGGATGTGCCTAGGAATTCCAAAAAAGAAAAATGGGGTCACCTTCCATGTCGTGCACTTCATTTGGAGTTCTTTTTAGCATTTGATTGCGTTGCCAACACTTGGCCTAGTTTATTTTGGACACACTTGCATGCTACACTTCTTGTCCTTATCTGATTCGGCTGCCCGGACTTCCCCTTGGGCCCTCTTGCCTTGGCTTGCTCTTCTTCCCTTGTTGGCACCTCCTTTGCAGCGGGACCCCTCCCCAGTCCCTCCCCAGTCCCTCCCCAGTCAAGGCAATAGCGATGTTTCTGCCAACTAGCCCCTGATGGCCTATTTGCATAGCTGTTGAACCCAGCAAAAACATTTATTGAACCTACTTCTTCTCCCCCCAAATTTGTCTCACTTCATGACTCTCCTAGCTCCCGAACGGAGGCCACCAAAACCTGCTCACATCATCTGCAATCAGCTTCGGGCAAAGACACCCAATCTTTTGACCTCCATTTTTGCATGCAGTCACTTCCTGCTAGCTCCGTATGATGCACACCCTGCTATAGAACTTCGTCAAGGCTCAAAAGATGGCAGATAGCACATCCTCAAATGCGTCGTCCAAGTGGGCTCAGACCCGGCCTCTGAAAACACTTCAAATGATCATATCTCACAAACCATGGCTCCGATCCGCAGTCCTAAAAGACAGGTAGGCTCCATGAATGGAGCTCTACACATCTATACCCCAAGTTCCACTTGGATCACCTGTCCCCGGCTATTCTCTCCGACAAGAATCTGTAAACCACTAAAACTTTAACTTTCAATAACTTGGGCTTCGTAGCTCGGTTTGATGAGCCGTCTGGGCCTACTCGTTCAGCACTTCAAGCTCTTCATTCCTGGGTCCAAAGGCTGCACTTTTCATCTCCTTCACCTGCCACCCAAAGTAGCACGTCATGGAGCCTTTCCTGGCCTATAAGCCGCATCATGCATAAACCTCCGCTGCTACCTGCCATCCCATGATTTTCCTAGCTGCTCGAGTCCTCTGTCTTGCCTCTGCTTGCTTGCACACATCTGTCCATGTCACCTTCTAGAGTCGACACACTTTTGCTACACCAACGTCTTTATGAATCTCTCCAAGAAGACATCCACCTGTAATGGACCCTTCTAGCTACTGCAACTTCATCAACCACATGCACAAGTAAATGCATTTGGATAGTCATAATGTTGGTTGGAAAATACTACTCCACCATACACACTACCGGTACAGCATTTAAGCAAGTTGCATCTATGCCATAGGAAGAGAATGGGGTCTAGGAGGGCCTCTTTATTTGGCAGTTTAAGAAGTCAAACCTTTTGTATAAGAAAGAAATCAAAGGACTGATGTTGAATTCAAACAGGCAAAACGGCTAGTTTATCTGAATTCAAAGTCTCCCCCCAAAATGGAATTTAAAATCTAGTGGCTAAAACCAAATAAAATCAAAGATCATATGTGGGAGTTATGGAAGACCAAAAATCATAAAACTATCCACCTCCTTTTTGGGGGAAAGCGAATCCTTTGACCACTCTTATACATCTCTTACACACCCACCATTCTTGCACACACGATGTATACCTATGCGTCAAATGTTAATCACCTCCATAAGCTCATGGAAATATAAAGAGGCCCTCCTACACCCCATCCTCTTCCTAATGGTTGTCTCTCCTTATCCTTTTGATAAGATCCAATGCACTAACTCACTAATCTTGTAATTTGTGTTTCTAATGTCATCCGCCATGTAGTCTTTGATGGAAACTGGTAAGATAATTTATGAAAACTTGTGCCTATCATAAGACTCAAGACCACTTAGTTTCTCATCTTTGGTAAAGGAATTTTTTAAGCCCCGCATGATCCCCGTAGGATTTTTGAATGTAGATATGACCCTCTTCACTTGTTTCTCCTTTGCCTTTCTTAAAATCCATGAAGCTTTTGGATACACATATTTTGATTGGGGTTAAGATGGGACCACATGTATCACATTCATACCATGGCTTGTAGGTTGTCTCTTTGCGTCTTGCTATCCCCTTTTCCAGTAATGCCTCTTCCACAGGATCTCCCCCACATTTTTCTATATATGCATTGGGCCGAGCAAATGGTTGATAAGTAGATCACTCCAATATGGAAGGTCATGAAAAACAAAGAGTCTTTTCATCCCATGTGCCATAAACTCTCTTGATTCTTGCCACATGTTCTTCCAGTCACTCACCTCTTCAATGGGTTCATGTTGTGTTTGCATATATTTGGTCCATGCACATCATGACCTTCTGGGAAAAAATGTCCAAGCGCCTCGTATATTGTCTTGCTGAGGGATGAAAGCCAAGTCAAGGACCACATAGTGCACATGCATGGTTGCCCGAGTAGCTCAAACCATGAAACCAAAAAGAAGAAACAAAAAAGGATCAAGCATTCAACAGACACCACCTACATAATGCATATAGATAGGGGTTTCAAAGTAGTTGCGTATAAACACTGACCAAAGCCTCGCCAATCGTGTATGGTCCACATGACAATGCCTTTCACATGAACATGTCGTCGATCGACCAATTGGGAAATGTCAACCACATCAATCCCTATCCACCATATGCGTAGCTCTTCTATAAGCGGTGCCAAATAAAAATCCACGTTCTTTACCTTGTATTTCCCTAGAACAATCACTGACAATAGCAAATGTCCCTTCTTGATAGCCAACCATAGTGGAAGATTATAGTTCACCAAGTAAATAGGCCATGTTCTCCATGAGGAGCTCCAAATTCGAGATGGGTTTACTCCATCCAGTGCTGCACAAAATGGACACAACGAGGTTCTTCTTTAAATGAAAGCCATCATTCCTCTATGTGCTTCCATACAAGAGAAGCATTAGACATATGCTTCACATCTTCTATAGTTCTAGTGTTTTGATTCAGTTCACTATGCTAGCATAGAATCTCTAGACTACTAGGCCTACCCCATTCAAAGTGACTTTGGTTGACCAAAGGACTATAGTAGAGAAGCTACCTCGACAGATACAAAACTTCACATTCCAAATTCCAAATGGGTTTACTCCGTCCATTGCCAAACCAACAGACACAACGAGGTTCTTCTTTAAATGCAGGCCATCATTCCTCTATGTGCTTCCATACAAGAGAAGCATCAAACATATGATTCACGTCATCTGTAGATCTAGTTTTTTGATTCAGTTCCCTATGCTAGCATAGGATCTCTAGCCTACTAGGCCTGCCCCATTCAAAGTGACTTTAGTTGACCAAAGGACTGTAGTAGAAAATCTACCTCTACAGATACAAAACTTCACATTCAACCTGGACTTTGTCATGGTTTGCCTTCCCTAGGTTGAGGATGACTTTCCCTTGTTCAACCATGTCTATGACACTCAAAAGCACTACATGATTAGGGAAATGGCGCAATGTGGATACATACTCTTGGCGCCCAAAGGAAACCTATTCACCTTGCAGTGGGCATGGATCCAATTGTCCATCATAGTTCCTTGTCATTGGAGTCCAACCCCATGCTCTGGAACAACCTATCCCACCTGAAGAGCGAGAGGAGGTCCTACTTGAATGGTTGTAAGCTACAAAGTCTATGCTTTGTTATGTGGTTTCTAATCAACATTTTCTTGAGGATAACCCATCTTCACTTGTCCTTAGAGTAGCCGGCCCAATGTGTTGCCTACCCCATAAATAAGTGTTGAGGTCATGGTAGTGGTTGGCTTAGACGCTCTTATTGTCAAGGCCTATGGGTTTGGTGAGTGTATCAAAGACCACAAAAGAGGCAACAAATCTCCTTTACAATAGTTCTCCCAACTGTAAGCCTCCTCTTTGTCTAAATCCCTGACCCAACAAAAGATCTCTTCTATCTCTTTATGAACTTCCCTTTGATAAATTTCCACAAGGATGGTTACAAGAAGAATATTTCAATATTGATCAGAAACCCACTCATAATGTCTCCAAGCTCCAAGAAGCAGCGATGTCTTTCTTTTCTAAGACAACCATGCTAATGTCCCCTCTTGAACCTATCAAGGAAGTCAACCTCGACAAACCTGACTACCCTCATTCTGTTATTTTAGCCGCTTGGTTGTGGGATCACCTAACACTGCTTGACCATGTAGTTTCTTTCAAGGATTTTTGTTTTTTGGTCTTACCAAGATTTAATAGGAATCCCACTAGAACTTGGCATCAACACAATCTCTTTGGTTGAGGGGGCTAAGCCAATCAGAGGCTGTGCTTACAAGCTCAACTCAAATATAGAGAAGTTGTCAAATTGGATGTAGAGAAAATGCAAGAAATAGGTATCACCATGCCTATGGAGAACTATGAGTGGATATCACCCATGGTCATCGCACCCAAGAAGCAATCCAATAAAATATTCATATGCATCAACTATCGTGCTCTGAATAAGGTGACAATCCCCATAAAAAATGGATGGGTTTAGTGGCTACAATCAGTTGGGCATTCATCATATGAACGAGATCAAGACTGAATTCATGAGTCCATGGGGTATATTCATTTATACAAGAATGTCTTTTGGGTTTAAAAAATTCCCTCTTTCTTTCGATTGTAAATGCTACATCATATTTTATCCTCTACTCATTGATCATCTTTGAATCTTCATGGATGATTTTTTGACATTCTTTGGTTCTCAATGTTCCACGCTAGTGGAGAATTTGGAGGAGCATCTAGCTCAGATCTTTGAAACCTTGCTCATGTGCTGGGAGGCAGGCCATAAGCTCAATCCTAGCAAATGCCACTTTTTGGTCATGCAAGGTACGCTTTTGGGTAATGTGGTGTTTTCAAATGTTTTTGTACTGGCCTTGATAAAATCGTGGCCATTCTAAGGTTGACTCCAAGGGTGTTCAGGGATTTGTAGGCCACACAGGTTATCACCATAGGTTCATTCGTATATATGTCCATGTTGCCTAACCCTTGACCCATTTGAACAGTGCTATGGTACCATTTTAGTGGATCTTTTGCTTACCTAAAAAAGCGTATGACTAAGGAACTTAGTTGCCCAAGATTGGTCTCACACTTTTTATGTGCATGCCAATGCTAGTCAAACTTCTATAGGTGATGTTTTGACTTAGCCTAGTAAAGAATTCAACTTAGATCACCTTATCACTATGCAAAATCTGAGCGGAATTACAACACAATAGGAAGGAAAGGTTTGGCTATTGTTTATGCCCTATGAAAATTCTATCATTATTTATTAGGGGTTCACGTCACCATTAATATTGATCATCATGCTTTGTGTTATCCCCGAGCTGCCAAGCAAATTTGGCAGTGGCTACTTCTATTCCATGAGTTTTTCTTTTTATTGCATATAATTAGGTGAAGAAGCTACAGGTGTTGATGACGACTTTCTAGATAGCAGTCTCTTCAAAGTGGACACAACCCCCGAATGCTATGACGATGTTTTCTATTTACTATCCACTGGCTTGTACCTAGAGAATGCATCACCCTTGTAGAAAATAAGTTCCTACTATTGAAGTCTAGACCATTCTCTCTAATTAAAGGTTACCACTACAAGTATGGACCAAATTGTGTTTTCCATCGTTGTGTCTCTCCTCATGAAGTGAAACATATTTTAGAGGATACCCACACTAGTCCAATTGAGGGTCATCACCCTCGTCACATGACAGAACATAAAACTATCTAAAGTGGTTTATGGTGGCCATATGTGTATATGTTGCTCATGTGAAGGCTTGTGATGTTTGTTCGCATTGTGCACCTAAACCTAGCAAGTAGTTCAACCACCATTTACAGGTTTCAATGACATGTTTGTCGTTTGAAAGATGGGGTATAGATTTTGTTGGTCCAATTTCTCCCCCAAATCAAACAGGCAATCAAAAGTATCTTCTAGTATCTATAGATTATGACACCAAATGGGCCAAGGTAGTGTCTACCAACAATGAATGCACAAGTATTGATACTATGGACAAGTTTTTATATCAAAATATATTTTGTAGATCTGGGTACCCCCTTGAGATCAACAGTGATTGAGGTAGTCCTTTTATCAATGAGCTCATCTCAACTGCTCTCACATACTATAAGATTTTACATCATAAGTCTTGCTCATACTAGATGTGGGAAAATGGGCAAGCAAAGAGCACTAATAAGGTTTTAATTGCACTCCTCAAAAAATCATGCCATGTGCATCCAACTTCATCGGACTAGGTAGTCCTAAGCACCATCTAGTCATATCAAACTTCTTTCAAATTAACGACCAATCACATCCCTTTTCAACTAGACTTTCGATTAGAAGCCATTGCCCCTTTTGAATTCAAATCAATATGTAGGTAGTCTTCGTGATGATTGACGTTGACAGGGGAAAGAAAATGCGGGGCACCTCTATAGCTTAGCCTCCCTTGCAGTTTGAGAACACACTACCTATCTCTTAAAACACCTGCAACCTGCATGCAACAACACTAAAAGATCCAAAGCCTAGCACCAAACTCTCGCCAGTTGTATAGCTGCCCGGCTCAACACATAAACAAGATAAAAAACTCCATATATACATAGTCAGCCATAGCAACACCACAATCAGTCGTACATAAGGGTTGCAAGGTTGCACAATCATGTACATAGGGAATTGAGCATGTCGGGCACCCGAGGAGAATGTGTACTGCTCCTGCTATATAAACTTCAAGAGGGCTGAATTGTAGTCCTACAAAGCATGATTTCTCGGACCAAAATCCATGCTTAAAGCTTGCCTGCTTAACAGTTTCAAAGAGAATCCCAATTCATGAAATTTCCCACATGTATAAGCTACATAATCCCTGCACTCTTTCCCCTTTCTGCCAACACTCATCCAGCAGCTCCTAAGTGCCCAATTCTGAGTCACATAGAGAAAAAAACAATCCACACTCTCTCCTGAATGGCGGTCCGCGATGATCAGCTATCTTGTGAGCTTGCTACCCCAATCAGTTAAGTACTTAGCTAGCCGAGCATTCAGCTCCACTGCAGACATCACCCCCTTGCATTTATTGGAGCCATCAGAACTCTTCTCCCCCTTGATTCCTTTCCTCTCTCCCTTCTCGTCTTCTGTAGCCTTCTCTCCAGCTCTCTCTGAGCTCCTCTACGTCCCTGTGGAACCTCAGATACCACCCTTGTGATCACGCTCGAGGCAAGCTCAATGTGCTTCCCTTGCAACATCTCCTCCACCTGCTATCGCTTGCTGGCCTTGATGTCCTCCTCATGGAAAACACCACCCTTAGATAGCGATTCTGGTATCTCTTCGAGCTCGTCTTTGCAAACCCTCTCTAGAAATCGGTAGCCCCTAGTTGATGGTCTCTAGCTAACCACCTTGCAGCCCTCTCTTGTTTCCTTCAAAGCATGCCCCCTCGGTTTGCTTGCCCTACAGAAGGCGGCACCTGCAGTACGGACCACCCTTCTTTTCCTCACGAGTGAGTCTTGCACTCGACTATATTGCCCTGCTTGACTTGGCCACATTCTCTCTTTAGACAGCACCCCCCTTCACCTGCTCTAATTCCAGGTGAGCTAGCCTTTTCCTACTCGGCCCCCTCTTCACTGAGTAGCAGCCTTTTTGTCTTCAACAATCTTCTCCCCTCTTGCAAGTCATCGCCCTTCTCCTCTCTCAGGTCGCGACACATGCAGCCCCTCCAGATTGCATGCCTCTTGCCCATTTTAGCACGGCTTCATTCCCCCCTCACCAGCTCGTGGCAGCATAAACCCTCTTTTCCCTTTTTCACTCTCTGGCGGCTCTGCACGCCCTGACCCATACTGCCCATCATTACCCGCCACTTGCCAAATTCTGACATTACAGTTCAACTCGTGCTAAGTCACCTCTCACCAAAGCTTTTGAAATTTGCTCGGTCGATGTTAGAAGCTGGACACACCCCACAATATCTAACTACTCGGCGGACTATTATTTTCTGTAATTATTCATTCGTTAAAGAAAACCCGATTGTTCACCTTGTAAATATTAGAACTTACAGAAGTTTCCAACTTGTATCCCAGTTTTGATAGTTAGATGGAGTAGACGGTTGATTGTGGAACTTTAGGGCTTGAGAAGTTGTAAGGTATATATACCACTTTTTGACCTTAATGAAAAAATTCTTGTCATTTTAAAACAAGTTTTAAGTATGTGAGTGAGCGTGTTGTGTACGTGAGAGAGAGTGTGAGCTTTGTCTTGACGCTACGTGTGCTACGGTGGTCGGAATCGAGTGCGGAGAAGTGCAGCGTGTTGCCCCCGACTAGAGCTACAAGCCGATACCAACATTGCGTGCGTACGGTCCGGCTTTGGGAGCTCCTTCTACGAGCTTCATCGGTTGTTTAGGTGAGCATATGTTATCTGATTTCGCATTGCAACATATCCACGCGTTCACATCGAGTAGAGCTACACATTAGACACTTCAGATTTCGGAAACAAAGACCTGCAGATTTCAGCCAGACATCCTATGTGTTTCTCCACAGGGTGTTTTGGGTCGTGATTTTGGTTCATTGACCTTAGGGAGAGCAGCCTATAGGTATTAGTAGGGTCTCCTTCAAGTTCTATGGTGTTTCGAAAGTGTTTGATGGGTGTTCGGCTCTAGCAAGCGTTGTAGGAAGAATCCTCTTTTGCACTTTTGAAGACTGTGACTTAGACGAGTGGTAGGGACCTCTATAGGAATTAGTTAGGAGTCAGTCAAGTGTAGGTTGACACCTTATGCTTGCTTCCACGCGCTTGCGGGTCGAGCTTCGTCCTTAGCTGACATTACTTGTTAGGTGAGTTCTCGCTGTGCTGACGTCCGTCGCGGCGTACCCGTCCAACATTGGCGCCGCTGCCGTGGACGAAAACCTTAGGTAGGTGACCGAGACTAATCCTTGAGGGTTGGGATTTTTGGCTTGCCAAGAGTCTCGCTTTACATTTAGATAGGATCAGAGGGTGGAGGACTCTCTAGGTCTTAGAGGGAGTCTAGGAAGCGTGTGTCTGGCCTAGATCCTTCGACTTAGGTAGAGGAGGTAGACTTAGGTACTTTTAGGTAGTAGTCGAGTTCTAGAGTAGGAGTGGGAGTGGTAGAAGCGGTGAGAGGAGAGCTTGAGAGTCCGGAGAGGCCAAAAAGCAACCAAAAACACCATTTCTTCATGACAGGTAGGAGTAGAGTAAGTAGAACATCATGATTCAGATCTAGAGCATTTCATGCATGTACACTTGCTTGGTAGAATCATTACAAGCTTGTAAAAGATGCAAAAAGATGCAAAAGTGTGGTTGAAAGCCTAATTGAAGTCCAAAAGTTACCGTGAGTGTTTCTGATAGGTCTACAGAGCATCAGGAGCATTCTTGTCAGAAAAATTTTTAATTTTAAGCTAGGAGACATCCTATGCGTAGGATGTCTACATGCCAATCTGGGAGGAATTTTGGGATTTTGAGTTGACGAGTGTGTTCTAAAGGTAGGGTTTACCCTAATTTCAACTAGAAAGTGGAAATTTGGCCATCTCTTGACAGGATAAGGCCAGAAAGACTGAAATTGCTAGACATCCTACCCAATTAGTGCCAAAACATTAACTTGAAACCAAAACCATAAGAGGGCTGCATGAGTGTGTCTTGCATGATATATTGAGTGACTGAAAGGGGTTTCACCTCATTCAGGTAAGAAAATTGGGTTCAAAGTGGAGTTTAGCACTTTAATAGCTGAAGTTTGGGACCTTTGACATCCAAATCAAAATCTAAGCATACCACTGGGATACTGACATCAAAGGGAAGTTGTGGAACCAATCTGGGGTCAAACAAGCCAAAATTACATCCTACGCGTAGGATGTCTTCTGAGTGATTTGGGACTCCAAACTGAAATCTGAGTATACCAAGGTGATCAGCAGCTCAAGGAGAGCTTAAGTCTTGAGTTTAAAGCCATTCTGATGAAAAACACATCCTACACGTAGGATGTCTAATGCAAGCAAATAAAGCCAGAATTTGACTTTGAGCAGTGTGAGGTGTTATATAGCCTAAGGCAAGCCTGCTAGACAATTTTGGTCCAATTTGGAGTTGATTAGACTGATAAATACCATCAACAGGCAGTCAGAACAGATTTCTAACTCATTGACGAGTTTATAGAAGTCCAAATCAAAAAGTAAAAGCAACTGTAAGCTCAGCACAACAAGGGAAAACAACAGTGCAAAAAAATCCAGGCAAAATACAGCAGGAGACATCCTACGCGTAGGATGTCTATTGCTCCATATTGCAGAGAAAATTTGACTTGGCCTAGACAGTGAGGTTCCATTTGGCTTAAGGGTTCCAGAACTTCTTCCAGAAGTGAATTTGGACCTTGGTTGCCCATTTGACAAAGCAAAGACTGAATTCAGACTTTTTCGCGTAAATTGGCCAACATTAGAGAAAAGTACTATTTCAGATTAGCAACCTAATCAGGAACATCAGCAGTGTATAAAATACATTAGTGGTTGAGATTAACTCTCCAATTATACCAATCATTACTAAGATAACCTCTAGCAGATAAATGCTTTGATTCAATTATCGAAATTAAAACTCTTGTGTACAGGTATATTCAGCAACAAAGCAAGAAGTTGTGCAGAAATTGACCCATTGCCAGGTGAGTGGTTGGAATTGTGCTAAATTTCATTGGTAAGTTTGATGAATTTAAGATCAGGAAGATACATTGCTAGAGACCAGAAGGTGGTAGGTGACCAGGGTAGCTTAGTGTCCACCGAAGAGAGTGTAACTCATGCAAGGTTAGATCCACTAGCACCGATTATTGAGGAAGGTAGTGATATTGACACTTCGTTAGACAAATCTTTCTTCATGATGGATAGTCAACAGCCAGGAGGTTTCACCTATGATGGACTATGCGAGGAGGAAGCACCTCCCAAAATCCTTTGAATGATTCCAGGCTTACGGTGATCTTCTTAGAGGGAACAACCTCAAGAGGAGCCCTAGTCTATTCTGACTATCGAGGCCGCAAGTGTATTTGTATCGAAGAGAGGCCAGCACAAAGATTGGAGACAATCAGCGTGTATGATGATGGAGATAGATTCCGAGACGAAAAGGGGAACCACTATTTAATAGTTAGAAACCCTGAAAATTACAACAGATATGGAGATAACGTGGCTAAAGGGAAA
Source organism: Adiantum capillus-veneris (assembly GCF_014529385.1). Lineage (NCBI taxonomy): Eukaryota > Viridiplantae > Streptophyta > Polypodiopsida > Polypodiales > Pteridaceae > Adiantum > Adiantum capillus-veneris. The sequence continues at coordinate 64,092,862 of NC_140951.1, read as the reverse complement.
ATGGTTTCAGAAACTCAAGAACCGCCACCAAACATTGATCGACACGGAGCTATTTTTATGTACGATAAGAGAACAATCAGGATTCCAACTTATAACGAGAATGTGGGAATCTACAAACACGAGAGCGAGGGTATTGTCTCTTACTTTCACAGCAAAGAACCATACGTAAACGAACTAAGCAAAGACACGGTTCTTTACTTATTCTCTTATGAAACTGCTACGGGGAAGGGCATAGTTTTTGTTGATAGATACGGGAGAGAATACCAATGTATTCTCCCAGAGGAAGTAGAAAGAGCAACAGGTTCACGAGCATCTGCATATGCCCCTGAGGAAATGCCGAGATCCATCCACAACCCAAGCAAGTCAACGAATCCATTTTCAGATGAGTATGACACTACATCACATTCCACCAGATAGCAAGCATTCAACAACCAAGACCAACTAGCAAACCAGCCATCATTGCAGGCATGGCTTCGACAGAGCGCAACAATAGAACCAGACCAAAACCGAGATGGTTATCAAGCCGCACGAGGGCTCAGGGATTTGCAAGAACCACCACACTATTCAAGGTATCAAGCAGAGAGTAAGCCAAAGACACAAGGGTCGACCGAGCTTGGAGGACCACCCATGGAACGAGTTTGAAGAGAAGAACCACCTCCAGCGAGAACTGTTAGGAATTATCGCTTAGGAGTACCGTTGGGCGAGGAACCAGCCTATTACAGAAGGCTTGAGGAGGTGTATAGACTTGGACAGGGTGATCCAATGATGAGGTTTGTAGACCATCGCAGAATTAGACCTTCTCAAGTGAAAAAATGGGTAAACAAGAAATACACAGGAAACAGAGACCCAAGAGATCATGTAGCAGCCTTTGTGCGTGTAATAAGAGCCAAAGAGGTGTTAGACTTTCCTACCCAATTTGCAGGGTTTGGACTAACCCTAGAGGATGATGCTGCTACTTGGTTTGACTCTGTGGAGCGTAGAGACTTCAAGTCAATGGAGGAAGTGTTTGACAAGTTTATTGAGGAATTCTCTCAAAGGGGAATAGCTCATAATACTGTCTCACAAATCCATAAATTCAAACAAAAAGATGGAGAATCTGTATGAAAGGTAGCCCTAAGATTAAAAAGATATGTTAAGTTCTGTCCTGTCGAAGAACTGCCAACTCAGTCCAGACTTATGCTGATATTCATCCAAGGACTAAGGAATGTAGATCTCCAAAAAGACTTACATATGAAGAGGAGCACGATGTTGAATGAGTTGACCAAGGAGGCTCTGTACCTTGTGGACAATTGTGCGGTCTACAAAGAAGGGGAGTTCAAGGACCTTCATGACGATTCATCTTCACAGCAAAGTGGGAGCAAGTCTTCCAAGACAACATTGAAAGGAGAAATAGCAGTAAACCAAGAGAATCTGGTAGATGAAGTATTAAAAAAGATCAACTTGTACGCCAAACCCCAGGCTAAACAGCCCAAGTGGTGTGCTAATGAACAAAAATGGACAAACCATGGGACCGAGGAATGTTACTATAACAAGGGATATGTGAGGGAGAGACCTTACGCTCCCCATGCTCCTGTAGCTTCCCCTCAAGTTCCACCAATGCCTAGATATCAAGCAGGCAACTTACCAGGACCTATAGGTGTAGAAAGACCACAACCGGTGTTGGGGCAACAACCACCCCTACCACGTTTACGACCAGTTGGTATAAGATACACACCAACGGTAACTGAATCAGAAGAAAAGGCTTTGGTGCCTATGCATGCATATTATGAAGATCTCAATGGATATGCGACAAACCCTGTCTATTATCCATTGGAAGAACCCGCGACACTAGAACCATGGAGCATAATAGGGAATCAAGGACCTCCAATTGCTGCACAGGAATCAGGAGAAGGAAGATATAGCTTAGATGAACAAACATTGTTGTTCATAGCCAATGGAGGCATGGGCGGACAGAGATAGGCTTACCAACAACGAGGGGCTCAAGGAGCACCTCAACAACCCAAGGGCCCCTGTTACAAGTGTGGCGAAGACTAGTGGCTGAGAGACTGTCCTCATGATGAAATCATTAGAGTCAATGCGTATTGCCCAAAATGTGGAATTACTCATTTGATTCCCGACTGCCCTAAAAACCCGAGCAAATGAGCAAAAACCACCTTGAACCTGTTGGAAACCGTACCTTCCAGTGGAGTATCGGAAAATGAAACAATCATACCTGTTCAGGCGGTAACACGGGCCCAAGCCCAAAGAAGAACGAAAGAACCCATAATAGAAGAACAAAAAACAGATGCCCAAAGTTCAGAAACGAAAAATCAGATAAGCACTTGGAAAGCGAGAAAGGCAGGAAAGAACGAGAGCAAACAGCCCTATCTGATGAGTTGAAACATACAAAGAACAGATTGGAGCGGTTAGAAGATCTAGCTAGCTTAAGCTCACACACCACAGCAGCCATAGCACCTAAGGAAATAGCAGATCCCAAAAGAGCAGGATCAGGAGGATCTGTACTAGCAAACAAGGTAAACGAGCAGCTGGATGCGCTTCTAAAAGCTTATGAAGCTCGACTTAAAAAAAAACAAACCCAGGAGCAAAGGTGGATGACTTATCCATATGCGGAAATAGAAAAACAAAGGTTGGGTATGTGTAAAAAGATGATTGAGACGGCTCAATCATTGATGGAAGACCCGTTGGGAAACCGGCAAATTGCCATGATGCACCAGCTCCAACCCCTATTCAACCAACATTAGAGAAACATGAAAAAACAAAGGAAAGACTCACTAATGATTATGAGTCCAGAGGAGAGCCTATCATAGTGCCAAATACCACCGATGAGGAAAGTGACGGGGTCCATCCTAAAATATTGGCAGAAATGGGAAAGGACGGTAACGGTCTAGATGATCCGTGGAAGCAAATCTGAGAGGCCAACGAGGCTAATAAGATGAATGACCACATGAATAGCATGGGAAAAGTAAAGAACGTGATCTTACCTCCTATTGAAGAATTTGAGGCAAAATCACAAATGAACTTTGAGATACATTCACAAGTGGGAGACCAAGGATCTATTAGTTCGAGGCACAGCCAACCAGACTCTTTGAGAACTTTACCCTCTTACCTAGGAGAATATGAAGCTAAGTCGGAAGTGAGAGCACTCCCATCTCAAAGACTTTCTTCTAACAAGGTGATGGATTCACAAGGATTGATTAAGCTGTTATCCACCCCGGTGGCATGCACAATCACGTTAGCAGAACTCCTAAGGTTAAGGCCAAACATGTGTATCACAGTAGGAAAATTCCTAGAAAAATTTGGAGTGAAAGATCCCACCTTGAAACTACAAGAAGGAATCAGGGAGTTCGATAGGCCTAACCTAAACACTAGGCCGATACCATTGAATAAGGTTGGAAAATATTGTGAGGGAGAAGACGGAAATATGACGCTACCGGTAGAATTCCAAGGAGTAGTTTCCAAAGCTATTCTTGACAGTGGAGCGGGAGTTGCTATCGCCACCAAGGAAATCTGGAAAAAATGGGGAAAACCAGCTCTAAGGGCTACCAGGATGAAGCTGCAGTTGGCAGATGGGTTCATGGAGAAGCCTCTCGGACTCTTGGAAAAAGTAATTTGTCACTTCATGTGGGATCGAGTATGAGCATACATTTGCAATAGTCGATTTCGACAAAAAGAACAATTATGAGATAATCTTGGGACGACCATTCATGAGACAATTGAAGATGGTCCAAGATTGGGGCTATGACTATATATACCTCAGACATGGTGAGACGACAACTAAAATACACCTAAAAGATCATAGTTACAAAGATGTAAACCAAACACCTGTGGAAGAATTTGATTCGGCTACAGTAGCAGGATCAGAACTACCAGCATGGTTAGGGCAACCAAAAGAGCTATGGATGTGCGAAGCTTCACATTGTGGAAGTTTAAGAAAAGAGGAATGCGTCTTAGAAAGAGCAATTGAGGACAAAGAGTATATTCCGGAACCTTTCCCTGAAGATGCCTTGGAGCCTCTAGAATGGGAACACATACTGGAAACATTAGATGTCTGTACCATTACCGACAATCCAACAACAAAATTTTGCGATAAGGATGGCTACGATGTGCTACCCTATTTCATGGTAAGCGTTGTGCCAGAGAAAGAGACGGTAGAACCTCCAGAACAAGAAGAGTTTTACAACTCCTCTGAAAAATTGGAAGTAAATGATGAGGCAGATAATGAGTGTTCAGACACCTCAAGTGAGCGTGGGAATGAAGCCGAGAATATCAAGTTTTATGATTTTGCTAATCAACACCCTAGACGCCAAGAACGCTATAGGAGGAAAAGAGCCGGAAGGCAAGTGAGAGAGAACCTGATGCCCAGGATAAAAGGTAAAACTCACTATTTGATGCTTGTAAAAGCAGAGGATTGTGTGAAACATCAAATATCAGGGAAATTCTCAGAAAATCAAAAAGAATGAACACGAGAAGAAATAAAACAAGAAAGAAAAGCTAGAACCGAAACAAAATCAGAAAAATCAGAAAAAGAATCAACAAAAGACCACGAGTGGACCAAACTGGAGCGTAAACAGAAATACCAAGAACTGAAAAGGTCTTTGAGAGAGATATGGACTACTGAAGAAGATAGTGATGGTAAAGGGGAGTCAGAACAGGGCAACATGAACGTACTACCACACTATAGGAAATTTACTATCCAAGATAGAAAAACCATCATGACACCACCAATCAGGGAGAGAACCAACCAAGAATCTTACGATGGGCCTGAAAATGCAAAAAGAAAAGACCTCGCAGAACCAGGTGAAAAGCCTCAGCCGGTCTATATAGCTAACGATTTACAGCTTGAGGAGGAAGTGCAACTAACACAACTTCTCACGAAGTATAAGGATGTGTTCGCCTCATCCTATAAAGACCTCAAAGGAGTTGATCCATTGATATGCCAACATACAATTCCTTTAAAATCGGATGCAAAACCTAGCAAACAATGTCCTTATACATATAATGATACATTTGCCAAACGAATCAAGTAAGAGATTGATAAACTGATGGAAGAAGAGTTTATCTATGAAATAGAACATACAGATTGGGTTTCACCCATTGTGGTAGTTCCCAAGAAGAACGGAAAACTACGGGTGTGTGTAAACCTCAAAAAGGTGAATGCAGCAACCATAAGAGATAATTATCCCTTGCCAATTACAGAACATGTCCTTGAGCGAGTGGCCGGGAAACGGGCTTATTCCTTTCTGGATGGGTTTTGAGGATACAACCAACTGGCAATAGCAAGGGAGGATCAACACAAAATAGCGTTTGCAACAGAATGGGGGATTTATGCATATCGAGTTATGCCATTTGGCTTAACAAATGCACCAGCCACTTTCCAGAGGTTAATGACTCACGCTTTCAAGGAATACCTAAGGATATTCTTAGAAATTTACATGGATGACCTCTGTGTACACTCTCTTCTGCGAGAGGAACATATTGACCATCTGCAAAAGGTCTTTGAAAAGTGCAGAACATATCGAATCCGTCTAAACCCAGAAAAGTGTGTATTTATGGTTAAGCAAGGACGAATCTTAGGACACATTGTCTCAAGAAACGGCATAACCACAGACCTAGACAAAGTCAAAGTCATAGTAGACCTGCCCAGGCCTACTAATGCGAAACAAGTGCAATCCTTCATGGGCACTGCGAATATTATCGAAGATTCATATACATGTATGCGGTTATCGTACAACCTCTGTATCGTTTGCTAGTCAATTTCGAATGGACCAATGAGTGTGAAACTTCATTCCAAAGGCTGAAAGAAAACCTTATATCCACACCTGTATTAAAGGCACCAGATTGGGAAAAGATATTCCATGTGCACATAGATGCTTCAGCATATGCCATTGGAAGTATTCTAGCTCAACCTGGAGACGGAACAATGGATTTTCCGGTCTGCTATGCAAGCCGACAGCTAAACAATGCAGAAAAGAACTACACAACCACCGAGAGGGAAGGGTTAGGAATGATTTATGCTGTAAAGAAATTTCGACATTATTTGCTTGCAAACAAATTTGTGTTCTTCACGGATCATTAAGCTCTTTTATACCTAGTAAATAAACCTTGCAATACAGGGAGAATTGTACGCTGGTTTATTATATTGCTAGAATTTGACTTCATAGTGGTGGTCAAAAAGGGTAAAACCCATCTGCGAGCGTATCATCTTTCAAGAATACACAGCAGGGAAGCTCCTCAAGGGGTAAATGATGACATACCAGATGCTTATCTTTTCAACATTGAAATGGTACCCAAATGGTCTCAGGAAATAGTTAGCATTCTCTCCTTTGGAAGTGAGTTTGATGATAGAGGATGTAAATCCAAACAGCAAACAATTCAACAAACAAAAAACTTTCAGTTGATAGCAGGACGGCTGTATCATCTTGAATCTAACTCAATCCTACGATTATGTATAAATCCGGAAGAATTCGAGTGCTACCTTGAAGAGGCACACGTCCAGGGATGTGCATTTCATTGTTCAACAATGAAAACACACCAGAGACTGAAACAATTAGGGGTTTATTGGCCAACTATGTATGCGGATACACATTCTATTTTACCAATTGTACAATATGTAGTGCCAAACGACCAGTGGATCACGCAACTTTGTTTCGGGCGAGCATAGCACCTGCATGGATTCAATATATCATTGACTTCCTAACCACTAGAACGTTCCCTGAGAACATTACAAGAGCATGGGAGAAAGCTATAGAGCTGGAAGCTCGTGACTTTCAGTTAATTGGAAATCAACTCTATAAGCGGGGAAAAGACAATCAGCTTAGAATCTGTGCAAGTGAAAGCGAATACCTGCTGATTCTCGAACATGCACATAGCGGAGTAAGTGGAGGCCACTTTTCGGGCGATAAGATGGCAAAAATTGTCTTGACCGTAGGAATTTGGTGGCCTACATTGCACATGGATGCCGATGAGTTTGTAAAGCGTTGTGATGCATGTCAACGCACCAAGATACCAATCAAAAGAGATGAGATGCCATTAAGGCTAATGGTGGGGGCAAGGGCATTTGCAAAATGGGGCATTGATTTTGTGGGACCTATATCACCCCCTGCATATCGCACCCATACCCAATAAATCATTGTGGCTACGGACTATCTCACAAAATGGGTCGAGGCCAAAGCAACACAAAAAGCTGATGCACACACCATAGCTCAATTTTTGTATGAGAATGTTTTTGTACGTTACGGGTTACCAATAGAAATTGCCAGTGACCGTGGAACACACTTCCTCAATGAAGTCATTGAATATCTACTAGAGGAATTCATGGTCATACATAGGAAATTAGCACCATACCATCCACAGGCCAATGGGATGCAAGCGGAGGCCACAAATGAAACACTATGCATGGTTCTCACTAAAATAGTGTCAGAATCAAGAACCGATTGGGATCAGCAGCTACACTCAACACTATGGGCATATAGGGTAGCTTACAAAACCTCAATAGGAACAACACCATATAACATGGTGTTTGGGCTAAATGCTATACTACCCATAGAGTTTTTAATCCCAACTCTACGAGTAGCAACAAGATTGGAATGGACAGGGCATGAACTCTCTTCAAGAATTAATGATCTTGAAAGGCTAGATGAACTCCGCTTACGAGTTGTCGCTTCGATCTATGCTAAAAAGAGAAGACAAAAGGAATTGTTTGACAAACATGTGCGTACCAAAGAGTTCAAAACAGATGATTACGTACTTGTTTATACCTTGAAGCAACATGCCAAGAAACTAAAAAAGCGAGGGATGGGACCATTTGTGATTCATGATCCATCACAAAGTGGAGCTGTCAAGCTTGCTACATTAGCAAGTGAAGAAATGCCAAACTAGATTAGTGGGTGTCGACTGAGGAGATATCATCTACCACTCACACAAGAGATGCTCCAACAAATTCACCAAGGGAAGCAAAGAATGAAGGAAAAACAGAGAGTACGAGAGGAAGCTCAAGCCGAAGCACAAGAACGCATTGCAAAAAGACGGCTTCTGCGACAACAACAATAGAGTAAACCACCATTGAGAATCAATGCCATTCGACTGATGAACTTGGAGGAGGAAACAATAGAGCCAATATTTACAGTCAAGGTGGGCAACAATCAAGTTGAATCAACAACCTTTCTCGATTCGGGTGCTCAAGAAAATTTGATCTCTTACGGATTATACCAATAGATCCAAGTCATAGATCAACTTCATCCTACTCAACAAGTGCTGGAAAGTAGCACATCACATGCATTAAAAACATTAGGATGGACTATATTGCATGTATAGCTACATCAATATATTTACCCACACAAATTCTATGTGGTGACAGATGAAAGCACACAACAACCAATGATGCTAGGGCAACCTTCGCAAAAAGCATACAATGTCCAAATAGACTGGAAAGCAGAGGCAGTCAAAATTCAGCACGAACATGAACAACAGGTAATAGCTTTTGCTCAGAAGTACCATCATGATCAACTGCAAGCCATGCAAACACTGGCAACAAAGACAAAAGAACAAATACCATCAAAGAACAACATAGAACCTGAGACCAACAACCAGGTAAAGGCCAACCATGCTAATCACAGACAGCTGAAGTCACCGGCTACACTGCAAAAATCTAGGCTACCAAAACAAGGTAAACAAGTATGGATGCGGAAGGATAGAAAGGCCATGGCGGGAAGGAAACAATGTAACAACCGGATTCCAACAAAGCAGATGGTGCAACCCAAAAACAAGGTAACCAAGCAGATATGGATCCCAAAGAAAATGCTTAGCCATAACCCAAATGTCACTCACATTTGGACACCAAAGCAAAAGCCAACGGAAATACTTACGATACAAGCAACAATAGAAAGCACACATCTGCAGGTCAACAAGGAGAACCGATATATGTGGATGCCGATGACAGACAAACCAGTGGAAAAGAAGAAAGTGCCAAACCATCTACAAAAGTTGGCAGCACCAAACTACCAATGGAAAGCCAAGGCCATAAGGCCCATAGCTATCACATCCAGGCCATCTCTATCCTCAGATATAGATACGACTCCAACAACAGTGACGCAAAGAACTTGCCTCTTGCCAAAAAGACAATTAAACATAGAGCAGTAGAATTATAGCTGCTACTTGCAAAGAAAGCAGGAAGCCTCGACGGCAAATGCCAATAAGCATTTTGCTTATTCCCTTCTCTTGCACAACATTAATTTTTCCATGCATTGACCGAGTATGCATAAAATAGGGCCACATTAATTGGCCAAGCATTAGCACGACTTTTTCAACCTATGCACGACACATACTCCGAGGCAAAACCTTGTCTTCTGGGAGGACTCCGACTAGGAGGAGGGGAGGCATTCTCAATGCGGAACCAATAACAGAAACAACAAAAAAAGGGGCATGATTTTCGACTATTTTAAGGGTTAACGTTTGATTGCGAAATTTTCTGGAGTAACCCAAGTATATATGCCCTTATACAGCATGAAGCTACAGGTATATGGGGCCAAATGCCAAATCAAGCCCTTAGGTGTGTGTATATAAGTAGAAATAGCCATTTTTTCAGGCAAAATATTGGTAAAGCGGAGAAATCCGGCCATAAAAATTGCATGTGAGTGTATATAATGTGTTGCAGTGATGTTTGTGATCTATTATGAATTTTGGGGATTTTTTGGGTTTGATTTGCTATTTTCCTTTTAATTTTGCTAATTTTTGGCAGAAAAACTTCAAAAATACAAAAAACAGGTGAAAAACAGTCGTAAATGAAAAACAAAAAAATATGGGGATGACCAGTGACTAAAAAACAACCTATGGTACAGTAGGGGTGCAATTATGAGACTGGAGCGGAAAGCATGTTTTAGCCAGGTTTTGACCGAAATGACAAATTTCTGGTAAACAGAGCAAATGGAGTCCAAATCAAGAAATTTTTGAGCCTAAACTGCATCTTGCAGAAACATACGAACACATGTCAAATTTCATGAAAAATGGTTCGGGGACTTCCATTATAAGAATTTTTCACCCCATTTTTAGCTCATTCTCACTATTGACTTTGTGGAGAGAGCTTCTGTCACCTAGAGCGGATCGACCTTCCAACAGCTTCTACGACGCGCACATCTACCCGACCAGCTCCAGACATGAGAGGTAGGCTCACCACCTTGAGCTTTTCGCGCATGTTTGTCATTCTGTCGCGAAAACTAGCGTAGAGGTCACATACAAAGCGAGCGGCACAGACCTGCAAGTAGAAACGGCGGCCTAATGGCTAACCCGAATGCAACAAGACTTCATCGACAACTTACCATAGTCTAGGAGACCAGTCCTGGATAGCCAAAGGCAGTGGGAAACCATCGAGAAAAACCCTAATTCCCAGAAACCCGCAAGAGACCACCAAATGGGAACTCAGCGAAACGGCGACCAAATGCTACCAAAACTTATGGGTAGGAGCATCTTGACATGCTCGACGAGTCCATATGACCCACATGACCAAAAAGTGACCCGAAGCGGCACTAAACCTCAGAAACGACATCAGACACACAAAGCGTCAAAATGCACTTGTGGCAAAACCGCAAGTCTGTTTGCCACCAAACTTCACGAGCGGCTTGCCTAGACCATCAACAACCAAGTCCTATGGTGGTATACCACCACAAATCATCAAAGGTATGTAAACGCCACCACGGGTGCTTCTAGAGTGACAAATTTCCAAATGGAGCTCCGGTGAAGCCAACGTCAACAAAAACCATACGGTAAGGATCCCCAAGGGATTGGGAAGCTATGGAGACCAACATCGAGGAATTTCATCGCCAAAAAGCACTCCAAAAGTCAGAAAATGGCTCGCAGGCTCTGAAGTCCACACAGGGAGTTATACTCTATCCATTTGACTTTTTTATTGAAATTAGGCTAAAAAGGGACTAAGGGGGGCAAAGGGCAAGCACTGGGAGCACTAACACTGGAAAAATCATCAGGAGACATCCTACGCGAAGGATGTCTCAAGGGAATTTTTTGGCACAAAACCCAACAATTCTTGTCATGCACATGTTCTGAATGACAGTTACAAGCCATACACCAAGTTTCATCACATTTGGATCAGATTTGACCTCATATGCATGGAAAAACGCAAAGTTAGGGCATAAAGGCACTAATGGGCCATTGACCTACCAAATCTTGTCCAAATCTCATGAAACCTGCACAACACATTCACATACACATCAGCTAACTTTCTGTGTGGTAAGGGAGTAAAAATGAGGAATAAGACATCCTACGCGTAGGATGTCTAATGGACCTTTTTGGCATGGAAGAAAAGTTTTGTCATTCCAGATTTGATTACCTCATCAGGAAGAGCCCATATGTCAAGTTTAAAGCCATTCTAATCACTTTTGACCCCCAACACTTTCAAGAAACACTTTTTGAGCCCAAAAACATCTCACAAAGCCCTACAGGCATTAAATCTTATCCAAATGCAAATCCAAGAACATGGCCATGTTCCATAGGCCAAGGACAACCCACAGAACAAGTTTCATGCAATTCTGATGAAATAGACATCCTACGCGTAGGATGTCTTAAGCTTGAATTTAGCCTTCTGTGTAAGAAATGATATCATAGGAGCCAATACCATGATGCATTGAGCCCATACACCAAGTTTCAACCCATTTGGACATCAATTGCTACCCATGATAGACAATCTACCCAAACTGTGACCTAAAGCCTAAATCAGCCCAAAAATCCAAGCTTATAACCATGTTCGATGAGCCTTACACTACCTACATGTCAAGTATGAAGCAATTCTGAAGAAAAAGACATCCTACACGTAGGATGTCTAGATGGATTTTTTTTGCCAGATTTGCACTGTGAGCACATGCACAGCTTCACAAGTTCCTTTTAAGCTATAATTTCAATCTCAAGTCATTTGGATAAGTAAAACTTAGTTTAGCAGCTGATATGGAAAAAACGCTAACTTTGGATTGCTGAGTGCAACACGATCTATGGGAGCCTCGAAGTCACCGACAAAGAAGAAGAGAATGACAATCAAAGATTATCTGGACGAGGTGGAACCTTTTGTCATTCCAGAGAGAACACTAAAGCCCACCAGCACCTGGATACAGGAAGATCTGTTAGAGTCAAACGACCTAAAGATCTACCAGGGGGTGTTCAAAGACAATGACGGCAATGTAATAGAGCTGCCAATGCTGCCAAGAGAGCTCAATGAATTTGTCCGAAGAAAAATGGCCGGCTACTTGGAGAAAATTGACCTCCATAACTATTTCGAAGTAATACCAGCAGGAGTGGACGTCAAAAGAGTATGGGAGTTTGTAACAAGCATCAAAGAGGATGGAGTGTCCAAAGTGACAGATTTGCATGGCAGACCCAATACAGAGATCATTATCACGGAGCGGGTTGTAGCCCATGCACTAGATCTTTCCAATCAGGGAGACAGTGTGACAAAGAGAAGGGATGAAGTCAAGGTGTACAAAGAAAAAAAGGCTAATTACACCTTCGAAGACATCGCCAACCCAAAGGTGGTGATCATGAGCCAATTGTACAACCAGTACTTCCACATGTGCATGAAGAGGCCACAAAAGTACAGGATGCCGCCAGGTGCAATTGCCACAACGTTTACTTGGGCAATGACAAAAGGCACCCCAAAGATAATCAACTATGCGGCATACATACATGATAGCTTGGTAAAAATGGGAAACAAAAAGCCAACCTACATAGTGCCAGGAGAGATGATAACCAAGGTAATTTATGCAGCACTACATGCCAAGGGAAGGTGGCCTGACCCCCCATCTCAGAATGACTGGCTAAGGGTAAAGGAAGACAAAGAAGAAGAGCCACAACGAGCACCAAGGGTGGCTACAAGGTTGAAGAGACGACTAGATCCAGTGGTAGAGGAGAAACCTGAGCAGAAGAAAGGAAAAAAGGAATCTGCTCAAGTGTCGGCCAAAGAGACAAGATCACAAAAAGCGGCTAGACTTGAGAGGCTGAAGGAGAGTTTCCGAGCAGAAAGATCTCTCAAGGGTGATTTAAACGAATTATGGAAGCCATCTCTCGAGTCTATGTCCGGATCCTCCAGAAGAGTGCAGAGGGACCGCTTCGAAGACTATATCAAGAATTTCGAGATTCTTGATGCTGCAGCGGAAAACATTCCCCATGTCCCTTTCACCGAGGAAGAAGTGGAGCAGATAAGGCAGACGTTGCTAGATGAACAAGAAAACCAAGAAAGGGAAAGAAAAACAAAAGTAGATAGTGACTTTAAGGGCAAACCTGCAGCTTCACCAGATAGCCCTAAACCTAGCCCACAGCCATCACCACCTCCTAGCAGCCCTCCACCAGAAGATAGGGAGGCTGGGGAAAATCAAGAAGAACACCAGGTTGAGCAGCAAGAGCAAAGGCCAGAACCTGAGCCCAAAGAAGAGACCAAGCCTGCGTCTGAACAAAAAGAGCTCGAGGAGGCATATTATGCATTTTTGGACCTGCTAGCTGCAGGTTATACAAGGGAAGAAGCCGCCACAGTCGCATTCGACTTGGCGAGCACAAAGCAGAAAGAACAGATACCAGGCATTCGGCTAGTCGAGCTAAAGGAAATTGCTACCGACACGGTAGACCTGCACCTGCCCTCGAATGATTGGGACGTGGTGATGACAATGCTAGCTGGAATAAGAGCACAATCGGTGGCATCAGACGAAGAATTAATAACTATAAAGTCCACCGAAGAAAAAACTAAGATGGAAAGAGATATTCTGCGGGCACAAAGCCAAGGACAAAAAGAAAGAGAAGCTGACCTCCAGGCGAGCTTGGCCACGGCTCTACAAAACTGCCAAGCAAAGGAAGAAGCAAATGTGGCAGCAGCAAAAAGATTGCAAGCAGCTGAAGAAGAGTGTCTGCAACTCAGTAAGTCATTGCGAGATGCCGAAAAAGAACGGGATAATCTGACACTCCAACTAGCAGAGGAAACTAAAGAAGTAGAGGCCATTAGGAATGCAAAGGAAAAGGCAGAGATACAACAAGAAGCAAGCCTGGATGAAGTCCTTGAGCTCAAGGACCAATTAAAATTCAAAGATCAAACCATCCAGAGGCTGTGAGCATCACCTGTGAGATTTAGAATCATTTCCGAGAGTCAAATATATGAGGAGCAGATGCAAGAACTCCAGAAGGAGTTGACTCTCGAGAAGAAGCAGAGGTTGATGATGGCTGAAGGTTCTATCGCAATGCAAACCAGACTGGAGGACAGCCGAAAAGCCCTACAAGAAGAATTGGAGAGCATAAAGATAAAGCTCGAGGAGGCTGAAAAGGTAAATGCTGAACTTAATGACCTCCTTGTGACTATGGGCGGAGAAGCTGAAGCGGAAAAGCAGACACTCCTCAAGAAAATAGAGGAATTGAAAAGCCGGCAACAAGCAGAAGCAGAGAGCTCAGGGCCATCTACCAATGAGGGCATCGACCTCGACAATGTGGCAGATCCTGTGGACACACCCATGCTAGAGGAAAGCATAGCAGGATCCTCTCAAGAGCTCCAGGATCTAACACAAGAAGAGGAGGAAAAATTGCGTAAAGCAATAGAGGCAAAGCTCAGAGAAAGCACAAAGGAAGCCTTGGAATGGAAGCAGAGGGTTTTCAAATCTGTTCCCAAGCGTGAATGGCTTCAACCCTCTCTCCCATATCCATTGCTGAAGTATGAGGCAGCAACAATAAACAGGCGAATCAATGAAGAGCCAACGGTCCCTCTCTACAATGCAGACACCTCAAGGCCAGAAGGAGTAAAGCTAAGAGTGGATTCTCAGCCAAAGTGGAGGAAGGCTTGGCTTACCAAGTACCCGCAATGCCTAATACACTTGGTAGAGGCACAAAAACACATCAGAGATAACCTCAGCTTCTGTCCTCTACCAAGGGTTAGGACGTGAAAAGCACAAGAAATCTTACAAAGAAGCCAACCCACTTGACTGAACTACCCAAAGCTGCCAGGCATGAAGGCAAGTGAGAGAATAAGTGTACAATACATGGTGAAAACCCTAATGGGCGCCATAAAGTTGACGTTCATTGGCTCGCCTGAACTTAGATGCATTATGATGAGAAAGATCTGCAGAACCATCCTAGCAGTGTTTGAGACCTTCAAACCAGGACAGGTAACTGACAGCATATTCTTCTTCCAGGACACATACAGATGTGCTTATGATATGTCAGGTCAACCTTCCAAGGAGGTGATACATGCGCTGTATCAAAGAATTATGTTTCTCCCATCCTATCACCTCCAGGCATTTGAAGAGACATTCTCCACGGGGTTCTTCACCATGCATACAGATATCTTCCGCCCAACAATGCTAAATCTACATGCACGGTACGAATCACTACTAAAGATGCGGGAGACTCTAAGATGAAGCAAAGGTTCAAGGCCATGTCGGGGACGACATGAACAATGAGGGGGGGGGATGTTAGAAGCTGGACACACCCCACAGCATCTAACTACTCGGCAGACTATTATTTTCTGTAATTATTCATTCGTTAAAGAAAACCCGATTTTTCACCTTGTAAATATTAGAACTTACAGAAGTTTCCAGCTTGTATCCCAGTTTTATCCCAGTTTTAATAGTTAGATGGAGTAGATGGTTGATTGTGGAACTTTAGGGCTTGAGAAGTTGTAAGGTATATATACCACTTTTTGACCTTAATGAAAAACTTCTTGTCATTTTAAAACAAGTTTTAAGTCTATGAGTAAGCGTGCTGTGTACGTGAGAGAGAGTGTGAGCTTTGTCTTGACGCTACATGTGCTACGGTGGTCGGAATCGAGTGCGGAGAAGTGTAGCGTGTTGCCCCCGACTAGAGCTACAAGCCGATACCAACATTGCGCGCGTACGGTCCGGCTTTCGGAGCTCCTTCTACGAGATTCATCGGTTGTTTGGGTGAGCATATGTTATCTGATTTCGCATTGCAGCATATCCACGCGTTCACATTGAGTAGAGCTACACATTAGGTACTTCAGATTTTGGAAACGAAGACCTGCAGATTTCGGCCAGACATCCTACGTGTTTCTGCACTTGGTGTTTTGGGTCGTGATTTTGGTTCATAGACCTTAGGGAGAGCGGCCTATAGGTATTAGTAGGGTCTCCTTCAAGTTCTATGGTGTTTCGAAAGTGTTTGATGGGTGTTCGGCTCTAGCAAGCGTTGTAGGAAGAATCCTCTTTTGCACTTTTGAAGACTGTGACTTAGACGAGTGATAGGGACCTCTGTAGGAATTAGTTAGGAGTCGGTCGAGTGTAGGTTTACACCTTATGCTTGCTTCCACGCGCCTGCGGGTCAAGCTTCGTCCTTAGCTGACATTACTTGTTATGTGAGTTCTCACTGTGCTGACGTCCGTCGCGGCGTACCCATCCAACAGTCGAACTACCGTAAGGCTATTCAAAAAAAGGAGAATCAAAATTTGAATTCTGGCATGAACCTGCATGTGAGAAACCGTATCACAAGTAATGTGAACTCGGAACATCACTGAGGATAGGGTCACTTTCTGACATGCTTTTGGCGGCACACTTTCGAAGATAACCTTACAGGGGTCGTCTATAGGCATGAGGATGGTGGGGGAAGAAAAGAGAGGCTCTGTGGTTCCTCTGATGATGAGAGCCAAGAGCACGCATCAGAGACTAACATTGCCTAGCACTGTACAAGCAGCCTTAGCACACTCAAAAGTGGGAAAATCAAGCACACATATATACATGGGCTGGCAAACATCAAACCAAAAAACTATGAACAGAGTTTGCCAACCCCTCCAGCCTGCTAGAGAATTCATGCTCAGCAGGAACAATAGGAGATGCTCATAACCTTCCACCTGGATCCCACACAAAGGTAGGCAAATCCCACATAATCAAAGCAAGACAATAATCTTCAAAGAGCAGCGATGCAGGTGCAGTTTCATAAACATCAGCACTATTGCATAAATTGATTTTTTGTGTTTGTAGTTCGTCTTCATGACCAAGAGAATTATATGGATACACCGCATATACAGACTTTTCACCCGGGGACTACTGATGCTGACAAACATTTGGCATTTCTTGTAAAATCGTATTCAGCAACCAAATCTACCAAATTCATCATAAATTTGATGACCATTAGACTCTCCTTTCTTGCTACCAGCACCCTCAACTACACGAAAAAACAGTGTATTCAGCATCCCACAATTATATCTCTGATCAGTTCCTCTTATAATTCGCAATCTCTCAGAAGCCTTTTTGACATAGTTGGTCATATCTGCATCCATTTCCACAGCAGGTAAATCAAAGCCCCAATCTGCTTTATCATCGGCAAATGTATCCACACTAGGGGTTTGAGATGAACCCACATCATGAATATCCACATTTCTATACATAAAAGCAGTCTGGCTAGAACCTCGATCAGAAGCCTCTTTGTCATGAGACAAAGGTTGATCATCTACAAACACTACATTGTACTTAGAGTATGCATCAGGAGCATCATCGCTTTGCTCACAGTCATCAACATCAGTAGCAAGAGGCAAAGAACTTGTAAGCTGACAAGCATCACAAGAAGGGTCGCATGCATTATATTTATGATAAGTTTCCCTACATGAATCTTCCCTCACATCAAAGGATTCCAAAGCCTGATTCCATTCCTTAGCATTGCGAGCCTCATCTGGACATCCTGATCTGATGCTTCTTCCATATGAAGAGAGGTCAAATATCATAGAGTCATCATAAGAATACCCCTCATCAGTAAATGCTCCATCAATTGGAATCCAATCCATAGACTTGCCAACAAAAGAGAACAAGCTTGCATTATAAGCATCAGATTACAAATCGCTACAATAGCCACTCTCATATAAATTATCACCATCAAACAACTTGACTGAAGCCTCATCAACCATTTGTAAACCTCTATCTGCATGCAAATATGATGATACGCATTATCATCACAATATGCATCAACATCAAATGGACTCTGCAACATTCCTCAAAACTCATTTTGCAATGACTGAAAAGTAGTGACAAGAGAACTCTCTATTGGATCCTTGTGTTGAGAGAGAAGGAGAGAGCACAGAAGTAGAACCCCAAAGTGTGTAGAATACACACATGAGATGATGTATATATAGAGGGGACCTGGGTGTCATATATAGAGAAGCCATATATTGAGTAGCTTCACATATAAGCTCAACACCCCCGCTCAAATAAGGGTCCCTAACTGTGGATGAAAAAACCCTTGGGGGATCAAGGGAAAAACCCACAGCTCTATATACACCCACCGTTATATTATAAAAATCATTGAATATACAAATGTTTACGAGGAGCTACATCACTCCTTTTACAATGAATGTTTTATGAGGAGTTACATTACTCCTATCCTATCAAATACAATAATGAATACAAAGGTTCAATAAAGAGGTGTAAAAGCTATCGATTAGCTTGTAATCAAAAGTGTCTCCGTGAATCTGTTGTGTAGCTTGTCATCAATATCGCATCACCAAACATGTCTTCATGTTGTCATCAATATGGCATCACCAAACATATCTTCATAAATTTTTTATTGTCACCAAGTTTGTCTTCATAAAATCAATTCTTTGATCAATCCTACATAGATCATAGACTCCAAAAAAAAACATGTCATGAAAATTATTAGCATTGTTAATGAAATAATTACGTTCACAATGCCATAAGAGATGGTTCGCAACGCCACTCTTTTGACGACATATATACGCACGACAACATATGGTACATAAAGTATAAACGTAAAAGTACAAAATGTGTGATTACGTGATACAAATGATATGTGTATATACTACATAAAACAACATTTATCAATGTAGTGATCAATGAATACCATCAAAGTATTAACAAAATATCATCATTATATCAATAAAAATGAATAAATGATCATGGTATCAACAAAAAGCATCATGATATCACCGAGAATAATCATTTTATCAACGAAACAACATCATGGCAACACCGAGAATAACCATGGTATCAACGAAACAACATCATGGTATCACCGAGAATAGCCATGGTATCAACAAAACATCATCATGGTATCAACAAAAATCACCATGGAATCAACGAAATATCATCATGGAATCACCGAGAATAACCATGGTATCAACGAAATATCATCATGGAACCACCGAGAATAACCATGGTATCAATGACATATCATCATGGTATCAACGAAAATCACCATGACCAAAGTATTAACAAAACATCATCATGGTACCATCAAAATCACTATGGTATCAATGAGAAATTATCAATAAAACGACGTAAACTATATCTCTAAAAGAATAATTATACGAGAATCAATGAACGAGTATATCATATAACAAAAGATCATGTACCAACAGTAGCTCGATAGAATTTGGACGATCATCAACGGCTCGACTGAATCGGAACGATGTGTAACTAGCTTCTGCAGCAAAGTTACGTCAGTAACAAATATATGATTGATGAAGAAAAATATAATTGAGAAGTTTTCAATTATGAGAAAAATCAAAAGCAAAAAGTAAAATTTTGATTTTCAAACATATTCGCAGTCCGAGACGATAACCCAAAATCAGTGCAGAATTTAGAGAAACTTTCTTCTGCAAAGTTATAGACCTCATCGATTCCAATCCCCATCGTGGGTAGTTTCTTCTGCAAAGTTGTAGAACACATCGATTCCGGTCTCTCACACGGGTAGTTTCTGCAAAATCGTTTTCAATAAGCACAAAAATAAAAAACAAAAAACGAAAATTTCTTTTTAGGTATGTACGCAGTCCGCGAACGATAACTCAAAATCGATGCAGAATTTGAAAACACTTTCTTCTGCAAAGTTGTAGACCACATCGATTCATGTCTCTCCGGAGAGTAGTTTCTGCAAAATCGTTTTCAATAGGCAGAAAAATAAAAAACAAAAAGCAAAAATTGCTTTTCAGGTATGTACGCAGTCCGCGAACGATAACTCAAAATCGGTGCAGAATTTGAAAACACTTCTTTCTGCAAAGTTGTAGACCATATCGATTCCGGTCTCTCGCGAGTAGTTTCTGCAAAATCGTTTTTAATTAGCAGAAAAATCAAAAACAAAAAGCGAAAGTTGCTTTTCATGTATGTACGCAGTCCGCGAACGATAACTCAAAATCGGTGCAGAATTTGAAAAAACTTCCTTCTACAAAGTTGTAGACCACATCGATTCCGGTCTCATATGCAGTAGTTTCTGCAAAATCGTTTTCAATTAGCAGAAAAATCAAAAACAAAACGCGGAAGCTGTTTTTCAGGTATGTACGCAGTCCACGAACAATAACTCAAAATCGGTGCAGAATTTGAAAACACTTCCTTCTGCAAAGTTGTAGACCACATCGATTCCGGTCTTTCGCGAGTAGTTTCTGCAAAATCGTTTTTAATTAGCAAAAAAATCAAAAACAAAAAGCGAAAGTTGCTTTTCATGTATGTACGCAGTCCGCGAACGATAACTCAAAATCGGTGCAGAATTTGAAAAAATTTCCTTCTGCAAAGTTGTAGACCACATCGATTCCGGTCTCACATGTAGTAGTTTCTGCAAAATCGTTTTCAATTAGCAGAAAAATCAAAAACAAAACGCGGAAGCTGTTTTTCAGGTATATACGCAATCCGCGAACGATAACTCAAAATCGGTGCAGAATTTGAAGAAACTTCATTCTGCAAAGTTGTAGACCACATCGATTCCGACCTCTTGCGTGAGTAGTTTCTGCAAAATCGATTTTGATCAAGAGAAAAATTGAAAACAAAAACGTACTGCTCTGATACCATGTTGAGAGAGAAGGAGAGAGCACAGAAGTAGAACCCCAAAGTGTGTAGAATACACACATGAGATGATGTATATATAGAGGGGACCTGGGTGCCATATATAGAGAAGCCATATATTGAGTAGCTTCACATATAAGCTCAACACCTTGTGCTTTGGCAGCCTCGAATAACTCATTAGCAATGAAAACTTCAAAGCCAACCAATTATGGCGCCACTCATCAGGAAGCATATGGATAAAGATGAATGCATCACTAGACAATCCCTGGGAAGAAAAATATACTCTTGCCTCATCATCTACTATGTGAAGATGTGTCATTTCTTCTTCCACTTGTGCAACCCAAGACTTTATGCATTCCTCATTTGTACCATAAAAGTATCGAGAATGCATGGCAGGCACATCAACCTCTACATAACTCTTTAGCAAAGAAACCTTCATCAATTGCCAATTGTATTGCACATGTCTAGGAAGACTTTTGTAAAACTGCAAAGTATCTTCGCACAAGCCCTGATACATAAATCAGCCCTTTCCTCATCATCATACATACCAAGCTCCAAAAATAAATCATCAGCCAAAGCCATCCATGACTGTACATTTTCCCTTTCCTTCCACAAAAGCAATATAGATGATAGACCTCACTTGCATCCATTTGAAATCTTGATCAACCTTTGCGCTTTCGAATATGTAACCACCTCCCAAATATCTATATGAAGGTACTCAAACTAGCTCCTCAGTGGTGGGGCACCAAAAACATGACAGGGGAAAGCGAACGTGGGGCACCTCTATAGCTTAGCGTCCCTTGCAGTTTGAGAACACACTACCTATCTCTCAAAACACGTGCAACCTGCGTGCAACAACACCAAAAGATCCAAAGCCTAGCACTGATAGCCGTTTTTCGGCTCTTTGTAATTGCCACAGTGAGTTACCTCACCCTACCAAAAGCACCCAAACACTGTGGCTATCCCTACCATTTCACTGTACATAGGCGTGCGTGAGTCACGGGACTTTTCCCATATCTTCTTAAAATAACCCTCAATTATCTAGTCATTGGGCTAGTTGAGCCAAAAATTAAAATAAAAATAAAAAATATAAGTATATTATGGCCCATGCATATGTAAATATTTCTTTGTATATAGGGCCTAAATAAAAGTTTTTTTCATAATTATTTTGGTATTTATTTAAATATTTCTACCTAGGTGTGTGTTATTTATGCTCTGTACATTGCCTCACCATTACCACAATTTTTTCTTACCATTTTTCATACTCTTTATTCCATATGGAAATATTTTCATGTAAGCTTCTCTTATATTTGGTGTAACTCCACCCCAACAAAAATCCAAAAAAACTAGTTTTATTTATATGTATATTTTTTCACTATTGTGATTTTTCCCTTCCTACATCTATTTTGTTTTTTTTCTAAAAAATTAGAACACCAAAAATATTTATCTTTTTATGGTAGCCTCATAATGAGAGAGATGTCTTTTGACCCCTTTATATTTTTTCCACTTATATTATTTATATTTGACATGTACATATTTTTTAGACCCCTCAATATTTGATTTTCTTAGTTGTACTATTCACTTATATCATAATCTCAGCAATATCTTCAATTATAGACCTACCCAATAAGGTCAAGGGTAGGTGGCATGCATACATGCACTATGGAGGGCTCACTCTTGGAGGTATTCAAAAGAATCATCCAAAGAAGGACCCCACAAGGACCTTGTGCAGTGGAAAAAAACGGTCGGTTTTGTTGAATTTTTAAAGTTCACTTGCTCTCCGAATTTGAAAAGGTGATACAAACAAAAGTTGTAGCTCGTGGGCTGAACTTTTGCCTCAATTTTTTCATATTTTTTTGAGCTACGAGCTGTGAGCTATGATTTTATTAGTGGACCCCAGTTTTCCCATGCTATGCAGCCACACTCTCTCTTCCACTTTATCATTTTCCTCTTTCACACACACTTCTCCACTCATCATCCCCACCTCTCTCACCACTCCTCTCTGCACCCTACTCACCTTCTCCTCAACCTTGAAGAATAAGAGAAACCATGGTGAACTCATACCTCTCACACACAATTCCATTCCAAAATTGACCACCTAGTCTCATTTTTCCTCCTCCAAATTACCCATATCTATCAAAAAAACCACAAAAATCAGCCTCTTCTCTTAAAAGACAGCATCATGGTGGTTGATTACTCAGGTTCAATTACCTTGTCTCTCAAGGAAGGTCAAGAGTGGAGAAAAAATGTACCGTCAAAGCTAGTGGACTGTCAACAAGCGTCAAAATTGGCCCTACTCAAGACACTTGGAGCATCAACCTTGTAAGAAATCCACCTTTTCTTACCTCTTAAGAGTTTTTCTTCCTTATTTGTATCCGACATGGATACTCCCATTGTAAATATCCAATTCCATTTGTAAATTAATACTAACTCTACTAACACTAACCCACTATGAAAAGTCCTATCACCTCCATTTCTCTCCTCTCTCTTTCCCCACCAACTTCTTGATAATTCCAAGCAAAAGAAATTAGATAAATTGCTGAAAATCTAACCCAACCATGGTTAGAGGAGTAACCCTAGCCTTCAAAATTGCTATAAAAGGAGGGTGTAGCTAGCACAAAAAGGGGGGAGCCATAAGCAAGAGCACTATGCTATAGCTTGAGAAGCCAAGCTCAACCTCTCTAGAAGGAGCTCTTGAGTGGAAGCTCATTGTCTTATGCATGTGCATGTGTTGAAATAGGGGATTAGCAAGGGAACTCTATGCCATTGTAAGAGAGAGAGTGATCATTCAATTGAGAGTAGGAAATCTATCATTTCTCCTACTAGTGTAAGCCCAACATTTGCTGAATCAAGGAGGGTGGATTTGGACTAAGCTTGGATACTTTGTCTCCCTTCCAACGTGAAGTAATGGACAACAATGATGCGTAAGTGTCTTGGTGTTTTTTGTTAAGTTCTTGATAGCTTGTCTCTGGTGTTGTCATCAATCTAGCCATAAATCCCACATACTGTAAGAGGGCGACAGGGTGGAGAGGACTCCCCTGGCTTTAAGACAGTGATTGGGGTGGCTTTTCTTGTGATGTGTTGTGATGAAATTTACGCAAGCTATGTTGAACAAATACTAATCTCACTTTGATTTTTCATGACAGATTTGTAAGAAGGTATTAATGCAACAAGCATCCCCTCCCCCTTTCTCTCTCTTTATTAAATATATAGTTGTGTTTGCTTGATCATTGCCGATACGTTTCAAGCAGCCCGAGCACTCTCTCTCTCTCTCTCTCTCTCTCTCTCGTGTTTTAGTGTGTGAGAGTGTTCCATTGGTGTTAGGGTTAGTGTAAATTCCTTGCTTGTTTGTGGGTTGCTCTAACGATTCTCCTCTTTTGCGTCCTAGTTCGCTCTTAAACTAGGTGGTGCCCCTTGTGTAGTTGGGATTTGGCTGTGGGTTTGTTGTTTTGGTTCGTGTTGTGTTGTGCCCCAGCCCCATTGAGCAGCACGGGAGCCTTGAGGGGGATCTAGAGGTTGCTCTTCTTGTTGCCCGCCCCGGACCGCCTCAAATTGGTGCCCCCACTGAGGACAGGCTTGTGTATGTTTTGTGAAGGCTCAACCTTTAGCATAATCAAGTAGCTTGCATGAATCACGAGAATTTGTATGATCCCTTCATTCCCATTGCAAGGCAAAAGGTACACATAATTGTTAGTACTAAGTTGCAATTTCAGCGAGTAATTCGTAGAATTTTAGGTCCTCTTAGGTTGGTAGAGATAAACGCATCAGTAAATCCTTTTATTTTGCCTCTCATTAGGTACGACCTTAGTTTGGACGTCTATATTTTTGTTTTGTTTTAAGAATTAGGTCATGCATAGACCATGGATAATGGCCCAGGAATAGAGGTTTTCCCCTTCCATTTCACTCCACACATTAGAATAAACATTGCAATTAGTAGGAAAATCCATTTTCAACAACGTATGGTGTTCATGTTTGGTGCCCAAAGAGTAGGAGAAATTCTTGCATCACCAAACCCTGTCATTCTACCTCTCATCAACTACCACACTTCTTTTGATGTACATGTGTTCATTTTATTTTAAAATGAAGTGCAGCCCGGCAAAATAGTGTGTATGTTTGTTTTTTCTTTGTCCAAGTTGTTACAAGAAACAAAAAAACGATCATTTGTTCTAACTGGGAATGTGTGTGCAGTGAAAGTTCAATCCTTAGAGATCTAGCTCTATTACCAATTGAGTTGCAGGAGCAAGTAGTAAGGCGTCTCCCTCATAACAAGAGGGTGGTGAAGTTAAGACAGAAGGTCCTACGCGTGGATTCCATTTTCCTCTTGTTGTTGGGCACTAAGGAAGACCGCGCATTTATCCAACTAGTGTGTGCCCTAAGATTGGTAAATAGAGTGAAATTTTGAGTTTGGCGAGTGCATTTCACCATTGAGGAAGACTCTTCAGGAAACTTGCGGCCAGAGTTCATGCTTCATAGACTCACATTTGGTGAATTTTTCCCTCATTTGTGTCTTATTAATAGTCTTCCTTTCGCTTTCAACAAAGGAGATAGGGAGCTATTCAGAGCTTGTCTTAATAAAGAGAGCATAGAGAAGATTGCAAATTTGTATAAATTCTCATCCTTCTCTACTTTCTATGACACTTTGTTCATAGAGACATTGTAAATCTCTTTATGCTTTTGAATGATTTAACCATAATCCTAAAGAGTTTTTGTCCAGGAATTTTGTAGCACAAGTGTAGTCTTTAAATCTTGCAAACTTGATTGGACTTGATGAGGATGTTCTTTATGAAATTTTGAGAAGGTTGCCTCACTCCGACTGTGTGGAACTCGAAGGAAAGGAGCTCCTAGTCAATTGCTACTTTCTCACGGCCTTCGACGAGCATGAAGATCTAGTTTTTATACAAACCGCTTGTGCATTGGGAATTGTAGAGCAAGTGCAATTTATCACTTGGGACGTGGTTGCTCTTTTGGATCCAGAAAATGAAGTTCTAGAGATTTCTGTTTATCGCCTTAGCTTTGAAGAATTTCAACCCTTCTTAGAGCTCATCAATAGTCTACCCTTTTGTTTTGATCAAACAAATCGAGACCTTATTGAAGCTTGGATAGCTGAAGAAGAAAACCTAGAGTGGTATTTTCTCACTTCTTCATTTGCAGGCGAGTGGTTCTAAATCTCTATTGTATCCCTTATTGTAACTCGTGTTGTAATCTTTCATAATAATGGAGAGCCAACGCCAAATGTCTGGATATCCTCTTTTCTTTGGAGAGCCTGGAGAGGATGCAAAATTATTTTTAGCAAATTTCAAGATGTCTTGCCGTATCAAGAGGATAGTAACCGATCAAGAACGTGTAGAAATGTTTGAGGTGGTCCTTAGGAAAGATGCTAGTACTTGGTTTGACTCTTTGCCTTAGGAAGTTAAGGGGAATTACACAGAATTTTTGAATCGTTTTAAGAGATACTTCTTTGATCCCCAAAACACTCAAAAACTATGGCAAGACATTGTTTCTCATAAGCAAAAAGATTTAGACGACTACTACTTGTACAAGCAAGAGTTCCTACGTCTTTGGGCTCTATGGATACGAAATGTTGCTAACCCTAGTGATGGTGCAGAATTTCTAAAGAAGGAGAGGTTCATAGCCGGACTCTTTCCTGACCTTAAGGTAAAAGTTGAGGCGGGTGCACCTGCTACTTTTGATGCAGCTGAAACTAGGGCTGCTGAGAAGTATAGGAAACTCAAGTGCTTAAGGGGAGAGGTTCCAATAGAAGGTCTTACACCCAAAGGTAAGTATCAACATCTAGGGAGCTTCCTGAGGTAACGGCTGAAGTGATTGAGAAGTTAAATGAATCTTTAAGCAGCCTGTCAATTCACCTTGCACAAGCTGTAGGTCCAAAGGGACAAGCAAAGAAGTCAGAAGAGAGAGAGCCGCGAACTAGGAGAGTCTTGCAATGTTGGAATTGCGGAGAGTCTGGACATGGGATGTATAATTGTCCTTGGCCTCGTGGAGAGCCAGGGAGACCTAACTTGAATTACCCAGTGATGAATGCAGGAGAAGGAGCTGGTCAACAACCAAGGCTTCTACAAAGGCCAAATGGACCGAGACCACCTCCACAAGGGGTAGAAGGAGTTCCACCTTTGCCAGATCCAAATGTGCATGTGGTAGAGGTGACAAATTCAAATGAGGTTGACATGGAAGCCAATGGCATTAAGCGTGGCCGAGGAAAAGGTAAGGAGAAAGAGGGTGTCCCATCACAGAGTGACCATGGACAAGGCAAGAAGGCAAAGGAGACCAAGGAAGCTAAGAGGACTCGACGTCGTATCAATCTCCAGGACTTCCCTCTTGGACATGGTATGGCTCCATACAACCTGTTGGAAGACATGCGAGGTAAGGGTCCTGATATCTCATGGCCTCAGTTTCTTGCATTATGCCCACAAGCTAGGAGGGATTTAACAAAGGCAGTTAGCACTAGGAGAAAGGTAAAAGAGAGTGTGCTTGTTGTAAAAATTGCACAAGCTGAAATGAATGAGGACATTACACCAGTGCTAGACTGTTACATCAAAGGAAGATTGGTTAGGAAAGGTCTAGTGGATGGGGGTGCACAAATTTGCATCATGACAGAGGGACTCATGCAAAGACTAGGCATGCACATCCATGAGACACCTGAAATCAAAGTGAAAATGGAAAACAATAGCAAGGCTAGGTGCGTAGGCATTTGTAAAATTTTTTTTGTGGAGGCCTTTGGCATTAAGAAGGCAGTGGATTTCTATGTCATGTCTACCAAGGAAAATGGTTACCCATTTATCCTAGGAAGACCATGGCTAATGAAAATGCAAGCTTTGCAGGATTGGGAGAGTGGGAAATTAATTTGTAGGAATGACAATCATAAGAAGGTTGTCTTTGACATGAAGGAGCAACGCCAAGAGGAGCTCCATGAAGAATCATCTCAAAGTGAGACGGGAGAAGGTTGGACCGATAGCACTTCAGAAGAAGAAAGTAGCGGTAGCATTACTGAAGAGGAGTCTTCCATCGAAGTCATGGGGGTAAGGTTTAAGCCAAGAAACCAAGAGACCTCTTGTCAAGGCTTGGAGGAGGTAGGTCCTCAAGAGAACGAAGGTGTTCAAGATGAAGGGATGCTGGAAGGTATGCTATCAACAACACTTACAAAGGATGAAAGAGAGGAGTTCAAATGTGTGCTAAGGAAGTTTCCTAGGATTTTTGCTAAAGACTACACCGATGTGCGTGGAGTAGATGCTGTTCAACACAAAATTGAGTTGAAGCCAGAGGCCACACCTAAGGCTCAGAAGCTACGAAGGCTAGGAGTCATCAAGGAGCAGGCTTTACTCAAGGAGGTAAGAAAGCTTCTAGCAGCAGGGTTCATTTATCCAGTGGAGAATTTAGAGTGGGTCTCTCCTGTTGTTGTCACTCCTAAGAAGAACGGCAAGTGGAGGGTGTGTGTGGATTACCGTCCCCTCAATGAGGCAACAAAGAGAGATCACTTTCCCCTCCCATTCCAGGATGAGATACTAAATGAGGTAGCTGGTCATGAGAAGTACACTGTGTGCGATGGTTACTCAGGTTACTTTCAAATAGGGATTGCACTGGAGGATCAATTGAAAACAACCTTTATCACTCCTTGGGGTTGTTATGCTTTTAGAGTCATGCCATTTGGTCTGACAAATGCTCCTGCAACATTCCAACGTTTCATGAATATGGTGTTTCAAGCATTCTTTGGAAAGTCAATTAGGGTGTTCATTGATGATTTTTGTATTTATAGCTCAAAATCATTGCATCTACAAAGGGTAGAAGAAGGTTTAAAGAAGCTCTACGACATGGGAGGTCAACTCAACCCCGACAAGTGCCATATAGGTGAGGATGAAGTAATCTTGCTTGGTCATAAAGTTTCTTACAAAGGCATTGAAGTGGATCCTTCGAAGGTGAAGGCTCTTATTGAGCTACCATCACCCAAGAGTCTTAAGGAGGTCATCTCATTCATTCAAAAGGTGAAGTATATGTCACGCTTCATTCACTTAGCCTCGGAGTTACTTCACCCTTTGCAAAAGTTGACACAACAAGTAGAATTTGCATGGTCTAATGAGCTTGAAGAGTATTTTTGTAACATTAAATTCATTTTGTCAGAGCTACCAACACTCATGCCTCCTTGTTGGGAGTACACATTCTTTGTTAGCTCTAGTGTTGGAAGGGAAACAATTGGTGTTGTGTTGCTACAACAAGATCTCCACAGTACAAGGATGCGACCCATCTACTTTGCTAGTAGGGTCATGAATGCTTTGGAGAGAGACTACACAGAAGTAGAACTCATGATGCTTTATCTCATGTTTGCGGTGAGAAAGTTTAGATCCTACCTGCTACCAAAACCTTTTGTAATTCTCACTGCAGAGAATTTGTTCCCTTGGGTGTCATCTCAAATGAATCTTAGTACTAGGATCTCAAAGTGGATTATGGAGTTGCAAGAGTTTCAATACTCTTTCAAGGTAGAAGATAGTGTGCGTGCACAATTGGCAGGGATTCTCACTTATAGGGTGCATGAAAAGGAGATTAAGGTGCCTGAAGTAAAGACCCTACCATTACCACCACCAAAAAGTATTCCTAATGCTTTTACCTTGTTCTTTGATGGAGCTTTTCGTCGAGCCACAGGAAAAGCAGGGGGAGGGCTAGTGTTGCTCAACCCAAGTGGAGAGGTGGTCATGAAAGAGAAGTTCAATCTACCAAGTTCAGCTAGCAACAATGAAGTAGAATACGACACACTAATTCATGGTTTGAAGATGTGCATTGGCCAAGGGATACAACGGCTCATGGTAAAGGGAGATGCACTTCTCATTGTTAAACAGATTTTAGGTATTTGGGCATGTAAGAATGAAAGCTTACGGACAAAAGTTCATGCCATTCGTAGATTGTTTAATCAATTTGAAGAAGTGCAACTATATCATATTCCTAGGAAACAGAATGAAGATGTCGATTTACTTGCACACCAAGTAGTTACATGTGTTGAGAAAGAAGTGCAGGTCATCATGGTGGCAGCAACTGTCAAGCAACCGAGATACCAGGGATTGGAGTCATTGACTCCCATTATTAGCTACATTTTGGAGGGCGAGTTTCCACAAGACTTCACGAAGGCTCAGAAGAGGAGACTCATGAAGAAGGCAAGCGCATATCTCTTCCTAGAAGGCTCCCTCTATCAAAGAGGGAGGGATCAAGTATGCAGAAGAGTACCAACTATTGAGGAAATTCCAGCCATTCTAAAAGGTTTTCATGAAGAAGCATGTGGTGGTCATTTTGCCCAAGAATTAACTGTGAAGAAGATTTTGCTTGCGGGGTATGTTTGGCCAAGTCTGCATGTGGATGTCCAACATTGGTGTAAAAGTTGTCACAATTGTCAGGTAAATGGGAATAGAAGATTGGTTTATGGTCCAAGGCAAATCGTGCTTGCAAATGGACCGTTTGAAAAGTGGGGCATTGATGCTATGGGTCCTCTGCCTAGGACAAAAAATGGTAAACTCTACATTCTAGTAGCTTTAGACTATATGACTAGGTGGGTGGAAGCACAGAGTGTGGCAAAGGTAAATGAGAAAACAGTGAGCAAATTCGTCTACACTCACATTTGTTGTAGATTTGGCACACCTTTAGAGATTGTTTCTGATAATGGTCCAGGGTTTAGAAAGGGATTGCTCACAGAAGTCTGTGAAGAACTTCACATTCTACATCGTCACAGTACACCCTACTATCCCCAATCAAATGGTTTGGTAGAAAAAGCTAATGGTGTCATTGCAGGCATCATTAGAAAGATGGTGAAAAACAAGACAAAGTTGTGGGATGACTTCTTGGATGGTGCCTTGTGGGCGTATCGAACCACATATAGGGAAGCCACGGAGTTCACACCATTTCACTTGGTCTATGGTCAAGAGGCTTTACAGCCTATCGAACTAAACATTCCAACAATGCGACTTCATGGAAAATCAGCACAAGATGATCAAGAAGCATGGATGGATCGACTTCTTACCTTAGCTGAGCTTGAGTGGAAAAGAGAAGTAGCATACGAGTGCTATAACAGGAAAGCCACACAGACAAAGGAGAAGCTTGACAAGAAACTGAAGGACAAAGGCATCAATGAAGGAGATCTTGTGCTAAAATATGACAATCAACTCGATAATCGTTTTGATGCCAAATTTGAAACAAGACGGCAAGGGCCATACATAGTCAAGAAGGCTTTCAATTCAAGTTACTATCAGCTTATGGACTTGAATGGTAAAGAGCACTCCAGGAAAGTAAACGGGTATCGCTTGAAGCCCTATTTGAGTCGCCTTCTACCAAAGGATCTACCAAAGATCTGTCAAAAAGGCCACTGTCTCATGTAAGTATTGTTACATGAAGCATGAGTGCAACTCTAGCCCAAATTCTGAGGGGCCAAACAATAAAAATCTCATCAAGGACTCTGAAGCACTCTCTTTGGAAAAGATGCTCTATGATGGTACATGAATATACCATCATCCAGGGGGAGGGCTAATGATAGCCGTTTTTTGGCTCTTTGTAATTGCCACAGTGAGTTACCTCACCCTACCAAAATCACCCAAACACTGTGGCTATCCCTACCATTTCACTGTACATAGGCGTGCGTGAGTCACGGGACTTTTCCCATATCTTCTTAAAATAACCCTCAATTAGCTAGTCATTGGGCTAGTTGAGCCAAAAATTAAAATAAAATAAAAAAATATAAGTATATTATGGCCCATGCGTATGTAAATATTTCTTTGTATATAGAGCCTAAATAAAAGTTTTTTTCATAATTATTTTGGTATTTATTTAAATATTTCTACCTAGGTGTGTGTTATTTATGCTCTGTACATTGCCTCACCATTACCACAATTTTTTCTTACCATTTTTCATACTCTTTATTCCATATGGAAATATTTTCATGTAAGCTTCTCTTATATTTGGTGTAACTCCACCCCAACAAAAATCCAAAAAAACTAGTTTTATTTACATGTATATTTTTTCACTATTGTGATTTTTCCCTTTCTACATCTATTTTGTTTTTTTTCTAAAAAATTAGAACACCAAAAATATTTATCTTTTTATGGTAGCCTCATAATGAGAGAGATTTCTTTTGACCTCTTTATATTTTTTCCACTTATATTATTTATATTTGACATGTACATATTTTTTAGACCCCTCAATATTTGATTTTCTTAGTTGTACTATTCACTTATATCATAATCTCAGCAATATCTTCAATTATAGACCTACCAAATAAGGTCAAGGGTAGGTGGCATGCATACATGCACTATGGAGGGCTCACTCTTGGAGGTATTCAAAAGAATCATCCAAAGAAGGACCCCACAAGGACCTTGTGCAGTGGAAAAAAAAGGTCGGTTTTGTTGAATTTTTAAAGTTCACTTGCTCTCCGAATTTGAAAAGGTGATACAAACAAAAGTTGTAGCTCGTCGGCTGAACTTTTGCCTCAATTTTTTCATATTTTTTTGAGCTACGAGCTGTGAGCTATGATTTTATTAGTGGACCCCAATTTTCCCATGCTATGCAGCCACACTCTCTCTTCCACTTTATCATTTTCCTCATTCACACACACTTCTCCACTCATCATCCCCACCTCTCTCGCCACTCCTCTCTGCACCCTACTCACCTTCTCCTCAACCTTGAAGAATAAGAGAAACAATGGTGAACTCATACCTCTCACACACAATTCCATTCCAAAATTGACCACCTAGTCTCATTTTTCCTCCTCCAAATTACCCATATCTATCAAAAAAACCACAAAATTCAGCCTCTTCTCTTAAAAGACAGCATCGTGGTGGTTGATTACTCAGGTTCAATTACCTTGTCTCTCAAGGAAGGTCAAGAGTGGAGAAAAAATGTACCGTCAAAGCTAGTGGACCGTCAACAAGCGTCAAAATTGGCCCTACTCAAGACACTTGGAGCATCAACCTTGTAAGAAATCCACCTTTTCTTACCTCTTAAGAGTTTTTCTTCCTTATTTGTATCCGACATGGATACTCCCATTGTAAATATCCAATTCCATTTGTAAATTAATACTAGCTCTACTAACACTAACCCACTATGAAAAGTCCTATCACCTCCATTTCTCTCCTCTCTCTTTCCCCACCAACTTCTTGATAATTCCAAGCAAAAGAAATTAGATAAATTGCTGAAAATCTAACCCAACCATGGTTAGAGGAGTAACCCTAGCCTTCAAAATTGCTATAAAAGGAGGGTGTAGCTAGCACAAAAAGGGGGGAGCCATAAGCAAGAGCACTATGCTATAGCTTGAGAAGCCAAGCTCAACCTCTCTAGAAGGAGCTCTTGAGTGGAAGCTCATTGTCTTATGCATGTGCATGTGTTGAAATAGGGGATTAGCAAGGGAACTCTATGCCATTGTAAGAGAGAGAGTGATCATTCAATTGAGAGTAGGAAATCTATCATTTCTCCTACTAGTGTAAGCCCAACATTTGCTGAATCAAGGAGGGTGGATTTGGACTAAGCTTGGATACTTTGTCTCCCTTCCAACGTGAAGTAATGGACAACAATGATGCGTAAGTGTCTTGGTGTTTTTTGTTAAGTTCTTGATAGCTTGTCTCTGGTGTTGTCATCAATCTAGCCATAAATCCCACATACTGTAAGAGGGCGACAGGGTGGAGAGGACTCCCCTGGCTTTAAGACAGTGATTGGGGTGGCTTTTCTTGTGATGTGTTGTGATGAAATTTACACAAGCTATGTTGAACAAATACTAATCTCACTTTGATTTGTCATGACAGATTTGTAAGAAGGTATTAATGCAACAAGCATCCCCTCCCCCTTTCTCTCTCTTTCTTAAATATATAGTTGTCTTTGCTTGATCATTGCCGATACGTTTCAAAGCAGCCCGAGCACTCTCTCTCTCTCTCTCTCTCTCTCTCTCTCTCTCTCTCTCGTGTTTTAGTGTGTGAGAGTGTTCCGTTGGTGTTAGGGTTAGTGTAAATTCCTTGCTTGTTTGTGGGTTGCTCTAACGATTCTCCTCTTTTGTGTCCTAGTTCGCTCTTAAACTAGGTGGTGCCCCTTGTGTAGTTGGGATTTGGCTGTGGGTTTGTTGTTTTGGTTCGTGTTGTGTTGTGCCCCAGCCCCATTGAGCAGCACGGGAGCCTTGAAGGGTGTCTAGAGGTTGCTCTTCTTGTTGCCCGCCCCGGACCGCCTCAGCACCAAACTCTTGCCGGTTGTATAGCTGCTTCACACCTCATAACATTGGGGTGTGCTATTTTGTTGATGGCTTCGGTGCCTCATCTAGGGTTGTGTAGCATGTGATTGAGTCTGACAATGCAAGTAAGTTAAGTTATCTATGAAGAACTATCAAATATTCTCCTTCTAATTTCTTCTTTGTATAGCTGCACTAGATTATTAGAATGGTATCATTTTGTAGTACTTGATAACTTTGTACTCACAAAATTTGGTGTTTACTTACATAGTAAACTTGTTTTGAGAGGACATGAGCAAGCAACCACGTGCAGAGATGGAAAATGCTCTATTCTAGGTCCGTGAGGAACCTTTCACTACCATGTTAAAAGATTTTGATGAGAAAATTAGGATTTGTGTATAATCATAAACCAATAGGTACTCTCTAGGAGCTCTTAAAAAAGCCCTCCATAAAGCATTGTCATCCTCTCTAGTGTCATAGACACACAGATACTCAAGCGTATATGAATCTCTAGATGAGGAAGACAAATACTTGTAAGAGAAGCTTAACAACAACATTGTCTCCATTTTTAAAAATTTTCATGAAGTTGGAATCCTCTATAAATGATTTTGTATTTATACTCATTTTGGTGCAATACAAATATGTTTTTTTTTAAATGGTGTCGTATTGAGTGAGAGTATTTAATTTAGACTACTGGAGTTTCATACATATTTGAGAAACATTGTTGACCTTTATGGATATTTTGTTTTTCCTCTAAGATGTTTCAAGTCTCAAGTCTTAATCACTCCACCATGAATAAATTTAAGCAATATTTTCATTTCAGCTTAATCATTAATGGTTATTCTTATTAAAGTGGATCATCACCTTTGTCAGGATTTTCTCATTTGGGGATGTTGAATATATCATGCTTCATTAGCAACCTTTCACAAGTTGAAAAATCTAAATTCTTGCATTCTAAAATGTGCTTTCCATACTAGTATGCCCATGCCAAGCTTGACTTAGAGAAAGGACAACTTGAGATGGAGGTGTCGATGTATAGCGATGATTGATAGGTGAACAATTAACTTATTATTGATTCATGTTTCAACATATATATATTGTAAACCCTTTCGGTTTCCACTTTTTTGGAGTAGTGCTGACAAGTTTTTTGGTATTAAATCTTCTAAATATCCCTATTCATTGGCTATTGGTAGCTATTTCTTATTGATAAAGTTGATACCAATAGCTATCACCCTCATGAACTTAGTTGTTAAATCATGGATTTGACTTCTACTATGTAGCTCATTTGCATAGAGAAAGTGTAAACATAAATTATAGATGCATGTATTGTTAACATAGAAGATATGTACCACTTGAGCCTATGTAAATTGCTAATCAAGAAACCTTTGGTTGGATACTATAACAATAGGGGTGACATGTGGTTTCAAATATTAAAGAATTTGATTTACCAAAACATTCCCAAGAACAAAAAGTGGACACAAGGAAGTAAAAATTGGCTCTTTGTTTTGCCAATTTCTAGTGTTGAACGTTTAGTGCACAAGATCTCTGAGGCCTTTGAACACAAAGAAAATTGAAGTGTCAAGAAGTCTTGCTCTCAATACATCAGACATCACATCCATATATGGCCATGCATGAAAAAAAGGTCTTGTTTGCCATCTTAAAGGCCCCAGGGCCCCTCTTGTTGAGGGTCCCTAGGGCCTTTAAGTGAGAAGTAGCTAGAGAATTTAATTGTTTGGCCATGATACGAGTTTTAGGTTGTTTTCAACAACTTGTAGCTCCGTATCGGATCTGAATCTTTTTGGGCTTGTCTCACATGAATTTGTTCATCTCATCCCGCTCTTCGACATTCATGTGATTCAAAAAAAGTCACGTCTTCCTTGAATTCTCCAAAAATCAACCTACAAGTTGGCAATTCCTAAGAAAATGATGTAAAATAGAGAGGGAGAGAAAGAGAGGAATAGAAATAGAGAGAAAGAAAGAGAAAGAGATAAAGAGGGAAATAGGAATGCAGAGCCGCCAGAGAGTGAAAAAGGGAAAATAGGGTCCATGCTTCCGCGAGCTGGTGAGGGGGGGATGAAGTCGTGCTCAAAAGGGCAAGGGGCACGCAATCTGGAGGGGCTGCAGGTGTCACGACCTGAGAAAGAAGAAGGGTGACGACCTGCAAGAGGGGAGAAGATTCCAGAAGACAAAAAGGCTGCTACTCAGTGAAGAGGGGGCCGAGTAGGAAAAGGCAAGATCGCGTGGAATTAGAGCAGGTGAAGGGGGTGCTATCTGAAGAAATAACGTGGCCAGGTCAAGCAGGGCAATAAGGTCGAGTGCAACACTCGCCAGTGAGGAAAAGAGGGGGTATGCTTTGAAGGAAACAAGAGAGGGGCATGCAGGGCAAGAAAACCAAGGGGGCATGCTTTGAAGGAAACAAGAGAGGGCTGCAAGGTGGTTAGGTAGAGACCATCAACTAGGAGCCGCCGATTTCCAGAGAGGGCCCGCTCATACGAGCTTGGAGAGATATTAGAATTTCTATCTAAGGGTGGTGTTTGCTGTGACGAGGACATCAAGGCCAGCAAGGTATAGCAGGTGGAGGAGATGTTGCAGGGAAAGCACGCTGAGCTTGCCTCGAGCGTGATCAGAAGGGTGGGATCTGAGGTTCCCTATGTACATGATTGTGCAACCTTGCAACCCTTATGTACGACTGATTGTGGTGTTGCTATGGCTGACTATGTATATATGGAGTTTGTTATCTGGTTTATGTGTTGAGCCGTGCCCTAGACATTGAAAGCCATAAAGAGGTTGATTGTCTCCGGCATGATAAACTTAAAGATGGAGATGATGTTAAGCTTTGAATGTAAGCTACAAGGGTAGTTTTCTTACCATTCTATCTTTATGTTGGAGGTGAACCCTTGAAATGTCCACTCATCATTCACACATCCTCTTATTGTGGTATGCAAGTCATGTGAGCTCACACTTTTGCCACCATCGAGAGTAAAGGTTTCCATGTAGTGTAATTGAATGAAAGTAGGAGGAGAATCTTGTTTCATGTTGTAATGGAGGTGAGAGAAAGGAGACGAGCTAGCTTAGTGTGAAAATATGGTGATGGGTAAGGAGAAGAGATGGGGAGGAGCTTGCTTGGTGCTACAATGGAGGTGGGAGAAAGCTAACAGAGAGATAATGTTGGACTTTAGGGGGTGCATGTGATTGTTGTAGCAATGGAGAGCTTGGAAAAGGGTTTGTAGAGAGAGAAATCACTTTTTAGCTATAGAATTGGTTTGGAAATACTTTAGAGGGTGAAAATGACGTTTGAATTTTTTTTAAAAATCAATTCTTTGGATTTTTTACTGTACATTTTTAGCTTTTGGAGGTCAAAAATGCTTTTTTGACCATGAAATAGGTTTGCAGGCATTTTAAGGAGGGAAAATTTGAAATCTGTTTTTTTTTTTAATTCAAATTTTTATTCTATTTCTAAATCCGAGCCAAGAAGTGGGGGAAAAGAGGTCAAAGTGGGTCCCCCCTCCCCCTCCCCCCAACCCCTTTCCCCTAGCCGCCTCCCTTACCTTCTCACTAGGTAAGAGGCCATTAAGAGGTGGAAGGCTATCTTGTACCCCTACTTTCTTGAGGGTATATAGTGTGTCCACCACCCTCTTCCTATTGGCTATCATTTAATTAACCTTAATCCCAAAGGGCCTTGTTAGCTCCAAGTGATCTCGAGATAGAGCAGCTTTGACAAAAAGCATGGCATGATCGTCATCATCACAGGCTAAAAATCATGCCAGGGTCCTTGGTGATACTCTATCAAGATCAATACTAAAAAAATCAATGAATCTAGTGCCCACCTGGCAAAGGCCATAGGGTCAAAGCACGTTGTGAGCGGGATGAAAACACACAGAACGCCTCTATAGCAACCGGCACACACTCTTGGAATGATACACACACACACACTATGGGGCACCACTCAGCTTACACAATCCACCTGGCCGAGACAGGGAACACACCAATGGAGTGAGAGGAGAGATACTTCCCACTTGCCCGCTCAACACAGAGACACACACACACACACCCAAAAACTCAACTCAAAATAAGAGAATTTCTGATGTTTAGATACAAATGAGCTTGGACCGACACCAATGGGGCAAATAGTTTACACAGTATTTGAGAAATACACCAGATACAACCACAAAGTTAAGTAGAGGCTTCACTCACCGGAGAAGATTACACAGAAAAACAGCATAAAAAGAGCGAGAAATTTGGAAAAATGGACAGCGCCATCGCGTCCGGAACGGCCCAAAACCCCAGTCTACAATGTCAAAGTGCTCAAATCCGACCTCGGATGAGCAGTTTACGGCCAAAACAGGCTCCAAAAACCCCAAAAACACAGTTTCGGCTGTTCCTCCTCTCTTCTCCACGTTTTTTCTGGTCATATCTCTGTTTTTTTAGTTCCCATGCTTAGCTTTATTACTTGGGCACCCTTGGCCTTTTAGATGACCTCAAACGGACCCCGAACAGGCCAAAAACTGACCTCGCAATGCATAGTTGTCACCTTTTTGCATCCATCCGCACACCTGGCACTCAACTTTTTTCAATAATGCATTCCGCCACCACGTGAAGTGGCCCCAAAATATGGTCCTCATGATGACCTTTTTGCATAATTATCACAAGAAAACACCCACATTGTCTCCGTACTTATCCACGTGCAACTATTGATCCCATTCGACCTCCTGGCGCCACTAGATACCATCTAGCGCACCTGCTTACCTCATGTCGTCGGCCCACGGATAGATTCCTCGAGAAGTTTTACACGCTAGCAACCCCTCATTATTATATAAAAACCACACCGGTACTGGTGATAGTGAAAAACAATGCACTATGTACATGTTGTCCTACCTGTACACATGTGGGCCCCACGCAACCACCTGGCTTGGGAAAATGGGCAATCCTTTATTCGATGCACCATGCATGTGTATGTACATATACGCAATCCCTTGCTCCAAAAAACTCTTGACATAATTTGCCCATCCCCTAACCTGCTAGATCATTCATGATCAGCCAGCAAAAAGTGATATGAGACTCGCAGCGTCATAAGTTTCCTCATCCCTCACCAACATTACTTGCTCCACAGACAACTCATCTTGCTCCACCATCATTAACCTGGCATGATATAATTGAAGACGCAATCCATTGACCCTTGACTTATGCAGAATTCCATCCAGGTTAGCCAGATGATATGTACCATTTGGAAAACACTCCACTACCTTGAAAGGGCCTTCCCACTTAATAGGAAACTTCTTTTGGAGGGTGTTGTCCAGCTTACTGTTGTAGCGCAAAACCAAGTCATGCTTCTTGATACTCTTACTTTTAACCTTTTCATTTATCTTTGCCAAAGCCTTATCATGCATCTACCCATAATGCTCCAATGCGCTCATCCTATCCAACTGAACCTCTTGTAATTGCAAGAGCCTCTCTTTGAATACATCACGAGGCGGCCCAAGCAAATTCTCTAACATCTTTACTGCAGGCAACTCTACCTCCACAGGCAATAGTGCTTCCTTTCCATATACCAAATGAAATGGAGTAAACCCTGTACTTGTCTTCACCGAAGTACGGTAAGCCCATAATGCACTAGGAAATTCCAAATCCCAATTCTTTCCTTGGTGCTCTATCACTTTCGAAAGAATTTGCATCAACTCACCATTAAATCTTTCATTTAAGCCATTACACTGCGGGTAATAAGGAGTGGTATGCTGGTGCCTAATCTTCATCTTTGCGCATAAAAAATCTAGCAGTTTAGCTCTAAAGCCAAGACCCTTATCTGAAAGTAGCTCCAGTGGCATCCCAAACCTGCAACATATTTCATCATACACAAATTTTGCCACATCCTTTGCAATGATCTGTTTTACTGTTATAGCCTCTGTTCATCTAGAGAGATAGTCCACTGCAGTCAAATTATAGCTTTTGCCCCTGCTTGTGATAGGTAACGGGCCTATTGCATCAATCCCCCACTTTTCAAACACATCAGATGCCATAATGGTTTTTCATAGCTCTGGCTTCAACACTCTCTTCCCAAATGCTTGACACCTATTGCAAGACCTACTCCAATGGTGAACGTCCTTGTGCAAACTAGGACATACATACCCCTCTTGCAAGATCTTATGCAAGGTGATCTTTAGAGAAAAATGTCCGCCACATGCGCCTTCATGATTCTCTTCCAACACTCTGTAAAGCCATCTCCCGCCAAGGTACACGTCTCAACACGAGATCAGCCCCTTTCATGTATAAGACATCACCAATCAATTTGTACCTGTATGCTCTACATACAAAACCATACTTCTTAGACTTCTGAATCTCCTTTGGAATGATTCCTGTTAGCGAAAACTCCTCTTCTTGAGCCAAACTTTCCCGGCCATGATAAAGAGGTAAATTGGTCCTCAACACAAATAGCTCCCCAATCATGCTTTGAGCTACTTCATGTGTCTCGCCATTTAGAGCACGTTCAATGTGTCTGATGCTCCATGCTTCAATTTTTTTTAACACGCTTTTAATTCTGAAGCGCATTTCCTTCAATGACGTGTTCTTGCTCTTCCACACACCCAGCACTTGCTTAACAACTAACAAGGAATCACCTTTTATGCTCAACCTTCTAATCCCATCCTTCAAACAAATGTGTAATCTAGCTTCCAATGTAGCATATTCAGTCTCATTGTTACTATGCGCGTCCGACTTGAACCCTCTCTTGCATACTAGCTTCCCCTCTCGATCATAAAGTGCTATACCCCTTGCAGCCGCATTACGGCTCTTTCTGTATGAACCATCAAAGAACAAAACATGAGCATTGCTGATATGTGGCACTTTTTCAAGTACCTTTCTCACCACCTCTTCCTTAACAAGAAGGGGATTCTCCTTGTACGTCAACAAATCAGCTAGGGTAGCCCTTGTATTGTCTTCCACTAGAAAAGAGAACTCAAACTATTGTAACTCAATTACCCACTTCTTGACCACATTTGACATGTTAGTGCCATTAATTAACTGTGGCAAAAAGGCGTAACTCGTCAAGAAACAAAAGGTCGTGGTAGCAAGTAGTGAAGAAATCGTCGACAAACAAATATTACACTGGCCATCACTAGCTCTACTTCTGTGAATTTTCTCTCTGCTACCAACTTCACTCGGCTTGCACAATACACTCGCCTTATATAATGGCTGCCCTTTCCCTTTTGCAATAGCATGGCTCCAATGGCATCATCCCCTACTGATGGATTTACATAAAACACTTTCTCCCAATCAGGAGCCTGCATGGATGACAACCCCCCTAGCACTTCTTTCACCTCTTGAAACACTTCTTCACACTTGTCATCCCATTGCAATGGATCATGCTTTGCCACTTGATGTAATGGATAAAGAAGATGCGAAGACAATGGAATAAACCGTGCCATGTACTTCACTTTGTGTATAAAGGTTGCCAATTGCTTCGTACTCGTAGGTGATGAAAGAAGAATATTAGACTTAACCTTGTCTGGAATGGAAGAGGATATGGGTTTTTCTTAGTTGCTGCATTTAAGGGCGTAAAATCTACACAAATCCTCCACTTTCCATCCTTCTTTGGTCTGACTACTACTGGACTCAGCCATTCTGTGGTCTCCACAGGGACTATGAACCCTTCCTTCAATAACTTGTCCACCTCTTTCCGCAAGGCTGCCATCTTGTCTTGACCCATCCTTCTTAGCCTTTTCCGCACTGGCTTAGCACCTTCCTTCAGCTCTATATGCATCTCTTCGCCCTTGAACCCTCTGATCTATTCATATGAAATAATGAAAAAATCAGGAAAACTAGCTAGCATGTGCAAATATATCTCCTTCTCCATAGCTGAGAGGTCTCCACTAATCATTTGTGTCACCAATTCCTGCTTCTTTGACAATTCAACTTTGCTTTGCATCAGCCCTTCAATCACTTCATAAGGCACTTCACTTTCATCTTCAACCTCATTCGCAAAGGCAACTAAACCAGACTCCTGGATTTCTTTATCAATCAAAAGAAATGCAACATCAGCATCCTCATCACTACTGGTGGTGCTATCACGGTCCTCATCAGACACTGTGGAATAGTCTTCATCACTAGACTCATCCTCATCTTCATAAAGCTCCTCCAACCGTTTCCTTGTGTCCATATTATAAAGCTTCTTGGCACCTGTCTTTCCATAGAGGCTAATCGTACCACATCACCAATCTTGAACAGCTCCCACTGCACGTATCCATGGTCTACCTAGTATAATAGGATATGCTCCCAACCCCGCTGGCATCACATGAAAATCAACCACCGCCTTTGCATCATACGCCTCCACCTCTAAGCTCTTTACAACACCCAAATATTTTACTTTATGATTGTTTGCCAATCTAATTCGGAAGCCTGACACCCCAGTCACTGTGAGACCCATCTGCTCAACGTATGAGTGTGTTATGACGCATATTTGGGCTCCACCATCCACATAACCTTATCCCAGATTTTTTCTTTTGTGCCACACATCTACTATTGGGAAAATGTATGGTAGCTCATCCATCGCCAACACCTTTACTTAACCTCTCTCTGGTTCTTTCTCCATTGGGTTAACCATCCTCTTCCACTGTCGCTTTAACTTTGGCACCATCTCTATAAGCTTCCCAAAAGTAACATCTGCTTTCCTGCTTGTCAGATCCTCCTTCAAGTCATAGCTTAATTTCCCATCCCCTAGTGGAAAATCTGAAACATGAAACTTGCGACGAGCCCTCCTTTTCCTCTTGGCCTTGACATCCTCTTCTTCATGACTCTTTCCCTTCTTCTTACTAGGACCTGGGGCACTTCTTCCATCCTTTTCCTCTATGCTCCTCTTCCCAATAGGCCTTCTCCAAGGTGACTACACTTAACACTTTTGTCTTTCCCTTTTCCTCCTGGGTTAATCCACTGGTTCCTTCATCTCCCTTAATTTCAATGGCATAATCATTTGACCTGGTTAACACTTGTCTTGGCAATGGATACATGTCTACACCCATCCTTGGTGGCTTATCACATTGCAGGCTGATGTGGCCCAACTCTCCACAATTATAACATGTGGGTGTCTGCCTCCAGAACCTACCATTACTTTGTCCAGCACCATTCCTAGGTCTTTCTTCACCTCCTGGGCTGATTTGCAAACCTCCCTCGACCTCGATTATTGACCCACTTGTCTAGCATGTTTAGACTGAGATTCTTCATTAACTCTACCACTTGCCTCATGTCTTGCCTTAGCCCATCACCTTGCACAGATGTAGTGACCACTGCTGGCATAACCTGAGTAGTAACAGGAACGAGTGGTTCATGATGAACCCTTGGCATGCAACCTTGTAAAGATTCCATAGGCTCATTTTCCTCAGCTTCCACTCTTTGTTCCTTGCCACTTCCAATGCATCTTCATATGTCATAGGCTTCTTTAGCTCCACTCTCCAATGTATATTCTCCCAAAGACCAGCCAAGAACCTGTCCTTCTTCATCATGTCAGGGGGGGGGTACTTGTGGTGGTAAGGCCTTGCACATCCGCTCCCATGCCAATGAAAACTTACGTATGTACGTATCTACTGGCTCACCTTCCTTTTGCACCAAACCCTGTACTTCTTGCCACACTTTGTCAGGATCTTCTATCTTCACAAACTCCACTTCCAATCCATGCCGATGATTATCCCAACTCAATCTTACAGGTGGATCAAGCACACGCAACTCCTCTTCAAATGATTTGGACCAAAGTCGTGCATCACTCTTCAAACAGATTTGGAGAAGACGTAACATGTGTGCCGGGTCATGAATCTGGTTGCTAATGCAGGCAATTTC
The DNA here is from genome assembly GCF_014529385.1 of Adiantum capillus-veneris. Classification (NCBI taxonomy): domain Eukaryota; kingdom Viridiplantae; phylum Streptophyta; class Polypodiopsida; order Polypodiales; family Pteridaceae; genus Adiantum; species Adiantum capillus-veneris. Next base: position 64,049,092 of record NC_140951.1, on the reverse strand, counting down.
CATCTTTTCCAAAAAGTCTTCCACATCTTCATTATTTCTTCCATGAAACTCTGGATAAGAGAAAGCCATGGCTACCCAATTTATGATGCTTTGAGAACCCCTTCGAACACACGTGCAAGAACCCAAAACTTTTCACTACCCAATCCCCAGAAACTTCAATGGAGCTCAGCTTTAGATAAGGACAAACACATGCACATCAAATGAGTTTTCATAGTTAATCATTGGAATTACAACAGGCAAAGGACATTCCAGATCTCTCGTAATCTTCTTGGCCTGAACATAAAGACTATGCGCTGTTGGAAAAAAATCTTTTTGGACACATGAACAATTATCTAGATTCTCTGAGTTAAATGAAAAGGAGTGAATTGAGGGCCATTTTGATCATCCATTAAACTCAACCATGAACCTCCCAAGAATGCACACCTGACTTATCCTTCGATTTTGCCAGAATTTTAGCAGCATAATAGTATAAATGGTTTAAAAGACCAAAAGACCAGCCATCATAACTTGGAAAAATTTTGCCAGAGTTTTCCCAGAAGTAGAGCAATGAGAATCCAAAATATAGAGTGTATATGTATGCATAAACTGCCAACAATAGAACCCAAGCATCAAATAGGAATCACTAATACATAGCCTATGGTGAGGTCATGAAAAGGGTGATCCAGCTACCTGTATCACCGAAAGGATCTCCACATTTGAGAATCCCCCAGCTCAATAAAACCTCACGCTATCGACCCTCAAATGAAGGCTAATGCAAATCGCATATAGTCAAGTCTCAGAAATGACTATCTTCCAAACCAAGTCTCAAAAATGATTGGGACTGCCAAATAAAACCAAGTATGGCTCAGCAAATGCGTACAATGGAAGTTTCCACAAGTAACGTACAATCCAGAAGACAATGCGCTCAAACAGGCGCCAAGTGATGCATACCCTCAACAATTGCAAGTGACATCACTGCTAGTATATCACTGTACTCCAGCTACATGTACCTGTGTGAATCACTTGTACCTGTACGTGTCCCTGTAACCTGTAATCTGCAACCTGCAACCTATAATCTCGAATCTTGAAGCTTGAAGCTCGAAGCAGAAGGTACTCGAAGAAGATCCCCCATGGGGGCGCCAAAAGAATGTGAGCGGGATGAAAACACACAGAATGCCTCTATAACAACCCGACACACGGACTTGGAATGATACACACACACACACACTATGGGGCACCACTCGGCTTACACAATCCACCTGGCCGAGACAAGGAACACACCAATGGAGTGAGAGGAGAGAGACTTCCCACTTGTCCACTCAACACAAAGACACACCCACACACACACACCCAAAAACTCAACTCAAAAGAGGAGAATTTATGATGTTTAGATACAAATGAGCTTGGGCCAACACCAATGGGGCAAATAGTTTACACAGTATTTGAGAAATACACCAGATACAACCACAAAGTTAAGCAGAGGCTTCAGTCACCGGAGAAGATTACACATAAAAATAGCAGAAAAAGAGTGAGGAACTTGGCAAAATGGACAGAGCCATCGCATCCGGAACGGCCCAAAATCCCAGTCTACAATGTCAAAGTGCTCAAATCCGACCTCGGCCAAAACAGGCTCCAAAAACCCCAAAAACACAATTTCGGCTGTTCCTACTCTCTTCTCCATGTTGTTTCTGGTCCTCTCTCTATTTTTTCAGTTCCCACACTTAGATTTATTACTTGGGCACCCTTGGTCTTTTAGATGACCTCAAACGGACTCCGAACAGGCCAAAAACTGACCTCGCAGTGCATAGTTGTCACCTTTTTGCATCCATCCGCACACCTGGCACTCAACTTTTTCCAATAATGTATTACACCACCACATGAAGTGGCCCCAAAAGATGGTCCTCATGATTACCTTTTTGCATAATTATCACAAGAAAAGACCCACATTGTGTCTATACTTATCCACGTGCAACTATTGACTCCATTCGACCTCCTGACGCCACTAGATGCCATCTGACGCACTTTCTTACCTCATGTCATCGACCCGCGGTTAGCTTCCTTAAGAAGTTTTATGCGCTAGCAACTCCTCATTATTATATAAAAACCACACTGGTACTAGTGATAGTGAAAAACAAGTACATGTTGTCCTACCTGTACACATGTGGGCCCCACGCAACCACCTGGCTTTGGAAAATGGGCAATCCTTTATTCGATGCACCATGCATGTGTATGTACATATGCGCAATCCCTTGCTCCAAAAAACTCCTGACAACGTATCATCCTAATTTTATATTACGAGATAATTTTGACAAAAAATGTTTGTGTGTGGTGTAACAATTATAAGGACAGCCACTTCAAATAGTTCTCTCCCACGTATCAGACGAGCTATCCTCTGCGCTTAGAACTAACATGCCGATTGACCTTCATATTGTTACATCACAAGCTTCCTCTACTCTGAGTTGTGTTGTGCGGCCATCCTCCTTGTTGTGCTCATCCCAATCTCTTCTTGGTGTCCCCTTTGTTGGTTGCTATGATGTCCCTGCAGAGGGTTGCTGCTACTATGTCCACTCCTACGAGAGAAGCCATGCATACCAAGAGCAACTCTAAGCTCACGTCTCCTTGCAGCACCAAGACCACACCGTTTGTGCCGTCCGAGGAAATGAGGACACCAAATAATCGTGCAAGCAAGTAGAGTTTCTTAATTGCACAATCTAAACATGGAGGGTCTTCTATCCTTGCCGATGATGACATGTCTACATCGAAGAGCAGAGGTGAGTTGTGCATGTTGTGTTGAGAACTTCAGGTTGAACATTCTTGCATGAAGCACTATTAATGCAGATTAGTTGAGAATTGGATGATTTGTATGTCAATACATAAATAAATGATGTAGTTTTTTAGGGTTTAGGGTAGTTGAGTTTCAAAACAAGGTCTTGCATGTGTCCTAGTGTAAGCTGCATGTTTGAGATTTGCACTACACATGCAAATTAGCATGTTATGAGATTTGATACTATATTTATGTTGTAAAAAAAAGCATTCTAACTATTGGAATGTGTGAATTGACTTGATCTTTGTAGGGAAAAATAGAATGGAAGATTACCCCATGCTCACAAAATTCTGTCATACAACAGAGGAGCTACACGAGGAGTATGTCCTAAGCCTAGTAGGGGTGCTTCCAGAGGATCTAAATGAAGTTATACTCCCAGAGGATTAATGGTTAAGAGTGTTCAAGTTTAAGAACAACAGAGGTGCAAGGTTTATCTGAATCGTGTGCACCCTCGCTTCATAGATGATTGCAGGATGATCTTCCACAAGGTGTATCAAGCACCACCATCTTGGGGATAGATTACAACAAAGTTTTCTTGAGGGTAGGCTTTTGAGAGGTTCCATGGTGTGACAAAAGACCTTGTAGACCACACCGTGGCATGGGCCAAGTTTGGTGAGAATATTATTCAGATGTGGAGAGAAAGAAGAGGGGGGTTGGAGCGGAAGATTGAGGGATGGAGAAAGGAAATTGGGACCTCTGAGGCTGCCCATCATAGAGGGAAAAAGCCTCACATTACACAGTCTTGTAGGAACTTGTGCAGGGAGAGTAGGCCAGTTGCTGCTTATTGACATAATTTATCAGTTCGTGACTATGCCGGTGATTTAGAGTTATTGGTGGAGAGGATGCCGGCCAAGAGCAAGCACACTATGGATAGGCTCTTTGAGATGAGAACCTCGATCCAGATAAAAAAGGAGGCACTATTTAGGTGTGAGGGGTCCAATGTTGTGGCCAAGCAGATAAAGGAGGACTGTATACAGTGCGATTGCAAGAGCTCCATCAAGCTGTATACAATGTGATTGCAAGAGATCCATCAAAACTGTATAAAGTGCGATTGCAAGAGCTCCATCAAAATTGTATACAATGCGATTGCAAGAGCTCCATCAAATTGTATACAGTGCGATTGCAAGAGCTGCATCAAAACTGTATATAGTGCGATTGCAAGAGCTCCATCGAAACTGTATACAATGCGACTGCAAGAGCTCCATCAAACTGTATACAGTGCGATTGCAAGAGCTCCATCAAAACTGTATACAGTGCGAATGCAAGAGCTCCAAAACCAAATTTCAATTAATGATGAAGAGGTGAATGATGATTTTGTAGCAAACCAATGCATGCTACAACACTTAGGGGTTACTTAGGACATCCAGATGGAGCTTGAGCACAGAGGAGCAGGTATGGTAAATGATCCCTTAATACCTTGACCAGAATAGTAGAGATGGACAGCAAAAGGTAGTGAAAGAGATCTTTGTATTGATGATTTTTGTAGAGTTTGATACAATAGAGGAGCAATTGAATATGGGCGCACTCCGTTGTACGGAGCTCGAACCTCCCGACCACCCCCGAGCTTCAGTTCGCTTGCATGCAGCGTCTCACTCGCACTTGCACTCTCACTCTCACTCGCACAAGAGAGATCATTGAATGATCCCCAAACGCACCATCCATCGTTCTTTATTCCTTCTTTTCCTCAAAAAGCATGCAGCTTCTCAAAATAGTCGCTTTTTAGGCGTCCAATCAACTCGATTTTCGCACCAAGTATACCTGCGAGAATAAGATAAGAACGTGATCACTAAGCGATCCGTAAAGGTTAGATTTTTATCATGACACTTTGCACAGATCCCGTTTCACACACTGATTTCTGCATTGCCTACAAAATAGTCAAAAGAACATACTCGTGAAACCAATTCAAGATGATAATCAAAGTAAAAAAACATAATTATAAACCTTCATAATCTCAATTACAATAGTCTACCATGAAGAAACAATCCACTTCTTGGTTGATAGCAGGGAGAGTTGTATGTTGTTGTATGTCTGCCTGTCCCTGTGTATACTACACTGCTGTTGCCTGCTGTTTGTTTTCATCATAACTTTTACAAACGAACTCAGAACAGAGAAATCCAGGTACTCAAAACAATGGGAATAGGTCTGTTCTACAAGGCAACGCGGACAGAATTGCGAAAAACGTCTTTCTTTGGCTGAAACGCAACTTTTAGGTCGGGACTCATAAAAACTCTATTTTTGGGTCTCCACTACTTTTTCAACTTATTTTAAGCCTACCCATGCATTTTGAACTAAAACACATAAATATAAAACATTGATATTAATAAAAATCTCAATTTTACTATTCATAAACAAACTATCTGTTATTTATTAATCTTCATCAAATACGTATTTAGTGTATTATTTCCAAAAGAGAATATATGTTCTCTCTTAATATCTCAAACTCATTCATATAAGCTCTATTTAATAGACTATTCAACAATCTTTCAAATTGTGCTAAACGAAAGATATGCCCTGCTACATTCTTTTCGACTTTAAGAACTTCAAAGATTAGTCCTATTACAATTTACCATTGTGGGCTTGGGAAATTATAACTACCAGTATCAAATTTAAAGCTTTTGGTACTGGAACTGACAACTTTCAGGCTTTGGTACTGGTAAATTGGATACTGTAAAGTACCAAATTTGGTGTTGCTCATCTCACTACAAGGTGATTATAGAAGAAAACTTATTTTGGATAGAGTTATTTTGGAAAAGAACAATATTATGGGATGGGGAAGTTAGGTACAACAGTAAAAAATTTGGTGCTTTTGATACTAGCATAGGCAACTACCAAATTTGGTATTGCAAAGTACCAAATTGGGGGTTGGTCATCTCACTATAGGGTGATTGTAGAAGATAGCTATTTTGAAAAAAACAACAATATTATGGGCTAGGTAAGTTAGGTATACCAATACAAAATTTGGTGCTTTTGACACTGGCATTAGAGTCTACCAAATTTGGTACTAGTCATCTCATTACTGGGTGATTCTATAAGAAAGATTATTTTGGAAAAAAACATATTATGGGATGGGGAATTTAGGTATAGTAATTATACAAAATTTGTTGCTTTTGAAACTAGCATTAGAGACTACCAAATTCGGTAGTATAAAGTGCCAAATTTGGTGCTGAACATCTCAATACAGAGACTGATTGCAAAAGAAACCTGCTTTTGGAAAAAAAATATTATGGGCTAGGGAAGTTACAATAACACTACCCAATTTGAATCCGAGGCTTGAAGTACTGGTACTGCTAAGTACCAAATTTGGTACTGGTCTTCTCATTGTAGAGTGATTCTATGTCATGGAAGGTCAATTATACAAACTTTATAGCAAAGTTAACCTTGTTTTGGAAAAAAAGAACATTGTGAGCTCACGAAGTTACAATTACCTATACTAGTAATTTCCAAATTTGGCAATGGTCTCATTGTAAGACGATTCTAACTCACTAGTTTTCAGTTTCTTGTAAATTATGCTATATTACTAACCTCAATAGTGTAGCATGTGATGTGCATAAATAGTGGAGATAGGGAGGGAAAGTATAGATTACTCAAGCTTGAATAGAAGACCTAGTATAAATTACTCAATCTCCTGAATGGCAGAGGTGGGGATGGGCCAACTGACCTCATCCTCTTCTACATCATCATACATCATACTATTGTATACATTTTCATAGACCTCAGTGGAAAGCATAAACATGTTTTGGAGTCTAGACATAGGATCCATCCAAATTTGTACGGATCTTACAAGGTGAGAATAGATCATGACTAGTGGTGTATGATCACGAACTCTATATGTATTCACATTTCCCATCCACTTGGTCATAGTACAAGCCTTCAACCACAAGTCCACCTTTAACAAAATTGTTGTTTCACTTATCTCTTTGTGATTTTTGTTCCTGTTACATGGCTTTGGTGCATTTCAAAAGATAAAAGTTCTCACCGCCTTCAATTGCCTTCATTGTAAAGTTGTCCCCCAATAGGCAACATTTCACACATTGTCTGTGGGTTGCCCTTATACATTGGATTGTTGATGTTCGATCTCATTGGTACAATTTTCATGTTGCTATCATCCTCCCTGGCTCCCTCCTCTTCATCACTATCCTCATTTTCCACCTCTTGCACCGATACAATGGATATGTGTTTCCATTCTTCAATGTATTTCTTGCTCTTGCATCTCCTCCATTTCCCACTTAAACATCCATGGGTAGAGCGCATGGGTCCTCAGGTAAATAACCATCTACACAATGGGTCACACATGAGCCTTGGATTCATCGACATTCCCACTAGATATCTTGTTGCACTTCATCCTTTGAAACCATCCAAAACACTCTCTGTGGGTTAGATATGTGTGACCCAGCCATGTCTTCAAATTTTTCCTTTAGAAAATTAACAACATCAGCCGCACCCTTTATCGGTGCCCCGTATTGTTTCAACTCCTCGTGTAGTGTTAGTTCTCTCTTGATGAAAACACTACCTCCATCGTGCTCCCCTTTTCCATGCCGCCCCGATGCCGAGTAGTTACACATCATGTGCAAGACCGTCAATTGATGGTACGTGGAAACAAATCAAAAAGGTTTCCATGCCTTGAATTACGATGTTACACCATCTGACCACACCCAATGATATCGCAAACAGTGACCTTGACCTTTCACTCACATGTCATGAAGCATAAACCAATGTTGCACAAACAAAGTATCATACTGCTTATCATCAGTCATGTAGAAATACAATGTCTTTTGTACGACACCTCCCAAATTTCTAACATATGTAATATGCACAAGGATTGTTACTTGTCTTGACCACCAATGTATTGATTGTATTTCACTCCGTACAATTTTGAATGAATAATTCTTCGCAAAGTCAATTATGGATACAACCACATTGTTAGGAGATCTAAGCATGCTTTCTTTAAACTATTGTGCTTTCCACCAAAAGATGAAGTTTTCCTTGATCAGATATTGCATATGCTTCACAAAAAGTCCATAAAAAGAAGCACCTGACATTCTTTGTGGGAACAAGTCCTTCCTTTAGTTTTTTCTTCCATCGTCAGCCACATGTCCACTGCCGACGTCGTCCAAGAGCTTGAGAAATATGTGCTAAAAATAATCAGAATAGTGTCACTTAACCGACGTATCTAACAATACTTCGCTTAAACGAGTTAAAAAATGGTTATTATTTTTGCCGCATAAGCAATGGTGGCTGTTGCATAAGCGAGGCCAATTTATGTCGCTTATACAACATTTTTGCATCGCGACAGTTCTATAGCAATGCTGATAGCGACGTTGTTTTTTTCGCTTATGTGATGCAAAAAAGCATCACTAGTGACAAAGCATGCTAGTAGTGATTATTTAATGTAGCAATCTAGTTTCTAGTGCAATTGTGCATGCCTTTTCAAACATAAATTCTTTTCATTTGCATGAATCATAATCTTCTAGATTAACTATGTCCTTGTCAATATCTACCATGCAAACATTAGACTTAGGATTCACATGGTTGAGAGAAGGCAAGCCATGCTTGAAGTCAAAGTGACGAGTGTCTTCAATGTTTGTTGACATGGTGTATTGGTTGCTATAGAAAGAAAAATAAGTACATCAAGGTATAATGAGAGACTTAATGAAATTGTGACGTTGACTTGGGCACATTGATTATTGCATGCACATGCATGCAATGTAAATCCATTAAAATTTCTTTTCATAACCTTCAAATTTGATTTTGAAACTCCAAAGTGGTGATGGTATGACCAATGTTATCAAATGTGGCTACCTACTCTGCTTATAATTTAGTAGAAGATGATGAGATTGTTGCATTTATGTAAAACATATAAAAGTTATACCATGGTGTGCTACAATCCTTATGGAGTGGAGAGATCAAGCTATTCATTTTCAAGGGATAATTTGTTTGAGAGTTGATCTAGGACAACAGTGGGTCAGTTCTCATGAGAGATGTGATAGAGGAAACGAAAGAGAGACATAAACAACAGTAGGGACAAAAATGAGTGTCTCAAAAATATCTAGAAAGAGATAAAAAAGTAGAACCCCCGAACCCCAGACACCTTTAGAAAGATGATATACAAGTAAAGAGAGACCCAGGCCCCTCCTCTAGCCATTTAAGGTGTGCATCTAGTGTTTTCTAACAAGGAATGTGGTTGAAGTGTAAGTTGATATGATCACAATGAAAACATGGTATGCGTAGCACTTTAAAATAGCAAAGCAAAACACAAAACACTCACCAAATGATGAAAAATTCCATCAAAATCTCCAAACACACACCAAGATGATGCGAGAATGTAGTTATGAGATATAAAGTAAAATGTGATTTCTATTGATGTGCATGCAGGTGCTATCTATTTTTCACAGTTTATACAAATATTGAGAGTAGCAACAAAAAATTACTTATCTAGGTGCGTGCGATGACAAGATACACTTTGTTGATGAGTATTTGGTGCCTTACGATCTTGAGATGCATACAATGCTTCAATTTTATAAAATAGCACCAGTTTAGATAATTTGGGAAAATCCTGTTTCCCAAATACTAAACGTTGTTGGGCGCATTTCTGACAACCCGTTTTTTGTAAATTTGTACATATGGACATGACACCCGATGTCAAAATTTTGTGTGGGCTTTCTTTTTGTGGGGTTTTTAACTTGCTTTAGCAAGAACATGTACATGCACTGCAAGTCGCTAGTCTAGTGACAGCTGTCGGGCTACTATAAGTGCCCGTGAGTGAGTTTTTTTAAGTGAGCCTTGTATATAACTTAAAATCATGTACAAACATAAAAACATTCAGCCAAATATAAAAAATTTGCAGGTTTTGGGTCGTTGTGGCTTCTTGATGCCTTTGGATGCAGTTTTTTGCCCCGACTAGCCTTCTCTACGTGTAGTCGTGCTGGGGCAGCTTTCTGTTTGCGTCAATTTTGCTCATGGCGGCGTATGGAATCAATTTTGGTCATCTTCAGCTTTCTCTCCAGTCATTTTTCAAGCTTTCTCTCAAGCTTTAAAGTGCCCCAATTGGAGTTGTGCTCATCAGGTTACGACTAGTTCTCTGCAGGGTTATGGCTATGGCAGCCTAGTGGCAAATTGTGTGTAGACAGATTCAGAGGACATGTATCTATGAATTGTGGAATTGATGTTGAAGTTGTGGTTTTGTGATGTCCAATGGTGAAAGGGGAGGCCCTTGTCTTCATATGCATTGGTCGGCGTGTGCTGTAAATCCGTGCTTTGACAGGGTTTTGCTCCTATGTGACATAGTCTCTTGGGTGGGTGACGGCTAGTAAATTCCCAAGGGTCTACTCCTAATGGAATTTTGGTGTTTCAAAGGGATTTTGCAAAGCTTTTGGTGTCTTGTAGTTCTCTTTCAACGCTCTTGGGTGACATCGCTATAGAGGTGTTTTAGTTTGCTTGTTTCCCAACAGTGTTTTTGTGCCCGCCACTGAGGATCTTCTTCAGGTGACCTTCAATTGACAGCTTTGATGGTTATGGTGATAGAGTTTCCAAGGTTCTATGGTCATGTAGGTGAGGATGCTGATGCATTCATTGAAAAGATGGAGTTTTCTTGTTTGATGGCAAATAAGGAAGATCCAATGATTATGCTTAAGATTTTGTTCTTTTGCTTGAAAGAGGATGCAAGGATATGGTATGATGAGTATGAGTTTTGGTTGAAAACATCTCAACCTCCACAGGTGATGACTTATGATGCATTAAAGAAGGCTTTTCTTGAGAAGTTCAAGAAGGTAGAGGACCCAACGGATGTATGGCACTCCATTGAAGGACTTGTGCAATGTGATGGTCAAAGTGTAGATGACTTTGTGAAGGAGTTCAATTCTTTGTGGAGAAGATGGTGTGTTTCTTTGAGCAGTGATGTTCCTCCTCTCATGCTTAAGAAGTGTATGTTTATGCAAAGTTTGAGGGCTGATTTGAAGTTAAAAGTTGAGCTTAAAAGGCCACTTACATTTGAGGATGCAATAAAGATTGCAAAGCATAAGGAATGGAAGTTAGAGAGAATTCAAGAGCTTGGATTGCAGGGTGATATGGAGCCGAAGGTTTCTCTATGCATTGATGTAGGTAAAAAGAGTGCCTCTAATGTAACATTGTATCACGATGGTTCTCTTGGGAAAGAGGAGAAATCATATAATGAGGAGAAAGATGCTAAGATGAATGTACCCACCATGCCATCTTGGTTGTTTATGTCACTTAATGGTGCTTTACATGCCAAAGGTGATGTTTCTACCAATGTGAAATTTAATGAGAAGGAAAAGGATGCAATTAGTGAAGTATTAAAGAAGGATCATGATGAGAATCAAGTTGTAGATGCCATTGTTGATGTGTCCAATGTGAAAGATGAGCATGTGGGTGATGCAAAAGTGGATGTTGAGTATCCCTCTCCTTTATGTGAAGTAGTTGAGAATGATTTGCAAGTCAATGAAGATACTTATATAGAAGTAAATGATGTGAATGAAGAGATCTCTCAAATGCATGATATTGTTGAGTTTTTTCCACTAAATTATGATGCTATTGAGCATGTTGTGGACCTTGCTAATGAGGAGATTTTCCATGAGGACTCTCGTGTTTGCATCTATGATGATGTATGTAGCCATGTCTTGATCAAGAAGGAGAATTTGGAGGTTTTTGAGCATGTGGAAAGCCATAAAAATTTAATATGGATGCCTAATGATGAGATGGTTGATGCTTCCTTGCTTGATCCTTATGATGAGCATAGGAAGTTATGTGTAGAAGATGTCTTCCATATCAAGCATGATACGGTTGAATTGGATAGAAGCTTCATGAAGAGTGGGGAGAATGAGATGGATATGCATGAGGATATGAAAATGGCTGATGTTAAAGTTGAAGACTTTTTGGATGAGATGTTAAAGGATTCCTTGCACGCTATAGCAATGAAAGGGTGTCTCTATGTGGTATCTATTGAGAGTAATTTATGCTTAATGAGGATTTGGATTCTACATATGGTTTATGCTTTGATATTGGAAGTTGGAGAGTTGATATGGTTGGTGTATTTTCATGCATTTTGTTCTTATGTTGTATGGCCCTTTGATCCGGGTGGACAATATGCTTATGCTACTGCTGAGCATGAATGCTCTAGCAGACGGGGGGTTGGCAAACTATGTTGGGAGCATTTCTGACACCCCGTTTTTTGTAAATTTGTACATATGGACATGACGCCCGATGTCAAAATTTTGTGTGGGCTTTCTTTTTGTGGGGTTTTTTAACTTGATTTAGCAAGAACATGTACATGCACTGCAAGTCGTTAGTCTAGTGACAGCTGTCGGGCTACTATAAGTGCCCGTGAGTGAGTTTTTTTAAGTGAGCCTTGTATATAACTTAAAATCATGTACAAACATAAAAACGTTCAGCCAAATATAAAAAATTTGCAGGTTTTGGGTCGTTGTGGCTTCTTGATGCCTTTGGATGCAGTTTTTTGCCCCGACTAGCCTTCTCTACGTGTAGTCGTGCTGGGACAGCTTTCTGTTTGCGTCAATTTTGCTCATGGCGGCGTATGGAATCAATTTTGGTTATCTTCAGCTTTCTCGCCAGTCATTTTTCAAGATTTCTCTCAAGCTTTAAAGTGCCCCAATTGGAGTTGTGCTCATCAGGTTACGACTAGTTCTCTGCAGGGTTATGGCTATGGCAGCCTAGTGGCAAATTGTGTGTAGACAGATTCGGAGGGCATGTATCTATGAATTGTGGAATTGATGTTGAAGTTGTGGTTTTGTGATGTCCAATGGTGAAAGGGGAGGCGCTTGTCTTCATATGCATTGGTCGGCGTGTGCTGTAAATCCGTGCTTTGACAGGGTTTTGCTCCTATGTGACATAGTCTCTTGGGTGGGCGACGGCTAGTAAATTCCCAAGGGTCTACTCCGAATGGACTTGTGGTGTTTCAAAGGGATTTTGCAAAGCTTTTGTTGTCTTGTAGTTCTCTTTCAACGCTCTTGGGTGACATCGCTATAGAGGTGTTTCAGTTTGCTTGTTTCCAAACAACGTGTATGCTAGGGTCGTGTTATTTTATGATTTCTAAGCTCTAGTTGCCTTTAATTTATATAAATTATCATGATTGTATGAGTCTATTTTAATTTCGCTACTCTAAAATTTAAGGATAAACCTCCAATATAGTTCTTTGAAAGAGGATTTGTATGACATCAATGCTTCTCAAAATTCAACAAATGCTTCTAGAAGTAGCTTCTCAAAAAATGAGTTGTCATAAAACCAATTGATATGATTTTAAAGCAGCATATAGATTGATTACAACATTTAAAAAATATAATATGTTTAAAGACAAATACTATTAAACACTCTTGTCATAACTTTGGTGACCTTAATCCATGTATAACAAAATACTTGGTCATGGTTTTGTAGCATGCTATCAAGTTTTAAATACACGATAATTTAAACAAAATTCAAAATAATATTTCACACTTAAAAAGTCAAAACAATAATATAGAGTATCATATGGCTATAAGACCATGAGATGCCATGTATTACACCTATGACCTTAAGGCCATATTGTTGAGCTATATATAGTATCTCTATATATAGCACCCTGGTCCCCTCTATATAAACTCATCTCCTATAGTCATTGGACACACTTTGGGGTTTGCATATGATGGTGTCGTCTCTCTCTCTTCTCGTCTACCTACACTCTCTCTCTCCGGTTCAACATGGTATCAGAGCCAACCGCATGCATTCTCTATCAAGCTATGGCTATGGAGAGCTCTTCCGTGTGCTTCAAGCACGGAGATAATTTTTACAGATTTATTCTTGATTGTTTTTTTCTTGAACTTTATTTTAGTTTCTTTGTTCTTGCGTTCTTTGTAGACGGGAATAGCTAGATTACAATTTCTTTGTTTTGGGCTCGAAACGTATGAGTGATAAGGAGAAAGATAAGTAGGTGCCGTGTCTGCAAGCGGCTGCAAGAAGGATGTGTGTGTGCACGAAAAGAAATTCAAAATATGATTAACATGCGGAGAGAGGAGGTTGCTGTGACGCAGCTTTTAGAGAGCGCTGCATTGGAAGGAGATCAGAGGGTCGCTCTGGGGCCCGTTACAGTGCAAGGGCCGAAAGCATGAAGGGAGGTTGCCATAGGGCGTGGATGCATGATGAGAAGCTTGCTCTTAATGCCTTAAGGCATTAGCACCTCCTGTCTGCTCGCCAGTTCAGGAAACAAAGCTGCAGATAGTGCTGCCTTTACAATCACAACGAACCATCCTGTCTCTGCAATCACGGCTATGGCCGACCGGGGGTGTGACGAGCAAGGAACTCCAGCCAATTCTAGCTGGCATGCTATTTTAAGATTATATAACGTTATTTTTAGAGCCTGATTTGGTGCTATCTACTTTTCGCGCAACCTCGAAAATTTTGCATCGAGTCGTCCTCAGTCATCGAGACTGAAATCTTTCTCAATCACCAAGTCTTAGACCTAGACTATGAAAAAGCTTGCAGGGCAGCTTGTAAATAGCGATGGCGCTGGTCATGCGACATTCAGAATATAATTCTCTTTTTAATTTGATCTAGCTATATAATTCTCAACATATAGATACGTTCAAAATATAACTCTCTGCTTCTCACCTGCTTGCGTTTGTCCAAACAATCTCCATGCAGAGGTTTTCTCATGGACAAGTGAATTGAAGTTGGGTTAGTTGCAGGACCGAGGCAGCACTAATGCCTATTCCAAGCAAGGTGTAGCCATCTATGCTTAATGCTATTTCATGGACACCTGAAGCAGGTTCATTGTAGGACCGAAGTAGATCCGGCCCTCCTGAAACGCATGGCAGCACAAGTTTGTAGCAGCAAGCAGAAAGAGTGCGCCCTGGTGTTGCTTTTGTTTGTGCTTTGCTAAGCATGCTTTAAATATGCTAGCGATCTATTTAAAGTTTTTGCTAAAACCAAAGCCCTTACTATCACGGGACATATTAGTGGGCATATTCTTTTGGGTCAGCAAACCATGTGCAGGTGCCATGTGTGGATGCATAAAAAAAAAGCAAGACTTTCTCAGTCAACTGAGTTGGCGCATGCGTCAAAGCCAAAGTCGGGTGATGTTTTTGCCATGTTTTTCATTTGTAAAAGACCTGCTAAAAGCATTGATAACCCCATTATTATTACTTTGTTATATTTGAAATAGAATCCTATCGTTTATTTTGATGCTATTTTAAGACAATGCATCGGGGCTAATGGCCATCGAGAAGCACTTGATTACCATCGCCCACAGTTCTGTTGTGGCTTTGACTCGCGGCTATGATGGGTGCCCATCCCGACTTAAGAGATTTACGTCTAGTTGTCTTGAGTTGACAATCCCATTATTAGTGGCCCACAAGACCTCGCATACAAGGCTAGATTAGCGCCATTCTAAGATCCCAATTAGATTTACACGTGTTATTTTTAGTAAGCTAGTCTCTACTGTCACAAGAATAACGCCTAACTTCCATGGCTTTGACTTCAATGGTGATGAGGAATGTCATATTTGGTTTATTCATGAGTAAGCTTATCTTGATTATATGGTTGCTGCATCATCACTGGTGGAGTTTTTCACTTATATTTGGTCAATCGATTATTTTACATCATGATTTTACTAATATTTTCCTCGATGATGTGATATATGATGGATGCGACAGAGACTTTGTATGTGTACTTGAGAGCTCGATGCCTCGTACTCATCATTGGTATTATGTTTGTGTACTTCAGAGCTCGGTGCTTCGTACCTACCATTGGTATTATGTTTTATTTCGTCCGAGAGCTCGCTGCCTCGTATTGATCATTGGTATTATGTTTATTTCGTCATATTTCAAGTGCAGATGTTCTCAGCATCAATGATGAGAAATGTGACAAATTTTATACGTACTTGGGAGCATGTTATCTTCCTCTTCATTAGTACTATTGTTGTTATCGTCTTGTTGCACCATCATCGTCACTGGTGCTATGGTTGTTATCGTCTTATTGTACCCTCGTTGTCGTCAAGGATTTGGAAGTTGTGATTTTATAGCACTAGTGTTGCATACCATTTTTGTATTGGCTTGTGTGATGTGCGTACATCTCTGCATTATTGTTATATGTACCCGTTGCATCATTATTTTGTTTCTCTGTCGTCTCTAGAGTGGCGTTGCGAACCGTCTCTAAGGACAATGTGATGTGATTATTTCTAGCCTTCATATTTTGATATGTTTCTTGAGTTGATGTTGTTTACAGAATTTAAATCACATCAAGGAGTATGTACGGGGGCTCAAGGATATTGAAGTTTGTCTATGAAAGAATTTGCAGTAGCTCAATTGTCTATATCTTGGATTATAAGAAGACCCTTGAAAGGGCACATTGTAAAACAGGAGTGATGTAGCTCCTTTGAACATTGTAAATGTAAATTTAAAATATTTTAATATAACGATGGGTATATATAGAGCTGTGGGTTTTTCCCTTGATCCCCCAAGGGTTTTTTCATCCACAGTTAGGGACCTTCATTTGAGTGGGGGTGTTGAGCTATATATAGTATCTCTATATATAGCATCCTGGTCCCCTCTATATAAACTCATCTCGTGTAGTCATTAGACACACTTTGGGGTTTGCATATGATGGTGTCGTTTCTCTCTTCTTGTCTACTTGCACTCTCTCTCTCCGGGATACTATATATAGCTCAACAGCGCTAAGGCCACAGGATGTTATATACCCATTGTGAGACAACTACATATAGTGCCCTATGTACCTAAGGCCATATGATGTATATTTACTCAACAAAAAACACCTATATAAAACATCATATGGACTAAAGGCCATATGATTTAATTTATACATACTCACTATGAACCACCTACATACAGCATCCTATGGCCCAAAGTCCATAGGATTTTGTATACCCATCATGAAACAACCACACATATTTCCCTCTATGTATATAATCATAATGAAACACCAACATATATACTGGCAATGAAATGACTTTGTGATGGTTTTCTTAACAAATATTCTTCTTGCAGGTATGGATTTGAATCAAGGTGATAGAGTATGCATGTTTGTAGCCACACAAAAGGTTTCCCTTGGGAGTGTTTGTGAGACAAATCGAAACGCACATTTCTCAGCATGCTTATTGATGAAAGAAATATATCGGTATCAGTTGATTTGTGTTTTCAAAAGAAAGAACTTATTCCATTTCCAACAATGAATGCATTGACAGTGGGAGATGCTTTTCACAGAATTGTGAAATGGAGTATTGGGTTGCTACAAAATATGGATGACATACACTACGAAGGGGTTTCTATGTCTAAGACTCACAAAGGAGTGGGAGCATTCGAGGCACGGTCTGATGGAATGAGATATAGGGAGGTTTGGAAGGATAAAAGGGTTCAACTTTGGGATGAAAGAAAAACACATGTAGTAGCTGAAGGGGTTGTCATGTATGTGTGTCCATCTGATTCTCTGAACTT
Organism: Adiantum capillus-veneris; assembly: GCF_014529385.1. Taxonomy (NCBI): domain Eukaryota; kingdom Viridiplantae; phylum Streptophyta; class Polypodiopsida; order Polypodiales; family Pteridaceae; genus Adiantum; species Adiantum capillus-veneris. The sequence goes on along the minus strand of NC_140951.1, from coordinate 64,031,836 downwards.
TGGTGAGCTAGGTGAAGATAACATCGGTATTGGTGTTGAAACATCCTATGCTTTTGAGGCTACTATTTCTGCACAACCTGATGTATGCAGCATCAATCTCGTTTGTTGGCCTATCAAGAGAGTGACAACTATGGATGGAAAAGTGTTGTTACAATATGAGTATTTACATGCTAGTGACACATTACAAGATACATGCATTGAATCAGCTCGTTTGGTAGAGCCTATTGTAAAAAAACAAAAATATTGCTTTATGAATAGGAAGCCAAAAATGTCTCTGAAACCTTCTAAGAGATCCAATCAAGCAGCCCTATCATATGTCCAACTTGTTTCAACCATAGATTGTTGTTTTATGAGGTGTTATCAATATGCCAATAGAGATAAGGTCATGGCTATGCGCAATGAATTTTGAGGACAAAGTTTGCAAAATAGGACCAACTATGTGTATAGTACAATGTTGACTGCTTGGCGTGAGAACAGAACAATTGTAAAGACTTGCTATGTATTTTCTTTTAATGGCAATGAGGTCTGTAGTAGAACTGGGTACCAAATTCATGGCATTCAGAAAACTTCATTTTATCGTGTTGAGAGAGAAAGAGAGAGCACAGAAATAGAACCCCAAAGTGTGTAGAATACACACATGAGATGATGTATATATAGAGGGGACCTAGGTGCCATATATAGAGAAGCCATATATTGAGTAGATTGGTAAGGTTAATGGTGAGATCGATACTAAAAAAAAAGCTAATTTTTTTCAACTCATAAGGCAACTTTGTGGATATATAGCACCTAGAAAATCATTTTCATACTCTTCAATTAATTCAAGAAAAATGGTCACTTAACACGACACAAAAGTATCCAAGGACATAAAAGTGTCCTGTTACCATTCTAGTGTTAACAAAACATCATCATTGTATCAATAAAAATGAATAAATCATCATGGTATCAACGAAAAGCATCATGATATCATCGAAAATAATCATTGTATCAACAAAACAACATCATGGCATCACCAAGAATAACCATGGTATCAACGAAACAACATCATGGTATCACCGAGAATAACCATGGTATCAACGAAATAGCATCATGGTATCAACAAAAATCACCATGGAATTAACGAAATATCATCATGGAATCACCGAGAATAACCATGGTATCAACGAAACATCATCATGGAATCACCGAGAATAACCATGGTATCAATGAAATATCATCATGGTATTAACAAAAATCACCATGACCAAAGTACTAAGAAAACATCATCATGGTACCATCAAAACCACTATGCTATCAATGAGAAATTATCAATAAAACGACGAAACTATATCTCTAAAAGAATAATTATACGAGAATCAATGAACGAGTATATCATATAACAAAAGATCATGTACCAACAGTACCTCGATAGAATTTGGGCGATCGTCAACTGCTCGACTGAATCGGCACGATATGTACGATAACTCAAAATCGGTGCATAATTTGAAAAAACTTCCTTCTGGAAAGTTGTAGATCACATCGATTCCGGTCCCTCACACGGGTAGTTTTGCAAAATTGTTTTCAATCAGGACAAAAATCAAAAACAAAAAGCGGAACATGCTTTTCAGGCATGTACGCAGTCCGCAAACGATAACTCAAAATCGGTGAAGAATTTGAAAAAACTTCTTTCTACAAAGTTGTAGACCACATTGAATCCGGTCTCTTTAGATGGTAGTATCTGCAAAATCGTTTTCAATTAGCAAAGAAATCAAAAACAAAAAGAGGAACATGCTTTTCAGGCATGTACGCAGTCCGCGAACGACTCAATATTGGTGAAGAATTTGAAAAAACTTCCTTCTGCAAAGTTGTAGAACACATCGATTTCAGTCTATGTAGTGGGTAGTTTTTGCAAAATCGTTTTCAATTAGCGAAGAAATAAAAAACAAAAACGTACTGCTCTGATACCATGTTGAGAGAGCACAGAAATAGAACCCCAAAGTGTGTAGAATACACACATGAGATGATGTATATATAGATGGGACTTGGGTGCCATATATAGAGAAGCCATATATTGAGTAGCTTCACATATAAGCTCAACATATCGTTACCGTGAAAAGTTTGAAAATGGGGTTCGACGCTCAGTGCATGGTAATGATGGTGTCATAAGAAAAGAAAGAGACCGTATAGAAATGGGAAGGCAATTGATGCGCTCTTTTGTAGATGAAAACTCATAGAAAATGCCACATAAGAGTATAACTATGGAAGATGGTACTAGAGAAACCTTGCTTGCAATACCAAACACGTACAAGCAAATAAACATCTTACATGATGTTAATAAAACACTCAAGAGTATGAGTCTCAAGCCAATGTCTAGCACTACATTCAATACGGTTTGGAATACAAATTTTGCTAATGTGACCTTGTAGAAAACAAGCGGGTTCTCGAAATGTGTCGTGTGTAGTCTCAACTAGAGTCAACAAAGGATGATGAGTTGATTTCACGTTTGAAGGATGAACATAAAATTCACACGATGCAACAACAAAGCTGTAGAAATGTGTACTACACCTGGCGTAAGTTCTCGCAAATGCGAAAGGATAAGTACTTATTGCCAACGCCTTTACTAAATCTTGTCCCATGTTTTTTTCTTTTGTGCCGCACATCTATTGTTGGGCAATTGTCTGGTAGCTCTTCTATTGCCAACGCCTTTACTAAACCTCTCTGTGGTTCTTTCTCCATTGGGTTAACCATCCTCTTCCACTGTTGCTTTAGCTTAGGAACCATCTCTATAAGCTGCCTAGAAGTAACATCTGCCTTCCTGCTTGTCAGATCCTCCTTCAAGTCATAGCTTAATTGCCCATCCCCTAGTGGAAAATTTGAAACATGCAACTTGCGACAAGCCCTCCTTTTCCTCTTGGCCTTGACATCCTCGCCTTCATGGCCCTTTCCCTTCTTCTTACTAGGACCTGGGGCATTTCTTTCTTCCTTGTCCTCTGTGGTCCTCTTCCCAATAGGCATCACTAATGTATCCTCTAGCTTTGATGCCTTCTCCAAGGTGACTACGCTTATCACTTTTGTCTTTCCCTTTTCCTCCTGGGTTAATCCATTGGTTCCTTGTTCTCCCTTAATTTCTATGCCATAATCATCTAACTTGGTGAGCACTTGTCTTGGCAATGGATACATGTCTCCCCCTATCCTTGGTGGCTTATCACATTGCGGGCTGATGTGGCCTAACTCTCCGCAATTATAACATGTGGGCGTTTGCCTCCAGAACCTACCATTGCTTTGTCCAACACCATTCCTAGGTCTTTCTTCACCTCCTGGCTAATTTGCAAACCTCCCTCGACCTCGATTATTTCCCACTTGACCTAGCATGTTTAGGTTGAGATTCTTCATTAAATCTACCACTTGCCTCAGGTCTTGCCTTAGCCCATCGTCTTGCACTGTTGTACTGACCACTGCTGGCATAACCTGAGGAGTAACAGAAACCACTGGTTCATGATGAACCCCTGGCATGCGACCTTGTAAAGAGTCCATAGGCTGAAATTCAAACCTCATGGGCAAAGACTCTACTCCTAGCTGGCTCATTTTCCTTAGCGTCCACTCTTTGTTCCTTGTCACCTCCAATGCATCTTCATATGTTCTAGGATTCTTTAGCTCCACTCTCCAGCGTATATTCTCCCAAAGACCAGCCAAGAACCAGTCCTTCTTCGTCATGTCAGGTGGGGTTACTATTGGTGCTAAGGTCTTGCACATCCTCTTCCATGCCATTGAAAACTTACGTATGTACCCATCTACTGGCTCACCTTCCTTTTGCACCAAACCTTGTACTTCTTGCCACACTTTGTCAAGATCTTCTGTCTTTACAAACTCCACTTCCAATCCATGCCTTAGATTGTCCCAACTCAATTATACAGGTGGATCAGCCACACACAACTCCTCTTCAAATTCTTTGGGCCAAACTCGTGTATCACTCTTCAAACAAATCTGGAGAAGACGTAACATCTGCGCTGAATCATGAATCTGGTTGCTAATGCAGGCAACCTCCATCTTTTCCAAAAAGTCTTCCACATCTTCATCACTTCTTCCATGAAATTCCGGATAAGAGAAAGGCATGGCTACCCACGTTACGTTGCTTTGAGAACCCCTTCGAATACACGTGCAAGAACCCAAAACTTTTGACTGACTCAATCCCTAGAAACTTCAATGGAGCTCAAATTTAGATAAGGAACAACACGTACACATCAAATGAGTTTTCTTGGTTAATCATCAGAATTACAACAGGCAAAGGACATTCCAGCATCTCTCTAATCTTCTTGGCTCGAACATAAAGACTATGCGCTGCTGGAAAAAAATCTTCTTGGACACATGGACATTTATTTGGATTCTTTGTGTTAAATGAAAAAGAGTGAATTGAGGTCCGTTTTGATCATCCATTAAATCCAACCATGCAGCTCCCAAGAAGGCGCATCTGACTTATCCTCTGATTTTGCCAGATTTTCAGCAGCATAACAGCATAAATGGCTCAAAAGACCAAAAACCCAGCCATCACAACTTAGAAAATTTTTGGCAGAGTTTCCCCAGAAGTCGAATAGTAAGAACCCAAAATATAGACTGTATATGTATGCATAACCTACCAACAATAGAACCCGAGCATCAAGTAGGAATCAGTAGTACCTAGCCTATGGCGAGGTCACGAAATGGGGCTCCAGCTACGTGTATCACCAAAAGGATCTCACACTTGAGAACCCCCCAGGTCAATAAAATCTCACGCTATCAACCCTCTCACGAAAGCTTATGCAAATCTCATATCGTCAAGTCTCAGAAACAACCATCTTCCAGACGAAGTCTAAGAAATGGATAGGACTGCCAAATAAAACCAAGTATGGATCCACAAAGGCGTACAATGACATTTCCACAAGTAACGTACAATACCATACAATGCGCTCAAACAGGCGCTAAATGATGCATACCCACGGCAACTGCAAGTGACTCCTACTTGCCAATGTATCACTCTACTCCATCTACTCATACCTGTGTGAATCACCTCTACCTGTCTCTGTCCCTGTCCCTGTAACCTGTAACCTTTAACCTGTAATCTCCAATATGTACTCCCGAAGCTGAAGGTACTCGAAGAAGATCCTCCGTGGGGGCGCCAAAAGAATGTGAGCGGGATGAAAACACACACAACGCCTCTATAATGACCCGATACACACTCTTGGGATGATACACACATACACTATGGGACACCACTCGGCTTACACAACCCACCTGGCCGAGAGAGGGAACACACTGATGGAGTGAGAGGACAAAGACTACCCATTTTCGCACTCCACACACACACACACACTCCACACAGAGACACACACACACACCAAAAAAACTCAGCTGAAAAGAGGAGAATTTTTAATGTTTAGATACAATTGAGCTTGGGACAACACCAATGGGGCAAATAGCTCACACAATATGGGTAAAATATTCCAGATACAATCACAAATTGGAGCAGAAGCTTCGCTCTTAGGAGAAACTTACACAGCCAAAAAAACAAAAAAAACAATGAGATATTTGACAAAATGGACAGCTCCATCGCATCCACAATGGCCCAAAACCCTAGTCTACAATGTCAAAGTGCTCTAATCCGACCTCTGATGAGTAGTTTATCGCCAAAACAGGCTCCGAAAACAACAAAAACTCACTTGCGGCTGCTCTTCCTCTTCTCTCCAAAATTTTTCTGGTCTTCTCTCAGGTTTTCCTGTTCCCACACTTAGCTTCATTACTTGGGCACCTTTGGACTTTTAGTTGACCTCAAACGGACCCCGAACAGGCCAAAAAGTGGCCTCGCAGTGCATAGTTGTCACCCTGTTGCATCCATCCGCACACCTGGCACTCAAATTTTTCCAATAATGCATTCCGCAACCATGAGAAGTGGCCCCAAGATACAGTTCTCATAATGACCTTTTTGCATAATCATCACAAGAAAACACCCACGTTGTGTCCTGGCTTACCCACGTGCAAGTATTGACCCATTTGACCTCCTAACGCCACTGGATGCCATCTGACGCACCTTCTTACCTGATGTCATCGGCCCGCGGATAGCTTCCTCGAGAAGCTTTGAGCGCTACCAACTCCTCATTATTATAGAAAAAACAAACTGATACTGGTGACGATGAAAATCGATGCACTATGTACATGTTGTCCTACCTGTACACATGTGGGCCCCACGTAACCACTCGGCTCTCGAGAATGGGCAATCCTTTATTTTATGCACCATGCATGTGTATATACATATGTGCAATCACTTCTTACAAAAAACTCTTGACAACGCCATCAATGTTTTGACCACCATGGCCATCTCTCCTCGGTTTAGACACAGCCGCCCAGGTGTGATGACCGCCACCAAGACGACACACACACTGGTATGTATAATATTATTGTGAGGTCGCATGTCAAGGTAACCTAATCTTGATGGATTTTGCATTTTTTAAAAGCAACTACAAATCAAGAGCAATTACAAATCAGTAAGAGCTTGCATGAGACTCACTTTCCGGACAACATACTTATACATCCTATCAATGACTGGGAAGGGAGGTCGAGCTATCCCGATGTGGTGCAGTAGCACGTGGGTTCGAATGCAAGCGGATGTAGGGTTGGCAAAGATTCAAATCCTCCTAAATCTTCAGCTCATGAGCGTTGCTGGCCGTAACCATCACTATCCTCTCTCTCTCTCTCAACTTTAAAATGGAAGCAGGCATAGAGAAGGATGTCACCTCTCTCTCTCTCTCTCTCTCTCTCTCTCTCTCTCTCTCTCTCTCTCTCTCTCTCTCTCTCTCTCGCTCTCTCTCATACACACACACACACACACAGACATTGAATGTTTTTTCACAATTAGAAGCTGTGAATGAGAAGTTGGTGAGGCTACAAGTCTTTCTCCACAAAAGTTAGATAGCTAATGGAAGACAACATGTGGGATAGGAACAGGCTGGCGATGGGTGGAAAAAATGACTTGATGTTGATTGAAAGGCATTGCAACTATCTTCAACGGGATGCATGCATATGACTATTGAAGTGTTGAGAACAATTTACAAGTAGGGAGATTATAATTGTTGATGAGGGATTTGTTGAGCAGAGCTATTGCTTTTGACGTTCCCAACAGGGATGCAAGAAGGCACTACCCGCATTTCTTGACGCTAAATTAGGTTGTACTCTGAATTGCCACCGTAGCTATAAATCGCTCATGATCTTATGATTATTAAAAGTATTTCCATTTTATTGAGCGTTCAACGGGGCAATATAGTAGAATAGAGCATCATGATTTGAATCTGTCTATGTTGCAAGATGGATGAGATGAGGATAAGGATGATAATGATGGGCTTGATTAGGTTCTACAATGTCGGAGCTATATGGCTCACTCTACTGAATTTGGTCTCACCTATATATTTGTATCTTGTCCTCAATATGAATCAGTCTTTGGGAGCGTATATGGTGTGTCTCTTGTCTCGTCTCTCTCTCTTTCTCTCTACATCTCAACATGGTATCACAGCGGTAACGATCACGCGTCGATTCAATTCATGGTGACACAACAGTATGTGTATGCGATTCGCATGTAAGATTCAAAATTGCTACAAATTTTATTTTTGAGCGTTGATTCTTGTTAATTGTGGTTGTTTTGTATTAAGAAGAATATGATTAGTGTTTTATGTGGCGTTTATTTCTAATCAATCTAATCGTTGATTACGTTTTCTTGTTGATGACACCCTGAAATTAATCTCAATTTTTCTTGTTGTTCTGCTCAAAATTTGGAGAAACATAGCGCAATGGCACTTTTTATCCAAAACTTGTTCGTCTCCTCGAGCTCTTCGATTTGAGTTCTAGGTTTGCGTTGTCAGGAGTTTTTTGGAGCAAGGAATTGCGCATATGTACATATACATGCATGGTGCATCAAATAAAGGATTGCCCATTTTCCAGAGCCAGGTGGTTACGTGGGGCCCACATGTGTACAGGTAGGACAACATGTACATAGTGCAGCGATTTTCACTATTATCAGTATTAGTGTGTTTTTTCTGCAATAAAGTGAATTTGGTAGCGCATAAAACTTCTCAAGGAAGCTATCCGCGGGCCGACGACGTGAGGTCAGCAGGTGCATCAGATGGCATCTAGTGGCGTCAAGAGGGCGAACGAGGTCAATATTTGCACGCGGATGAGGACCGACACAACGTGGGTGTTTTCTGGTGAGAGTTATGCAGAAAGGTCATCATTAGGACCACTTCTTGGGGCCACTTCACGTGGTGGCGAGATGCATTATTGGAAAAAAGCTGAGTGCCAGGTGTGCGAATGATGCAAAAAGGTGACAACTATGCACTGCGAGGTCAGTTTTTGGCCTGTTCGGGGTCCGTTTGAGGTCATCTAAAAGGCCAAGGGTGCCCAACTAAAAAATCTAAGTGTGGGAACTGAAAAAACAGAGAGAAGACCAGAAAAAACGTGGAGAAGAGAGGAGGAACAGCCGCAACTGTGTTTTTTGCCCATTTTGGAGCCTGTTTTGGCCGTAAACTGCTCATCCGAGGTCGGATTTGAGCACTTTGACATTGTAGACTGGGGTTTTGGGCCGTTCCGGACGCAATGGCGATGTCCATTTTGCCAAATTCCTCACTCTTTTTCTGCTATTTTTCTGTGTAATCTTCTCCGGTGAGTGAAGCCTCTGCTTAACTTTGTGGTTGTATCTGGTGTATTTCCTCAATACTGTGTAAACTATTTGACCCATTGGTGTTGGGCTGAGCTTCATTGAATCTAAACAACAGCAATTTACCTCCTTTGAGCTGAATTGAGAGTGTGTGTGTGAGTGTGTATGTGTGAGTGTTGAGTGGGCAAGTGAGAAATCTCTCTCTTCTCACTCCGTCTGTGTGTTTCCTGTCTCGGCCAGGCTGGTTGTGTAAGCCGAGTGGTGCCCCATAGTGTGTGTGTGTATCTTCCCAAGAGTGTGTGTCGGGTCGTTATAGAGGCGCTGTGTGTGTTTTCATCCCGCTCACATTCTTTTGGCGCCCCCACGGAGGATCTTCTTCGAGTACCTTCTGCTTCGAGATTCGAGACTACAGGTTACAGATTACAGGTTACACGTTACAGGTTACAGGTTACAGTTTTAGGTACAGGTACAGGTGATTCACATAGGTACAGGTAGCTGGAGTACAGTGATATACTAGCAGTGATGTCACTTGCAGTTGTTGTGGGAATGCATCACTTGGCGCCTATTTGAGCGCATTGTCTGCTGGATTGTACGTTACTTGTGGAAACTGCCATTGTACGCATTTGTGGAGCCATACTTGGTTGTATTTGGCAGTCCCAGCCATTTCTGAGACTTGGTCTGGAAGATAGTCATTTCTGAGACTTGACTATATGCGATTTGCATTAGCCTTCGTGTGAGGGTCGATAGCGTGAGGTTTTTATTGAGCTGGGGGATTCTCAAATGTGGAGATCCTTTTGGTGATACAGGTAGCTGGAGCACCCTTTTCGTGACCTCGCCATAGGCTATGTACTAGTGAGTCCTATTTGATGCTCGGGTTCTATTGTTGGCAGTTTATGCATACAGATACAGTCTATATTTTGGGTTCTCATTACTCTACTTCTGGGAAAACTCTGTCGAAATTTTCCCAAGTTATGATGGCTGGTTTTTTGGTATTTTGAGCCATTTATGTTGTTATGCTGCTGAAATTCTGGCAAAATCAGAGGTTGAGTCAGGTGTGCCTTCTTGGGAGCTTCATGGTTGGCTTTAATGGATGATCAAAATGGCCCTAAGTTCACTCCTTTTCATTTAACTCCAAGAATTCAGATTAATGTTCATGTGTCCAGGAAGATCTTTTTCCAGCAGCGCATAGTGTTTATGTTTGGGCCAAGAAGATTGAGAGAGATCCTGGAATGTCCTTTGCCTGTTGTAATTCCGATGATCAACTATGAAAACTCATTTGATGTGCATGTGTTTGTCCTTATCTAAAGCTGAGATCCATTGAAGTTTCTGGGGATTGGGTAGTGAAAAGTTTTGGGTTCTTGCACGTGTGTTCGAAGGGGTTCTCAAAGCATCATAATTTGGGTAGCCATGGAGTTCTCTTATCCGGAGTTTCATGGAAGAAGTGATGAAGATGTGGAGGACTTTCTGGAAAAGATGGAGGTTGCCTGCATTAGCAACCAGATTCATGACCCTGCGCAGATGTTACGCCTTCTCCAAATTTTTTTGAAGAGTGATGCACGAGTTTGGTCTAAAGCATTTGAAGAGGAGTTGCGTGTGGATGATCCACCTGTAAGGTTGAGTTGGGACAATCTACGACATGGGTTGGAAGTGGAGTTTGTGAAGATAGAAGATCCTGACAAGGTGTGGCAAGAAGTACAGGCTTTGGTGCAAAAGGAAGGTGAGCCAGTAGATGCGTACATACGTAAGTTTTCATTGGCATGGGAGAGAATGTGCAAGGCCTTAGCACCACAGGTACCCCCGCCTGACATGATGATGAAGGACACGTTCTTAGCTGGTCTTTGGGAGAATATACGTTGGAGAGTGGAGCTAAAGAAGCCTAGGACATATGAAGATGCACTAGAGGTAGCAAGGAACAAAGAGTGGAAGCTGAGGAAAATGAGCCAGTTAGGGGTGGAGTCTTTGCCCATGAGGTCTGAATTTCAGCCAATGGACTCTTTACAAGGTCGTATGTCAGGGGTTCATCATGAACCAGTGGTTCCTATTACTACTCAGGTTATGCCAGCAGTGGTCACTACAGCAGTGCAAGATGATGGCCTAAGGCAAGACATGAGGCAAGTGGTTGATTTGATGAAGAATCTCAGCCTAAACATGCTAGGTCAAGTGGGAAATAATCGAGGTCGAGGGCGGTTTGCAAATCAGCCAGGAGGTGAAGAAAGGCCTAGGAATGGTGTTGGACAAAGCAATGGTAGGTTTTGGAGGCAGACGCCCACATGTTATAATTGTGGAGAGTTGGGTCACATCAGCCCACAATGTGATAAGCCACCAAGGATGGGGGGAGACATGTATCCATTGCCAAGACAGGTGCTAACTAGGTCAAATGATTATGGCATCGAAATTAAGGGAGACGAAGGAACCAGTGGACTGACCCAGGAGGAAAAAGGGAAGACAAAAGTGCTAAGTGTAGTCACTTTGGAGAAGGCATCAAAGCTAGAGGATACATTAGTGATGCCTATTGGGAAGAGGACCACAGAGGATAAGGAAGGAAGAAGTGCCCCAGGTCCTAGTAAGAAGAAAGGAAAGAGCCATGAAGGCGAGGATGTCAAGGCCAAGAGGAAAAGGAGAGCTCGTCGAAAGTTTCATGTTTCAGATTTTCCACTAGGGGATGGGCAATTAAGCTATGACTTGAGGGAGGATCTGATGAGCAGGAAGGCAGATGTTACTTTTGGGCAACTTATAGAGATGGTGCCTAAGCTAAACCGACAGTGGAAGAGGATGGTTAACCCAATGGAGAAAGAGCCAGAGAGAGCTTCAGTGAAGGTGTTGGCAATGGATGAGCTACCAGACATTTGTCCAATAGTAGATGTGTGGCATAAAAGGAAAAATTTGGGACAAGGTTATGTGGATTGCGGAGCCCAAATATGCGTCATAACACACTCATGCGTTGAGAAGATGGGTCTCACAGTGGCTGGGGTGTCAGGTTTTCGGATCAAATTGGCAAACCATCAAAAAGTAAAATGCTTGGGTGTTGTAAAGAGCTTAGAAGTGGAGGCATATGATGCAAAGGCAGTGGTTGATTTTCATGTGATGCCAGCAGGGTTGGGAGCATATCCTATTATACTGGGCAGACCATGGTTACGTGCAGTGGGAGCTGTTCAAGATTGGCGACATGGTACGATTAGCCTCTATGGAAAGACAGGTACCAAGAAGCTTTATAATATGGACACAAGGAAACGATTAGAGGAGCTTTATGAAGATGAGGATGAGTCTAGTGATGAAGACTCTTCCACGGTGACAGATGAGGACAGTGATAGCACTACCAGCAGTGATGAGGATGCTGATGTTGCATTTCTTTTGATGGATAAAGAAATCCAGGAGTGTGGTTTAGTTGCATTTGCGAATGAGGTTGAAGATGAAAGTGAAGGGCCTTATGAAGTGATTGAAGGGCTGATGCAAACCAAGGTTGAGTTGTCAAAGAAGCAGGAATTAATGACGCAAATGATTAGTGGAGACCTCTCAACTATGGAGAAGGACATATATTTGCACATGCTGGCTAGTTTTCCTGATTTTTTCATTACTTCATATGAAGAGATCAGAGGGTTCAAGGGAAAAGAGATGCATATAGAGCTGAAAGAAGGTGCTAAGCCAGTGCGGCAAAGGCTAAGAAGGATGGGTCAAGAGCAAATGGAAGCCTTGCGGGTAGAGGTGGACAAGTTATTGAAGGCAGGGTTCATAGTTCCAGTGGAGACCACAGAATGGGTGACTCCAGTTGTAGTCAGTCCAAAGAAGGATGGGAAGTGGAGAATTTGTGTGGATTTTAAACCCTTAAACGCAGCCACTAAGAAGAACTCATATCCTCTTCCATTCATCGATCAGATCTTGGATTCAGTGGCAGGTTATGAGAGGTATAGTGTGTGTGATGGTTTTTCAGGCTATTTTCAATTGAAGATTGCTCTTAAAGACCGCACAAAGACCACTTTTATTACGCCATGGGGCTGCTATTGCTACACAGTATTGCCATTTGGGTTGTCAAACGGACCTTCCTTCTATCAAGAGAGAGAAAATTGGGTGTTGGAACCATTCATTGGTAGTTGTGTTAAAGCTTTTTATGGATGACTTCTGTGTCTATAGCAGTAGGGCTGATCACCATGAGAAGCTGCAGATGGTATTGGCTCGATATGATGAATGTGGAGGACAACTAAATCCAAAGAAATTTCATCTAGCACAGCCAAGGGTGAAGTTATTGGGCCATATGGTGTCAGAAAATGGCATTGAGGCTGATCCAGATAAGGTGAAGTCTATTATTCTTCTTCCATCACCTATGAGTACGAAGCAATTGGCAACCTTTATACACAAAGTGAAGTACATGGCACGGTTTATTCCATTGTCTTCGCAGCTTCTTTATCCATTACAGCAAGTGGCAAAGCATGATCCATTGCAATGGGATGACAAGTGTGAAGAAGTGTTTCAAGAGGTGAAAGAGGTGTTAGGGGGGTTGTCAGCCATGCAGGCTCCTGATTGGGAGAAAGTTTTTTATGTAAATCCATCAGTAGGGGATGATGCCATTGGAGCCATGCTATTGCAAAAGGGGAAGGGCAGCCATTATATGAGGCCAGTGTATTGTGCAAGCCGAGTGAAGTTGGTAGCGGAGAGAAAGTTATCGGAAGTAGAGCTAGTGATGGCCAGTGTAATATTTGCTTGTCGACGATTTCGTCATTACTTGCTACCACGGCCTTTTGTTTTCTTGACGAGTTATGCCTTTTTGCCACAGTTAATTAATGGTACTAACATGTCAAATGTGGTGAAGAAATGGGTAATTGAGCTGCAAGAGTTTGAGTTCTCTTTTCTAGTGGAAGATAGTACAAGGGCTACCCTAGCTGATTTGTTGACCTACAAGGAGAATCCCCTTATTGTTAAGGAAGAGGTGGTGAGAAAGGTAGTTGAAGAAGTGCCACAGATCAGCAATGCACATGTGTTGTTCTTTGATGGTTCATACAAAAAGAGCCATGATGCAGCTTCAGGGGGTATAGCACTTTATGATCCAAAGGGGAAGCTAGTATGCAAGAGAGGGTTCAAATTGGATGCGCATAGTAACAATGAGGCTGAATATGCTACATTGGAAGATAGATTACACATTTCTTTGAAGGATGGGACTAAAAGGTTGAGCATAAAAGGTGATGCCTTGTTAGTTGTGAAGCAAGTGCTGGGTGTGTGGAAGAGCAAGAACACCTCATTGAAGGAAATGTGCTTCAGAATTAAAGGCCTATTAAAAAAGTTCCAAGCATGGAGCATCAAACACATTGAACGTGCTCTAAATGGAGAGGCACATGAAGCGGCTCAAGGCATGATTGGGGAGCTATTTGTGTTGAGGACCAATTTACCTCTTTATCATGGCCGGGAAAGTTTGGCTCAAGAAGAAGAGTTTTTGCTAACAGGAATCATTCCAAAGGAGATTCAGAAGTCTAAGAAGTATGGCTTTGTGCGTAGAGCATACAGGTACAAATTGATTGGTGATGTCTTATACATGAAAGGGGCTGATCTCGTGTTGAGACGTGTACCTTGGCGGGAGGAGCTTTATAGAGTGTTGGAAGAGAATCATGAAGGCGCATGTGGTGGCCATTTTGCTCTAAAGATCACCTTGCATAAGATCTTGCAAGAAGGGTATGTATGGCCTAGTCTGCACAAGGATGTTCACCATTGGTGTAGGTCTTGCAATAGGTGTCAAGCATTTGGGAAGAGAGTGTTGAAGCCAGAGCTACGAAAAACCATTATGGTGTTTGATGTGTTTGAAAAGTGGGGGATTGATGCAATAGGCCCATTACCTATCACAAGCAGGGGCAAAAGCTATATTTTGATGGCAGTGGACTATCTTTCTAGATGGGCAGAGGCTATAGCAGTAAAACAGATCCCTGCAAAGGATGTGGCAAAATTTGTGTATGATGAAATATGTTGCAAGTTTGGGGTGCCATTAGAGCTACTTTCAGATAAGGGGCCAGGATTTAGAGCTAAACTGCTAGACTTCTTATGCACAAAGATGAAGATTAAGCACCAGCATACCACTCCTTATTACCCACAGTGTAATGGCTTGAATGAAAGATTCAATGGTGAGTTGGTACAAATTCTTTCTAAAGTGACAGAGCACCAAGGAAAGAATTGGGATTTGGAATTGCCTAGTGCATTATGGGCTTACCGTACTTCGGTGAAGACAGGTACAGGGTTTACTCCATTTCATTTGGTGTATGGAAAGGAAGCACTATTGCCATTGGAGGTAGAGTTGCCTGCGGTCAAGATGTTAGAGAAGTTGCTTGGGCCGCCTAGTGATGCATTCAAAGAGAGGCTCTTGCAGTTACAAGAGGTCCAGTTGGATAGGATGAGCGCATTGGAGCATTATGGGCAGATGCAGGATAAGGCTTTGGCAAAGATAAATGAAAAGGTCAAAAGTAAGGGTATCAAGAAACATGACTTGGTTTTGCGCTACAACAGTAAGCTGGACAACACCTTCCAAAAGAAGTTTCAAATTAAGTGGGAAGGCCCTTTCAAGGTAGTGGAGTGTTTTCCAAATGGCACATATCAGCTGGCTAACCTGGATGGTGTTCTACATAAGTCAAGGGTAAATGGATTGCGTCTTAAATTGTATCATGCTAGATTGATGATGGTGGAGCAAGATGAACTGTCTGTGGAGCAAGCAATGTTGGTGAAGGATGAGGAGACATGTGATGCGGCGAGTCTCATATCGCTCTTTGCTGCTGCTGATCATGAATGATCTAGCAGGCTAGGGGATGGGCAAATTATGTCAGGAGTTTTTTGGATCAAGGAATTGCGCATATGTACATATACATGCATGGTGCATCAAATAAAGGATTGCCCATTTTCCAGAGCCAGGTGGTTACGTGGGGCCCACATGTGTACAGGTAGGACAGCATTTACATAGTGCAGCGATTTTCACTATTATCAGTATTAGTGTGTTTTTTCTACAATAAAGTGAAGTTGGTAGTGCGTAAAACTTCTCGAGGAAGCTATCCGTGGGCCGACGACGTGAGGTCAGCAGGTGCATCAGATGGCATCTAGTGGCGTCAAGAGGGCGAACGAGGTCAATATTTGCACGCGGATGAGGACCGACACAACGTGGGTGTTTTCTGGTGAGAGTTATGCAGAAAGGTCATCATTAGGACCACTTTTTGGGGCCACTTCACGTGGTGGCGAGATGCATTATTGGGAAAAAGCTGAGTGCCAGGTGTGCGAATGATGCAAAAAGGTGACAACTATGCACTGCGAGGTCAGTTTTTGGCCTGTTCGGGGTCCGTTTGAGGTCATCTAAAAGGCCAAGGGTGCCCAACTAAAAAATCTAAGTGTGGGAACTGAAAAAACAGAGAGAAGACCAGAAAAAACGTGGAGAAGAGAGGAGGAACAGCCGCAACTGTGTTTTTTGCCCATTTTGGAGCTTGTTTTGGCCGTAAACTGCTCATCCGAGGTCGGATTTGAGCACTTTGACATTGTAGACTGGGGTTTTGGGCCGTTCCGGACGCAATGGCGATGTCCATTTTGCCAAATTCCTCACTCTTTTTATGCTATTTTTCTGTGTAATCTTCTTCGGTGAGTGAAGCCTCTGCTTAACTTTGTGGTTGTATCTGGTGTATTTCCTCAATACTGTGTAAACTATTTGACCCATTGGTGTTGGGCTGAGCTTCATTGAATCTAAACAACAGCAATTTGCCTCCTTTGAGCTGAATTGAGAGTGTGTGTGTGAGTGTGTATGTGTGAGTGTTGAGTGGGCAAGTGGGAAATCTCTCTCTTCTCACTCCGTCTGTGTGTTTCCTGTCTCGGCCAGGCTGGTTGTGTAAGCCGAGTGGTGCCCCATAGTGTGTGTGTGTATCTTCCCAAGAGTGTGTGTCGGGTCGTTATAGAGGCGCTGTGTGTGTTTTCATCCCGCTCACAGCGTCAATCGGAGTTCGCGGCAGAAAGTTATGTTGTTTTTACTGCAATTCAGCTTGACGCAGCTTTCTTCGTCATACTTCTTTGTGAAGCGTCCGCGATCGTTTTTGTTATTTTGGCGTTAACTTTTTTTGAGAAGATTTAGCTTTTTGCTATTCGTATTGTGGCCGTCAATCTTGCGTCTCACGCCACTTTATTTTGAGGACTCGTTTATTATTAACGTCTTCTTTACCCTGCCTTTTTTGGGTGACGTCTCTCACATCTTTGGACGTTCCTTGAGCATCCTTCTTACGTTTATCGTTGACAGAACGCAGTACTCATATCTCTCTCATTCTCAATTGCGGCCTTCACCATATATGGTGTGCAGATTCTGCGATCTTATCTTATACGTTGTCAGGAGTTTTTTGGAGCAAGGGATTGCGCATATGTACATACACATGCATGGTGCATCGAATAAGGATTACCCAATTTCCATAGCGAGGTGGTTACGTGGGGCCCACGTGTGTACAGGTAGGACAGGGTGTACATAGTGCAGCGATTTTCACTATTATCAGTACCAATATGTTTTTTATACAATAATGAGGAGTTTATAGCGCGTGAAACTTCTCGAGGAAGCTATCCACAGGCCGACGACACGAGGTAAGCAGGTGCGTCAGATGGCATCTAGTGGCGTCACCAGGACGAAAGGGGTCAATATTTGCACGCGGATGAGGACGGACACAATGTGGGTGTTTTCTTGTGAGAATTATGCAGAAAGGTCATCATTAAGACCACTTTCTGGGGCCGCTTCACGTGGTTGCGAGATGCATTATTGAAAAGAAATGAGTGCCAGGTGTGCGTATGGATGCAACAGGGTGACAACTATGCACTGCGAGGTCAGTTTTTGGCCTGTCCGGGGTCCGTTTGAGGTCATCTAAAAGGCCAAGGGTGCCCAACTAATAAAGCTAAGTGTGGGAACTGAAAAAACAGACAGAAGACCAGAAAAAACATGGAGAAGAGAGGAGGAACACCCGCAGCTGTGTTTTTGGGGTTTTTGGAGCCTGTTTTGACCGTAAACTGCTCATCCGAGGTCGGATTTGAGCACTTTGATATTGTAGACTGGGGTTTTGGGCCGTTGCGGACGCGATGGCGCTGTCCATTTTGCCAAATTTCTCCCTCTTTTTCTGTTGTTTTGGCTGTGTAAGTTTCTCCTATGAGCGAAGTTTCTGCTCCAGTTTGTGATTGTATCTGGTATCTTTTACCCATATTGTGTGAGCTGTTTGCCCCATTGGTGTTGGCCCAAGCTCATTTGTATCTAAACATCAGAAATTCTCCTCTTTTGAGCTGAGTGTTTTGGGTCTGTGTGTGTGTGTGTGTGTCTGTGTGGAGTGGGCAAGTGGATAGTCTCTCTCCTCTCACTCCAGAGGTCTGTTCCCTGTCTCGGCCAGGTGTGTTGTGTAAGCCGAGTGGTGCCCCATAGTGTGTGTGTGTGTGTGTGTGTGTATCTTCCCAAGAGTGTGTGTCGGGTCGTTATAGAGACACTGTGTGTGTTTTTATCCCGCTCACAACGTCTTCTCGCAACAAGATATGGCTATGAATATTCTCGTCAACGGCTTTCCTTCTGGCCAGCGTTCTGTTCCTCCTTTCCAAGTTCAAGGATTTCCAGGCTGGAAAGCAAAGATGTTGTTAATTCTTAAAGGCGATGAACTCTCCGATGTTGTTCTTGGAAATCGTGTTTTTCTGCCTCAGCCTGTTGATACGGATAATGATAACGTGCTTATCACTGAAGGACCTATATTTGAAGATGGGAATGTTGCCTATACGGATTGGCAACGACGTGATAAAGCAGCTCGTCGGTATATTCTTTCTGCTCTTACCGATTCCCTTTTGCTTGATATGGATGAACTGCCTACTTCCCACGACGTATGGAAGTACCTTATTGCAAACTTTCAGAAGAAATCTGTTAGAGAAATACTTTATTTGAGAGGGTTGCTTAACAAGTTACAATATGAAGTTGGTACTGCCATGATGGGACATATTGAATCTTTCAAATCTATTATTAATCAACTTGCTGCTGCCGGTGATCCTGTTCCACAAAAGCAACTGATTACACTTCTCCTTGATACGGTGAAGGAATCTTCTTATGATAACATTGTTACTATTCTCTCTAATAAAGATGGTCTTGATTTCGACCAAGCATGCATGTCTTTAATTGAATACTCTCAACGTCAAGAACGTCGGAATGCTGGTCATGATACAACTATGATTTCACAAGAGGAGACTGAGTCACAACAGATGGAATGTGCTTTCTATGCTCGAAGGAAACCGCAGAGGTGGCCGTCGCGGTAATATTTTCTCTCGTCTCAAATTTCCTAATAAGCAATGTTCTTACTGCAACAGAAATGGCCATATTGAAGATGATTGTTGGGCACGTCAATATGATGAAGAACACAATATCACCACAAAACAACCACGTTTATCTAGAGACTCTTCTTCTTCTTCTTGTGAATATTGTGGACGATCTGATCATCCCACTCATATGTGCTATAAGCGTCGATTCGACACAGATCGGAATAGGGTATATGCTATTGAACATCGAAACAACATTGTACCAGAAACAAGCTGCGTCCAATGCTCAGTTTCTCCAGACAGAATACTTCATGTACGTGATGGATCACTTTTTATTGTTGATTCTGGTGCTACAAAAAATATGACATATCAGTCTAAGTGGTTCCATAACTATCATCCACTACCAGTTCAACGTGTTGTTTATCTTGTTGATGATACTACTTGTCAAGTAAAGGGTATTGGAGACTTATATCTTGGTACCTTATCTTCTTCCACTCGAATTTTGCGAGGAGTATTACATGTACCAGATCTTCAACGTAATCTTCTTTCAGTTGTTAGACTTGGTGATCTTGGTCTGTTTGTTGGATTTGATCATACCAAATGCCGAATTGAGAAAGATGGACAGACTATAGCCACTGCTCCTCAACACGGTAATTTGTTTGAACTCTCTCTCAACGATGTTGTAGCAAATATTTTCACTGCTCCAGGTGATCATGATTGCAAAGTATGGCATCACCGTTTTGTTCATGATGATTTCTCAAAACTCCTTGATCTTCAACGTCGTGATCTTGTTCATGGCATGGATCTTAAAGCCCATCCCCATATGGGAATTTGTGAATTTTGTGCTCTTGGAGAACACAATCGTAAACCCTTTCCTCTTTCAAATACAACTCATTCTCATGACATATTGGATCTTGTTCATACTGATATATGTGGACCTCTACCTTCTTCGAGATCACAATATCTCTACTTCATTACTTTCAAATACAACTCATTCTCATGACATATTGGATCTTGTTCATACTGATATATGTGGACCTCTACCTTCTTCGAGATCACAATATCTCTACTTCATTACTTTCATTGATGATTTCTCAAGGTATACGACTGTATTTCTACTTAGACAAAAATCTGAAGCCTTATCTGTTTTCAAACAATTCCACAAGGCTGCGGAACTTCAAACTGGTCGTCGCCTTAAGAAGCTTCGTAGTGACAATGGAGGCGATTACGTTTTTCGAGAGTTTGTGAGTTACTGTACTGAAAATGGAATTCATCATGAACACACTATTCCATATTCGCCTCAACAGAATGGTGTTGCTGAACGAAAGAATCGCACTATTCTCAATGCTGTAAGTTGTATGCTGATTCATTCTGGCTTATCTCGTGTTTTCTGGGCTGAAGCTACTTTGACAGCAGCATTTATTCAGAATCATCTTCCTACTACTGCACCCTCTGGTAAGATACCCATCACAGCACGGACAGGTGACATTCCTTCTGTATCTCATTTTCGAACCTTTGGATGTATTGCTTATATTCATGTTCCCAAAGAAACACGAACAAAGCTTGATGCTCCTGGTGTTAAAGTTATTTTTATTGGATATTCTGACACTTCCAAAGGCTACAAATTCTATGATCCTTCCTCCAAGAAAGTAATTGTGAATCGTGATGCTACTTTTAACGAACAGCTTATGGGAGGCTCATGGTCCATGGATGATTCTGATGATACTAAATCATTGCTTCAGGCTTTTCCATTTCTTTCAGAAGATAAAACTCTTCCTATAGAGAAACTTTCCTCTTCACAACCATCCATTCCAAATGTTGCCAATGATGATATTGATATTTTTGTTGATCTGCCTATTGATTTTGAACATGGATCATGTCATGTTTATGATGACGATATTGCTGATAATGCTTTGTCTACTTCTGAAGATCCCGTTACTTATGATGAGCTATCTCTTCACCACAAAAGGATCAATGGCAAGAGGCTATGGAAGCAGAGTACGATTCTCTTATCTCTAAAGGGAGATGGATACTAACTGAATTACCTCCTAGTCGTACAACTATTAAATGTAAGTGGGTGTATAAGACAAAAGTAAAAGCAGATGGATCTTTTGACAAGTTCAAGGTGCGTTTAGTTGCAAAAGGTTACTCCCAAGTAGCTGGTGTTGATTATCAAGAGACTTTTTCACCGGTTGTTCGCATTACAAGTGTTCGAGTTTTATTGGCATTTGGTGTTCAATTTGATTTAGAAGCTCATCAAATGTATGTGCGAACTGCTTTTCTTAATGGTGACTTGGAAGAGGAAATTTATATGGAAGAACCAGAAGGGTTTGTTATTCCAGGTAAAGAAGACCTTGTTGCTCAACTCCATAAGGCACTATATGGTCTCAAACAAGCTTCGCGAGCCTGGTTTACAAAATTTGATCTTTTTCTTACCTCTAAAGAATTCATCTCTTGCTCGTCAGACCCCAACTTATACATAAAACGCCAAGGTAGCAGTTTTGTGATTCTTGCTCTTTATGTGGATGATACCATCCTTGCTTCCAATGATTTGGGATTTCTTCAGCAAGTGAAAAAGTTATTGTCTTCTGCATTTGATATGGTGGATCTTGGAGAGATTCACTCTTGTCTTGGCATTCAAATCCAACGGAACCGTACAAAAGGTATTTTATTCCTTCGACAATCAAAGTTTATTGCAGATACTATTCAAAAATTTGGTATGGAATCTGCACATTCAGCCAACACACCTTGTCTTGCGAGCTCTACAAAGAACACTTTTGACAGTGGCGGTCAACTTGTCACAAATCAACCTTATGCTAACTTGATTGGATATCTTCAGTTTGTTGGCATTAACACTCGTCCTGATATTCTGTTTGCTGCTAATTATCTTGGACAACATCTTGCATGTCCTTCTCTTAAGCATCGGTCTGCTGCAAAGCGTGTATTGAAATACTTGAAAGGAACTACAGATTTTGGTTTAGTCTATCGACGACAACTCACATCGGATTCTATGCAATCTCTTTCTCTTTTGGGCTACACAGATGCAGACTGGGCAAGATCACATTTATCTATGCGATCTACTAGGGGAAATTGCTTCTTTATAAATGGTTGTCTTGTTTCTTGGACCAGCAAGAAACAACGTTGTGTTGTAGTTTCTACGACTGAGTCAGAATATGTTGCGGCATTACTTGTAGCTCGTGAGTTGATTTGGCTTTGACAAATGCTGGTTGATATTGGTCACTCTCCTCTTTCTAGCATACCCTTGCGGTGTGACAACCAAAGTGCTATTAGTATTGCAAAAGACTATGTTCAACATAATAAGTCAAAGCACATTGCTGTCCATTATCATTATGTCAGGTATGAAGTACACAAAGGAACCATTATGGTTGAACACTGTCCAAGTGACTAGATGATTGCAGACATTTTGACCAAAGGCCTCAATGAGTCACGTTTCATCCTCTTGCGCTCGGAGCTTGGAGTTGCTTCGGCCTCACTCTTTCTAGATTAGCTTCTTTGCTATTGTAATAGCTTTGTACATATGACATTGTAATCTTTTAGGTACCATGCACTATGCACACTCCACATTTTCACATTGAGATATCTAAGTCACTTGAATATTTGTACATAGATGCACAATTCACTTTCACATCATCACCGCTGGTTCATATTTTCACATTCTATAGGGGCTTGGGTTTTTCCCTTGAACTCCCCAAGGGTTTTTTCATCCAAAGCTAGAGACCTTTGTTTGAGTGGGGGTGTTGGAGCTATATATGGCTCACTCTACTGAACTTGGTCTCACCTATATATTTGTATCTTGTCCTCAATATGAATCAGTCTTTGGGAGCGTATATGGTGTGTCTCTTATCTCATCTCTCTCTCTCTTTCTCTCTACATCTCAACATACAAATTAGTAGTTAGAGAAATTTTGGGTATAAGGGATGCAGCTGTCAAGAGTACTGCAATAGCAGATTGGAACCACTAACAAGAGTAGCCGATTGTGGACAAAGTACATGACTGTGGGAAAACCGGTTCAATAGGTGTATATTTTGAGGTCTTTATGATCTTGACATTGAAGGAAAACATAACAATTATGTAAGAATCGGTGTAACCAATAGGGATCAATGATATTGTGGGAGCTTTGCATAGGAATATTCTTGGCTGATGAGCTGGAGTTCTTTTGCGATTGAATGCCCATGGTGATAGTTGTAGGAAACATAAGGTACTAGGTGGGAAGAGCCTTGCAATGTAGAGCTTAAACATGTTGCATTGGTACTGCAGATGGGTAGTACTGTATAGTACCTCTCTCCCTCTCTCTCTCTCTCTCTTTTTTTTTTGGGAAAACTTGCTCTTTATATTACAATAATTTACAATCTGCTGTCATACTAACAGCTTTTATATGATCCATACCACTTTGTCTCTGAAGGCTTGATCTGTTAAAGAGAGAGCATCTTCCATCATCCTATCTCTAATGACAAACAAGGGAACTGTATGATTGACACTCTGGCCCGGATCAAATGTACATTGATTTCTCATATTCCATACAAACCATAAGAACCATACTCTGAAGGACTGTAGTGCAAACTCAAGTGCTTGATCTTCTGGGATTTGGAGCTTGAAAAAGTTCATCTGATACCTAGATATGGAGATCCCCCAAGCATCATACCACATCCATTTTGCCCACTTCCACCATTCCATAACAGGCTTGCATGACCAGAATATATGTCTAGTGGTTTCAGGACAAGAGCATCTGATGCATATGCCAGAGGTAATACCCTTTTTCTTTAGATTCATGGCAGTGGCCAATACACCTGTGAGAGCTCTCCACAAAAATAGCCTGAATTTAAACTGATTAGGAATCAACCATACATTTGCAAGAGTTTTTTGCTACCAATATGGATCCTGATGAAGGGACCATTGTGAATTACATCTTACAAAAATATTTGGTTTTGGTAACAACAAAGCATAAAAGACAGAGGTGTTAGCGGTCCACCAATCAGCTGCCTGATTAGGAATGTTCCAGTCCCGATGTCGTTCTTCCAGATTGAGAGCATCTCTACGAGGCAAGCCTTGAATCTGAGCACAAAGCTGATGCCAAGGTATTCTGAAGCCAAACCCTAGTCTATATTGGCGTCTGGCAACCGAAAAGAGTTTCAAGTCGAGGTTAGAATCAACCATCTTCTGAATTTGATTGAGACCTTTTTTGCGCATCGGCAGTGCAACCTTACTCAACAACCTGGCTGGTGGGGTTTTAAAAGCAAAGCTCGAGAACAAGCTCTCCCCCCCCCCCAATGATTTCCCTGTATACCTAACCCTACCTTGCCAGACCAAAGCAGAGCATATCATCTTCCAAGAAGATATTAACATACTTGAAACGTCATATCCTGTTTTAAGAGGAGCAGCTGAGAAATATTTATCCCAGGCTGTCATATTCTAGATTCCATGGAAGTAAACAATTGATTTGTCAACCATCTTCCACAAGCATAAATCCCAATCGTTATCAGAAGCCAGCATATGCTTGATAAGGGAGCCCCTCCTGGCTTGAGCATGGACCTGTAGATTCAAGATATTTAAGCCTCCCTGAGAGTATGGTACTGCAGTTTTGCTCCAAGCAACCAAAGCATTGGAAGATCGAGAGGAGTTCCACAAAAACTTAGCCAAGACCGAGATGCATTTCTGAAGCATTTTATCAGACGAGTTGATCAAGGGCAAGTAAATTAGAAAATAAGGCATGAGAATACTCTGAACGATTTTGAGCCTGACATGTAAAGGCCATTCATCACAGTGCCAAGAAGCAAATTTAGCCAACACTCTCTCCAGAACCCAGTGTTGCAAGTGTTTCTGAGAGACCATGACCCCAATTAGGTAGCCAAGGTGTCTAAAAACATGACCCTTAGGAATTCTTTTCCCATACCAAATTAGAGAGTCAAATTCCCTTGCAGATATATCAATCAAGAACACTTACATAGGTTCAGTGTAAGACCAGCCACAAGAGCATACATATCTAGAGTTTTCATACATCTGTGAATATTGATGTTGTGGGCCTTCAAAAATAGAA
This sequence comes from Adiantum capillus-veneris, assembly GCF_014529385.1. Lineage (NCBI taxonomy): Eukaryota > Viridiplantae > Streptophyta > Polypodiopsida > Polypodiales > Pteridaceae > Adiantum > Adiantum capillus-veneris. Next base: position 64,006,874 of record NC_140951.1, on the reverse strand, counting down.
AGGTGTCATCTTAGAGCACAAGCTAGCTTCATAGGAGAAACTCAATAGCATTTCATTTTCATATATTGTTTTCCTTGCTATCCGCGTCTGTGTATGTTTTATAAAGTATCAATTAACACCAACATGAAAATAAAATTTTGGATGGGACAAAAAAAGGTGTCTCTCAACACCACCGTTTTCTTGAGAATCTATCTTTTTGTCGAATGTAACACAAGTCCTCAAGACAAGTCTGAAAATAAATGAGATATTCCCAAATCAAATGGGAAATAGGAATCCATAGGCATTGAAGTCAGTCCCAAAGATGTGGAATTTTTCCATTTCATAAAAAAGAGTGTTAAATTACAATGTGTAAGCAGCGACTAGCTATTCAAATTGAAGTACTAGAGAGGAGTACCAATATGTCACAAATGCACTAATGCTCTTGATACTTCAAGCATGTTGTAGGCAATACTATTGTATTCATGAAGGTCTCTTTTGCATGTCATGTCACTAATAACCCTCTACAAAGCATTTTGCTTAAGGGGGAGAGTTGTAAGGCTGTAATCGGTAAGGTTTTACCAGGTGATTATGACGCATCATCACATCTCTATGAATCTTTTGGGAATTTCTACTTACTTATGGAGATAACAAATGAATGCAAAGTGAGTGGTTGTGGGTCTTTCCTCACCCATCTTAATCGTCTCTTACACCTGGACATGTGTATGTGTGTGTGTCTATGTGTGCACACGTGCACGCCCATACAATGTACGATAGCATCTTTTGAAATTTCTACAAACACTAATGATGGGGGTAGCTCCTTTAGCATTGTATCTCTATTCGTATAAGAATCTTATATGGACCCTATACAAAAGCAAGATTGGCAGCACTGTGATGTCATACGAAGCTTCAGGTGTGGAGTCGCTTGGGCTATTATCATGGGGTGAATTAGATCCAAAGTCAGTTCTAAGCATAATTTGCACGGCTTCCATTCCTTTGAGTTCTCTTGTTCTTTTGCTAGAAATCAATTGTCTTGTGGCCATGGACATCACATACCTTGCAATATGGCTTGTTCAGCCAAAAACCTGCATGGTTTCCTACCATGATTGTTGCTAGAAAATGATTGAAAACAATTTGACCGACAAAAGCCTTTGCTTTGTCAGCCAGTATGGATTGGTAAGTTTGTTTTTGAGATGTGCGATCAAACATGGCCATAGTGAGGCTATTTGAGGATGTTACAATGGTGTGGATTTTGTTTTTCTGAAGGATTGCAAGAACAAGTGTTGGGATGGTGAGATGCATAGCACACTTTGTGGTAATGAAGGGTTGCCATGATGATGGTAGTGCAGCCAATAAGAGAATCTCTTGGACAGTCATGGAGACAACCACTCCTGAAAGAAGGGTCTCATATAGTAGAAGAAGCAAAGAACCTATTGGTTCGAGAATGTCTTGATCATCTGTAAATTTAGTATCTACCTGCTTTTTTGTGCCCTCCATATAGAGGAGTAATTCCACCTTTGCACTTAGGTCAAGGGTTTTTTAATTAGCAATCTCCTTCTTGTTAACGGCATTTGTAGGGTTGTCTTGAGGTGGGCACTGCGATGTGCCATTAGCAACTTTGAGAGGGTCGTGATTCTCCAAGATGATCTCCATTGTCATCCTCAAGTGCTGATATTTCTTGTCATTTCATTTATCCACTTTATACGACCTCCTAGATTGTGCCATCTTTGCCTGATTGTACCATGCGATCGTATGTGCAACAAGATGTGGTTGCCTTCGTTTTCATTTACCGCATCCTCACAAATTGGATGTTACGTGATTTTATCTTGCTGCATATATTCACACATTCTACCATGTTTGCAGCTAGATCGTATCATTGCTATCTTGGACTTTCTTTGCTTCCAAACAGGGAAAGCCTATGGGAGGATTGAAGAACCCCTCAATTAATCTCTCTCTCTCTCTCTCTCTCTCTCTCTCTCTCTCTCTCTCTCTCTCTCTCTCTCTCTCTCTCTCTCTCTCTCTCTCTCTCTCTCCTTTCCCACCTTCACCTCGACTCCGTCCTCTCTCTCAGTACTATCTCCCCTAGTGACAGAAAGTCACTGATAGCTTGCAATCAAGAGAATTGATTCGTGTCTTTGTTTCTCTCTCTCTCTCTCTCTCTCTCTCTCTCTCTGTGTGTGTGTGTGTGTGCTTACTGTTGTAGGGAAAAACCAAGTCATGTTTCTTGATACCCTTACTTTTGAGCTTTTCATTTATCTTTGCCAAAGCCTTATCTTGAATCTGCCCATAATGCTTCAATGCACTCATCCTATCGAGCTGAACCTCTTGTAAATATAAGAGCCTCTCTTTGAATGCATCACTAGGTGGCCCAAGCAACTTTTCTAACATCTTGACTGCAGGCAACTCTACTTCCACAGGCAATAGTGCTTCCTTTCCATATACCAAATGAAATGGAGTAAATCCTGTACCTGTCTTCACCGAAGTACGGTAAGCCCATAATGCACTAGGCAATTCCAAATCCCAATTCTTTCCTTGGTGCTCTGTCACTTTTGAAAGAATTTGTACCAACTCACCATTGGATCTTTCATTTAGGCCATGACATTGGGGATAATAAGGAGTGGTATGCTGGTGCCTAATCTTCATCTTCATGCCTAAAAAATCTAGCAATTTAGCTCTAAATCCTGGCCCCTTATCTGAAAGTAGCTCTAATGGCACCCCAAACTTGCAACATATTTCACCATACACAAATTTTGCCACATCCTTTGCAGTGATCTGTTTTACTGCAATAGCCTCTTCCCATCTAGAGAGATAGTCCACTACAATCAAAATATAGATTTTGCCCCTGCTTGTGATAGGTAACGGGCCTATTGCATCAATCCCCCACTTTTCAAACACATCAAATGCCATAATGGTTTTTCGTAGCTCTGGCTTCAACACTCTCTTCCCAAATGCTTTTCACCTATTGCAAGACCTACACCAATGGCGAACATCCTTGTGTAAACTAGGCCATACATACCCCTCTTGCAAGATCTTATGCAAGGTGATCTTTAGAGAAAAATGTATGCCACGTACGCCTTCATGATTCTCTTCCAACACTCTATAAATCTCCTTCTGCCAAGGTACACATCTCAACTCGAGATCAGCCCCTTTCATGTATAAGACATCACCAATCAATTTGTACCTAGATTGTCTACGCACAAAACCATACTTCTTAGACTTTGGAATGTCCTTCGGAATGATTCCTGTTAGCAAAAACTCCTCTTCTTGAGCCAAACTGTCCCGGCCATGATAAAGAGGTAAATTGGTCCTCATCACAAATAGCTCCCCAATCACGCTTTGAGATGCTTCACGTGCCTCTATATTTAGAGCATGTTCAATGTGTCTGATGCTCCATGCTTCAAACTTTTTTAACAGGCCTTTAATTTTGAAACACATTTCCTTCAATGAGGTGTTCTTGCTCTTCCACACACGTCCCAATACTTGCTTCACAACTAACAAGGCATCGCCTTTTATGCTCAACCTTCTAGTCCCATGCTTCAAAAAAATGTGTAATCCAGCTTCCAAAGTTGCATATTCAGCCTCATTATTATTATGAGCATCCAATTTGAACCCTCTCTTGCATACTAGCTTCCCCTCTAGATCATAAAGTGCTATACTCCCTGAAGCCACATCATGGCTCTTCCTGCATGAGCCAACAAAGAACATAAACATGTGCATTGTTGATATGTGGAACTTCTTCAACTACTCTTCTCACCACCTCTTCCTTAACAAGAAGGGAATTCTCTTTGTCAGTCAACAAATCATCTAGGGTAGCTCTTGTACTGTCTTCCACTAAAAAAGAGAACTTAAACTCTTGCACCTCAATTACCCATTTCTTCACCACATTTGACATGTTAGTGCCATTAATTAATTGTGGCAAAAAAACGTAACTCGTCAAGAAAACAAAAGGTCATGGTAGCAAGTCATGATGAAGTCGTTGCGACAAGCGAATATTACACTAGCCATCACTAGCTCTACTTCTGAGAATTTTCTCTCTGCTACCAACTTTACTTGGCTTGCACAATACACTCGGCTTTGTACTCGTAGGTGATGGAAGAAGAATAATAGACTTAACCTTGTCTGGATCAGTCTCAATGCCAATTTCTGACACCATATTTCCCAATAACTTCCCCCTTGGATGTGCTAGATGAAATTTCTTTGGATTTAGTTGTCCTCCACATTCATCATATCAAGCCAATACCATCTGCATCTTCTCATGGTGTTCAACCCTATTGCTGTAGACGCAAAAGTCGTCCATAAAAGCTTTAACACAACTACCCAATTTTCTCTCTCTTGATAGAAAGATGGTCCATTTGACAACCCAAATGGGAATACCTTGTAGCAATAGCAACCCCATGGCGTAATGAAAGTTGTCTTTGTTCGGTCTTTAAGAGAAATCTTCAATTGAAAATAGCCTGAAAAACCATCACAGACATTGTACCTCTCATAACCTACTGCTAAATCCAAGATCTGATCGATGAATGGAAGAGGATATGGGTTCTCCTTAGTGGATGCATTTAAGGGTTTAAAATCTACACAAATCCTCCACTTCCCATCGTTCTTTGGGCTGACTAATACTGCACTCACCCATTCAGTGATCTCTAATGAGACTATGAACCCTGCCGTGAATAACTTGTCCACCTCTTCTCTCAAGGCTTCCATCTGCTCTTGACCCATCCTTCTTAACCTTTGTTGCATTGCCTTAGCACATTCTTTCATCTCTATATGCATCTCTTCTCCTTTGAACCCTCTAATCTTTTCATATGAAATAATGAACAAATCAGGAAAACTAGCTAGCATATGAAATTATATCTCCTTCTCCATAGCTGAGAGGTCTCCACTGATCATTTGTGTCATCAATTCCTGCTTCTTTGACAATTCAACCTTGGTTTGCATCAGCTCTTCAATCACTTCATAAGGCCCTTTACTTTCATGTTCAATCTCATTCACAAATGCAACTAAACCATACTCCTGGATTTCTTTGTCTATCAAAAGAAATGCAACATCAACATCCTCATCACTGCTGGTAGTACTATCATTGTCCTCATCACTGCTGGTAGTACTATCATTGTCCTCATCAGTCACTGTGGAATAGTATTCATCACTAGACTCATCCTCATCTTCATAAAGCTCTTCTAATTGTTTCCTTGTGTCCATATTATATAGCTTCTTGGCACCTGTCTTTCCATAGAGGCTAATTGTACGACGTCTCCAATCTTGAACAACTCCCAATGCACTTAACCATGGTCTGCCCAATATAATATGATATACTCCCAACCTTGCTGGTATCACATGAAAATCAACCACCTCCTTTGCATCATATGCCTCCACTTCTAAGCTCTTTACAACACCCAACATTTTTCATTTTGATGGTTTGCCAATCTAATCCGAAAGCCTGATACCCCAGTCACTGTAAGACCCATCTTCTCAACGCATGAGTGTGTTATGACACATATTTTGGCTCCACCATCCACATAACCTTGTCCCAGGTTTTTTGCTTTTGTGCCACACATCTACTATTGGGCAATTGTCTGGTAGCTCTTCTATTGCCAATACCTTTACTAAACCTTGTCCCAGGTTTTTTTCTTTTGTGCCACACATCTACTATTGGGCAATTGTCTGGTAGCTCTTCTATTCCCAACGCCTTTACTAAACCTCTCTCTGGTTCTTTCTCCATTGGGTTAACCATCCTCTTCCATTGTTGCTTTAGCTTAGGAACCATCTCTATAAGCTGCCCAGAAGTAACATCTGCCTTCCTCCTTATCAGATCCTCCTTCAAGTCATAGCAACAAGATATGGCTATGAATATTCTCGTCAACGGCTTTCCTTTTGGCCAGCGTTCTGTTCCTCCTTTCCAAGTTCAAGGATTTCCAGGCTGGAAAGCAAAGATGTTGTTAATTCTTGAAGGCAATGAACTCTCCGATGTTGTTCTTGGAAATTGCGTTTTTCCGGCTCAGCCTGTTGATACGGATAATGATAACGTGCTTATCACTGAAGGACCTATATTTGAAGATGGGAATGTATCCTATACGGATTGGCAATGACGTGATAAAGCAGCTCGTCGGTATATTCTTTCGGCTCTTACTGTTTCCCTTTTGCTTGATATGGATGAACTGCCTACTTCCCACGACGTATGGAAGTACCTTATTGCAAACTTTCAGAAGAAATCTGTTAGAGAAATACTTTATTTGAGAGGGTTGCTTAACAAGTTACAATATGAAGTTGGTACTGCCATGATGGGACATATTGAATCTTTCAAATCTATTATTAATCAACTTGCTGCTGCCGGTGATCCTGCTCCACAAAAGCAACTGATTACACTTCTCCTTGATACGGTGAAGGACTCTTCTTATGATACAATTGTTACTATTCTCTCTAATAAAGATGCATGGTCTTGATTTCGACCAAGCATGCATGTCTTTAATTGAATACTCTCAACGTCAAGAACGTCGGAATGCTGGTCATGATACAACTATGATTTCACAAGAGGAGACTGAGTCACAACAGATGGAACGTGCTTTCTATGCTCAAAGGAAACCACAGAGCTGGCCGTCGCGGTAATATTTTCTCTCGTCTCAAATTTCCTAATAAGCAATGTTCTTACTGCAACAGAAATGGCCATACTGAAGATGATTGTTGGGCACGTCAATATGATGAAGAACACAATATCACCACAAAACAACCACGTTTATCTAGAGACTCTTCTTCTTCTTCTTGTGAATATTGTGGACGATCTGATCATCCCACTCATATGTGCTATAAGCGTCGATTCGACACAGATCGGAATAGGTTATATGCTATTGAACATCGAAACAACATTGTACAAGAAACAAGCTGCTTCCTATGTTCAGTTTCTCCAGACAGAATACTTCATGTACGTGATGGATCACTTTTTATTGTTGATTCTGGTGCTACAAAAAATATGACATATCAGTCTAAGTGGCTCCATAACTATCATCCACTACCAGTTCAACGTGTTGTTTATCTTGTTGATGATACTACTTGTCAAGTAAAGGGTATTGGAGACTTATATCTTGGTACCTTATCTTCTTCCACTCGAATTTTGCGAGGAGTATTACATCTACCAGATCTTCAACGTAATCTTCTTTCAGTTGCTAGACTTGTTGATCTTGGTCTGTTTGTTGGATTTGATCATACCAAATGCCGAATTGAGAAAGATGGACAGACTATAGCCACTGCTCCTCAACACGGTAATTTGTTTGAACTCTCTCTCAACGATGCTGTAGCAAATATTTTCACTACTCCAGGTGATCATGATTGCAAAGTATGGCATCACCGTTTTGTTCATGATGATTTCTCAAAACTCCTTGATCTTCAACGTCGTGATCTTGTTCATGGCATGGATCTTAAAGCCCATCCCCATATGGAAATTTGTGAATTTTGTGCTCTTGGGAAACACAATCGTAAACCCTTTCCTCTTTCAAATACAACTCATTCTCATGACATATTGGATTTTGTTCATACTGATATATGTGGACCTCTACCTTCTTCGAGATCACAATATCTCTACTTCATTACTTTCATTGATGATTTCTCAAGGTATACGACTATATGTCTACTTAGACAAAAATCTGAAGCCTTATCTGTTTTCAAACAATTCCACAAGGCTGCGGAACTTCAAACTGGTCGTCGCCTTAAGAAGCTTTGTAGTGACAATGGAGGCGAATACGTTTTTCGAGAGTTTGTGAGTTACTGCGCTGACAATGGAATTCATCATGAACACACTATTCCATATTCGCCTGAACAGAACGGTGTTGCTGAACGAAAGAATCGCACTATTCTCAATGCTGTAAGTTGTATGCTGATTCATTCTGGCTTATCTCGTGTTTTCTGGGCTGAAGCTACTTTGACAGCAGCATTTATTCAGAATCATCTTCCTACTACTGCACCCTCTGGTAAGATACCCATCACAGCATGGAGAGGTGACATTCCTTCTGTATCTCATTTTCAAGCCTTTGGATGTATTGCTTATATTCATGTTCCCAAAGAAACACGAACAAAGCTTGATGCTCCTGGTCTTAAAGTTATTTTTATTGGATATTCTGACACTTCCAAAGGCTACAAATTCTATGATCCTTCCTCCAGGAAAGTAATTGTGAATCGTGATGCTACTTTTAACGAACAGCTTATGGGAGGCTCATGGTCCATGGATGATTCTGATGATACTAAATCATTGCTTCAGGCTTTTCCATTTCTTTCAAAAGATAAAACTCTTCCTATAGAGAAACTTTTCTCTTCACAACCATCCATTCCAAATGTTGCCAATGATGATATTGATATTTTTGTTGATCTGCCTATTGATTTTGAACATGGCTCATGTCATGTTTATGATGACGATATTGCTGATAATGCTTTGTCTACTTCTGAAGATCCCGTTACTTATGATGAGCTATCTCTTCACCACAAAAGGATCAATGGCAAGAGGCTATGGAAGCAGAGTACGATTCTCTTATCTCTAAAGGTAGATGGATACTAACTGAATTACCTCCTGGTCGTACAGCTATTAAATGTAAGTGGGTGTATAAGACAAAAGTAAAAGCAGATGGATCTTTTGACAAGTTCAAGGTGCGTTTAGTTGCAAAAGGTTACTCCCAAGTAGCTGGTGTTGATTATCAAGAGACTTTTTCACCGGTTGTTCGCATTACAAGTGTTCGAGTTTTATTGGCATTTGCTGTTCAATTTGATTTAGAAGCTCATCAAATGGATGTGCGAACTGCTTTTCTTAATGGTGACTTGGAAGAGGAAATTTATATGGAACAACCAGAAGGGTTTGTTATTCCAGGTAAAGAAGACCTTGTTGCTCAACTCCATAAGGCACTATATGGTCTCAAACAAGCTTCGGGAGCCTGGTTTACAAAATTTGATCTTTTTCTTACCTCTAAAGGATTCATCTCTTGCTCGTCAGATCCCAACTTATACATAAAACGCCAAGGTAGCAGTATTGTGATTCTTGCTCTTTATGTGGATGATACCATCCTTGTTTCCAATGATTTGGGATTTCTTCAGCAAGTGAAAAAGTTATTGTCTTCTGCATTTGATATGGTGGATCTTGGAGAGATTCACTCTTGTCTTGGCATTCAAATCCAACGGAACCATACAAAAGGTATTTTATTCCTTCGACAATCAAAGTTTATTGCAGATACTATTCAAAAATTTGGTATGGAATCTGCACATTCAGCCAACACACCTTGTCTTGCGAGCTCTACAAAGAACACTTTTGACAGTGGCGGTCAACTTGTCACAAATCAACCTTATCCTAACTTGATTGGATATCTTCAGTTTGCTGGCATGAACACTCGTCCTGATATTCTGTTTGCTGCTAATTATCTTGGACAAAATCTTGCATGTCCTTCTCTTAAGCATCGGTCTGTTGCAAAGCGTGTATTCAAATACTTGAAAGGAACTACAGATTTTGGTTTAGTCTATCGACGACAACTTACATCGGATTCTATGCAATCTCTTTCTCTTTTGGGTTACACAGATGCAGACTGGGAAAGCTCACATTTATCTATGCGATCTACTAGGGGAAATTGCTTCTTTTAAATGGTTGTCTTGTTTCTTGGACCAGCAAGAAACAACGTTGTGTTGCAGTTTCTACGACTGAGTCAGAATATGTTGCGGCATTACTTGTAGCTCGTGAGTTGATTTGGCTTTGACAAATGCTGGTTGATATTGGTCACTCTCCTCTTTCTAGCATACCCTTGCGGTGTGACAACCAAAGTGCTATTAGTATTGCAAAAGACTATGTTCAACATAATAAGTCAAAGCACATTGCTGTCCATTATCATTATGTCAGGTATGAAGTACGCAAAGGAACCATTATGGTTGAACACTGTCCAAGTGACTAGATGATTGCAGACATTTTGACCAAAGGCCTCAATGAGTCACGTTTCATCCTCTTGCGCTCGGAGCTTGGAGTTTGTTCGGCCTCACTCTTTCTAGATTAGCTTCTTTGCTATTGTAATAGCTTTGTACATATGACATTGTAATCTTTTAGGTACCATGCACTGTGCACACTCCACATTTTCACATTGAGATATCTAAGTCACTTGAATATTTGTACATAGATGCACAATTCACTTTCACATCATCACCGTTGGTTCATATTTTCACATTCTATAGGGGCTTGGGTTTTTCCCTTGAACTCCCCAAGGGTTTTTTCATCCAAAGCTAGAGACCTTTGTCTGAGTGGGGGTGTTGGAGCTATATATGGCTCACTCTACTGAACTTGGTCTCACCTATATATTTGTATCTTGTCCTCAATATGAATCAGTCTTTGGGAGCGTATATGGTGTGTCTCTTGTCTCATCTCTCTCTCTTTCTCTCTACATCTCAACATACAAATTAGTAGTTAGAGAAATTTTGGGTATAAGGGATGCAGCTGTCAAGAGTACTGCAATAGCAGATTGGAACCACTAACAAGAATAGCCGATTGTGGACAAAGTACATGACTGTGGGAAAACCGGTTCAATAGGTGCATATTTTGAGGTCGTTATGATCTTGACATTGAAGGAAAAAATAACAATTATGTAAGAATCGGTGTAACCAACAGGGATCAATGATATTGTGGGAGCTTTGCATAGGAATATTCTTGGCTGATGAGCTGGAGTTCTTTTGGGATTGAATGCCCATGGTGATAGTTGTAGGAAACATAAGGTACTAGGTGGGAAGAGCCTTGCAATGTAGAGCTTAAACATGTTGCATTGGTACTGCAGATGGGTAGTACTGTATAGTACCTCTCTCCCTCTCTCTCTCTCTCTCTTTTTTTTTGGGAAAACTTTCTCTTTATATTACAATAATTTACAATCTGCTGTCATACTAACAGCTTTTGTATGATCCATACCACTTTGTCTCTGAAGGCTTGATCTGTTAAAGAGAGAGCATCTTCCATCATCCTATCTCTAATGACAAACAAGGGAACTGTATGATTGACACTCTGGCCCGGATCAAATGTACATTGATTTCTCATATTCCATACAAACCATAAGAACCATACTCTGAAGGACTTTAGTGCAAACTCAAGTGCTCGATCTTCTGGGATTTGGAGCTTGAAAAAGTTCATTTGATACCTAGATATGGAGATCCCCCAAGCATCATACCACATCCATTTTGCCCACTTCCACCATTCCATAACAGGCTTGCATGACTAGAATATATGTCTGGTGGTTTCAGGACAACAGCATCTGATGCATTTGCGAGAGGTAATACCCTTTTTCTTTAGATTCATGGCAGTGGCCAATACACCTGTGAGAGCTCTCCACAAAAAAAGCCTGAATTTAAACTGATTAGAAATCAACCATACATTTGCAAGAGTTTTTTGCTACCAATATACATCCTGATGAAGGGACCATTGTGAATTACATCTTACAAAAATATTTGGTTTTGGTAACAACAAAGCATAAAAGACAGAGGTGTTAGCGGTCCACCAATCAGCTGCCTGATTAGGAATGTTCCAATCCCGATGTCGTTCTTCCAGATTGAGAGCATCTCTACGAGGCAAGCCTTGAATCTGAGCACAAAGCTGATGCCAAGGTATTCTGAAGCCAAACCCTAGTCTATATTGGCGTCTGGCAACCGAAAAGAGTTTCAAGTCGAGGTTAGAATCAACCATCTTCTGAATTTGATTGAGACCTTTTTTGCGCATCGGCAGTGCAACCTTACTCAACAACCTGGCTGGTGGGGTTTTAAAAGCAAAGCTCGAGAACAAGCTCTCCCCCCCCCCCCAATGATTTCCCTGTATACCTAACCCTACCTTGCCAGACCAAAGCAGAGCATATCATCTTCCAAGAAGATATTAACATACTTGACACGTCATATCCTGTTTTAAGAGGAGCAGCTGAGAAAACTTTATCCCAGGCTGTCATATTCCAGATTCCATGGAAGTAAACAATTGATTTGTCAACCAGCTTCCACAAGCATAAATCCCAATCGTTATCAGAAGCCAGCATATGCTTGATAAGGGAGCCCCTCCTGGCTTGAGCATGGACCTGTAGATTCAAGATATTTAAGCCTCCCTGAGAGTATGGTACTGCAGTTTTGCTCCAAGCAACCAAAGCATTGGAAGATTGAGAGGAGTTCCACAAAAACTTAGCCAAGACCGAGATGCATTTCTGAAGCATTTTATCAGACGAGTTGATCAAGGGCAAGTAAATTAGCAAATAAGGCATGAGAATACTCTGAACGATTTTGAGCCTGACATGTAAAGGCCATTCATCACAGTGCCAAGAAGCAAATTTAGCCAACACTCTCTCCAGAACCCAGTGTTGCAAGTGTTTCTGAGAGACCATGACCCCAATTAGAAAGCCAAGGTGTCTAAAAACATGACCCTTAGGAATTCTTTTCCCATACCAAATCAGAGAGTCAAATTCCCTTGCAGATATGTCAATCAAGAAGACTTACATAGGTTCAGTGTAAGACCAGCCGCAAGAGCATACATATCTAGAGTTTTCATACATCTGTGAATATTGATGTTGTGGGCCTTCAAAAATAGAAAGGTGTCATCTGCAAACCCTTTGCCCGGGATATGTTTACCTCCTAATTGGAGCGTTTGCAAATAGCCCTATTGTACCAATTGATCCAGGTATGCATACAGAGAGTGGGAGGCCACGGCAAGGAAAGGGGGGCTAACGGGACATCCTTGTTTTACCGATCTGGAAATGTATATTTTTTCCGAGAGTCTACCATTAATGCTCAATCTGGAGTAAGCATGTTCACGAAGCAGAGAGATACACCTGCTGATCCGAGGGCCAAACCCCATACCTTGCATGGTTGGCTGCACAAAGTCCCACTGCAGTGTGTCAAACGCCTGGGCAAAATCTATCCGAAACATTACCATGTCTTGTTGTGAAGATAAGGCATGCTCTATGCCCAGCTGAACCGTCAAAATGTTATTAAATATTGACCTCCCTCCAATGAAACCTGTTTGAGCTGGGTGAATGTGTTTTCTGAGTTCGGGACCAATCCTGAAAGCAATGGCTTTTGCGAGTATTTTATAGAGTATCCCCATCATGGTGATAGGTCGCCAGTCCGCTAGGGTTTCGGCTGGATCTCCGAAAACATGGATCCTGCACTCAAACAGGGCATCATCAAACTCATCCCCAAAACAACCTTCCCTAAAATCTCTCTCTCTCTCTCTCTCTCTCTCTCTCTCTCTCTCTAGCACATGTGTGCTAAATTTTCTTAACTCTAGACATCATGCATCGACATGTCGGCCCTAGATGCAATATATAGAAGTACATTGATTGTAGTAAATAGGTGCATGATATATATGTACTTCAATATTTAATGTGTGTCCAACTCAAGCTTTCCTCCATTCTTCAAAATAAATTACAGTAAAGAAGCCCAGAACTTCCATCTACAACACACTCTCTCTCTCTCTCTCTCTCTTATTCTTCTGTTCCATCTGGAAGACGGGTTTATACACAAGTATAGTATAAAACCCGCCACAAGAGCACCATTGATTTTCACTCTCATGCATGGGACGTATATTATAAGAAGGGATAGACAAGCATCATATTCTTGCGTCTGCATGCGTTATGTTCTTCTGTTACCTCTTCTTCGTCTCTAGCGTACACAAACATACGAAACTCTCTCTGATCTCTCTCTCTCTCTCTCTCTCTCTCTCTCTCTCTCTCTCTCGCGCGCGCGCGCTCACTCACCGCCCTGCCACCTCTTGCTCAACCCTGTCTCATAGACATTTGCATTCAGGCACAGAATCGTGAGGCAGCGTTATGGCCATGACTGGTGCAAATTGCACGCGCTGGGGCCGCACTGGTGCAAGCGGCTGCGAAGTCTTCCTGCAAGTGCCAGTAGTGGATGGAAATGACAATAATGTGAAGATGTCAGTGTACTCCTTGCTAGCCCCGCAGCCGCCGCTGCATCCGATAATGCAGGTACGCAGCTTATGACCTATGACCTAAACTCATTAATTGCGTTAATGATATTGCTTGCTAGCGCCTCCAGCACCGGAGTCGCCGCAGTGTGCGTTAATGTAGGTGGGCAGCTTATGACCTGTGACCTTACCTAAGCATGTTTTCCTAACGGTGGTATGCAGATAACTAGAGCTAATCAAATTCTCCATGAGCAGGCCTAGCTAGTTAATTATACTCTATTCTGGTGCGTTTTCAATTAACACATGATCAATAATGCCGTCTAATTAATTGTGCTACATGTGTCAGTCTTGCCGGCAACATTAAATGACAGCAGTGCCATAAAACCGCTGCCGACGACTGTGGTCATCCGCAAGATTCCAACATCTGTGAGGTGTGTAGTACATTAACCCCTTCACACGCACTCAACAGGCATTTGTTTATGATTGTTTTTCTCAATATATCCCTGTCGAGCTTTTAGAAAGAAATTTTCTACCTCTGATTAATGCAGGCAACAAGACCTGCTTAAGTTCTTAGATTCATTTTGTGCCGAGAACAATTTGATGCAAGAGGGAGGCCAGTGTCTACTTGCTGCGAAATTCCATTCCATGCAGAAACGGCCTATGCGGAGACAGAGCAGCGATGTGGAAATCAATTATGTCCACATACCGTTGAGCAAGTACGTCGAATGATTTTTTTGCTAAATTCTAAAATGATAAACATTTTCCTTTGACAGAAGTCCTAATTATCAGAAGTACAAAACTGCAGGAAAGGAGCCCATAAAGGGTTTGCTGTCATAAATTTTACTAAATTGAAAGGGGCAATGATCTTCAATGCCCTTCTTCACGAAAGACAGGTGGAAATGGGCCCGCAACGTCGTGCATTTGTTTGCAAAGTCGCATTCGCTGAAAAACAAATAGACGTAAGTACATGTCATGGAGAGAAGTAGGTATCAGATAGCTGGTAGGCTAACTCCCTAATTATCCCGTATATGTGTAGGGTCTGGAGGCAGAATTTCGCTCTACTCTTGCCACTTTGCAAAAGCCCATGCTTTTCAATCCACCATGCAACGGTGCCAAGTACAAGCTTATCGACTTTCTTCAGCGATGCCATCACCAAATCAGCCATGGAGATATTAATGTTGAGCATGCGCAAATTGTAGAGGAGGATGTCGTCCACCTTAATTTGCCTCCATACAGATCAGCTACGGCTCTGCCTGGAGAACTAAAAACCATTGAAGCAGCTCATGCTCATGTGCACAGAAAGTCCACAAAGAGAAAGAAAACAGAAAATTCGCCAATGGCGAGCTCCGCATCACCGGCTGAGTGGTCTACGACAACGAAGGTTACAGCGACGCCAATGAATGGTGGCAAAGAAAGAAAGACGGAGAAATTGATGACAAAGGGACAACAACAGGCGGCAATATATTGGCCACCGAACGTGATGTCAATGGCGATGAGGGGAAAGCTGTCAGCACAACTAACATCGACGACGGGAGTGTCTACTAAGAGAAAGTCTACGAAGATAAAAGAAAAAATATTGGATGCAAGAGGTGGGATCATAGAGTCCGTGCCGCGACCAGCGTTGTCAAATGTGATTGTGTCCAATTGTCCTTTGGATGATGAGGCTGGTGTTGCAATGAGGCAAAAGATAAGAAAGGTATACCATGGTATGCTCAGATTTTTCTTCAGTGGGATGAGCAAGTTATCCGTCTCTGGAATCATTTTATGTACACTATTCCTACTATGTTAATGACATTGTTCCAGCCATATTGTGTAAAGACCACCTCTCTCTCTCCCACTCTCTCTCTCTCTCTCTCTCTCTCTCTCTCTCTCTCACACACAAACACACACACACACACACAATACCCGTTGTCCCATTGGTTCAGTCTCACCAATGTAAGCAAAGAAGATGTTGCAATGTAGACTCCCCCCATCCCCCGTGTGTGTGTGTGTGAGAAAGAGAGACCGCATAGGGATGACACCGAAATCAAAACCTCTCTCTCTCTCTCTCTCTCTCTCTCTCTCTCTCTCTCTCTCTCTCTCTCTCTCACACACACACACACATACCAATATGTGCATGCTAACACATGTGTCCCACGCATGCACCCGAAGGTGTGTGCAAATGACACAGCAATACAGAATTGGCTGGGAGGCCCGTTGTCTATGAGTGGGTGAAGCAGACTGGAGCTACCATGTCGCCCGTCACTAGAAGGCAACATACACACAAAATAGCAGGCATGGGAGATAACCGCACATGTAGTTTGGAATTAATGTCGATTGCGCCAAGAGCGGGATATTCATATCCAGTTGGCATGCATTCGCTCATTTCTAAGGTTGGTCACACGAGACACAGTATTCCGTAATAGATAACTGTGCTACCAAGCCTTTTTTTTTGAATAAAATGTCGGTTATGGATACATTTTCTATTCATGCAAAGGTTGTCGTACGCTCCTCAATGCCACGTGGAGGTTTCAAGGCGGCGACCACCGGCTCAATTTCGAATTGTAGGCACGACACCTCTGCATAGTCCATTGCAAGCCTTGTGTGGCGCCATCTACAACACCTATTGTGTGGTCAAAACGGGCTACATCCAAGGCAAATGCGGATTTGCAGCTCTACATTAATAGCTCTCTAGGTAGCCCTTTGCATGATTGTGCCAATTTTGGCATATTTACAAAAGGCTATGCTCAATAAAACTGATCGAGCCAGTTCAGTAAGATACGAGCCGACCACCACCTAAAGTTGACACACACACACTCTCCTACACAAGTGTGGTGTTTTTCCCTTTAAGGCTGGCTCTAGCCCCCCCTCCATGCATAAGCATTGGCGATAGCCCTCACAAGTGGTATGAAAGCCCTCTTCGACTTCAAGCCTGGATTCCCCTCTCCCACCCCACATGCATATATCCCCTTGGGAGAATCTTCGTGAGATATGGATGTGTAGGAAATCGGCCACTGCAAGAAATCAAGCAGTTGAATAATTGAGCCTATCTGAGAGTAACAAAGAATTAGGAGAAGCGGGGATAGGATAACGGAGAGTTGCAACAAGAGAATTGAGCTAAAACCATATTAGGTAGTTTGGTAAGAATATCACATTATGGGAATTTCCAAATTAACTACATTCATGTAATTTGAGAATTATCTAGTTTAAAGTGGGAAAATACGAGAAAAAAGTGTTGATTTATGGTTGGTAAATATAGTGCAAATCGTAATGGATTGTGGTGTTGACAAACACCAACAGTCAAGAGGATCCACTACACATGAACTCTTATAGATATTCAAATTACATAAAACAAATGAAGATACAAATAAAGATCTTGTTTAGAAAACTGACTTGTATAGTCACAATAGAAGCTCCAAATAAATTTACTGCATGTTTGATACCACATCTACATTTTGATCCGAGTGTGGTTGCATGATGTACATGCATGAGGCCTTCTTTGGATTTTTGAGCATGCCTTTTTGTAATCTTAATTCTAGAAAATGGTCCATCTTTGCTGGGTCTCCAAGACCAAACAATTGCATCTCTAGTTTCCCACACTTGGGGATCTTTATAGTTGACGTGTAAGACAAGGGAAACTAGGGTTTGAGAGTCCACCGCCCAACCACCCTTTATATAGGCAAGCCCCCGGCCCTTTTCCCTAGTTGGACTCCACGTTCCACACCGCCTAGCTCGGCCCTGGCGCCCTTGTCTAGTCCGGCCTTGCCGGTGCCCTGACATTACTCTTCCCTAGCACTGGCTGTCAATGTTTTTTCCACGATGCTTCATGTACCTATATTGCATATTCCCTAGTAGGGTGCAATAGCTTGGAAATGAGTATGCCTCCAATGCATGGAGCCGTGCTCCCAGAAATCATGCTTTACTCCGTCTCGAGATAGCACAGCGAGAAGAGAACAAAAATTAACAACTGAGGTAAGACACAAATCGGTTTATTGGAGTGTCGAAATTGAATGAAAGAGAGAGAATCCGTGCTTTACAGATAATGGACATGCCATGCATGTCAAAAATTGTGGCAAGAATCGACAAAGAAGCAACCTGTGGTGCATCATCATTCACTGATACCTTGATTGGACAAGAATAATTCTTGAAGCAAGAATTATCTTGTGCAAATTTCTAGAATATCTCCTACAATTTAAATCATACATAAAACGAGGAAACCTTAAAAGCATGAAACCTCATACTTGTTGATTAGTCTGAATCCTTGTGCTCTAGTTGAAGTCTAGTCAAACCACAAGCACATCCCTTGGAGCATCTTGAGAACATGCTATTTGTCGAGTTTTTTCTTGAACGTTTTTTACTATGACCACACCTCACCCCCCCTAGCACATAGATCTAGTTTTGACCTAGAAGGGTGGAAAGCAACATATAGATGCACATGAGGCATCCACATTGATCATGAGGTTCTATACATCATATGACATCATTCCATCAACATAAACACGATGCAAAACACCTGCGCCACTTTGATCAATCATAAACCATAACATCACATATATGCGAAAAAACAACTTTTTACCATTTTCGCGTGCATGCATTATATGAAATTGAAAGTGTTTGACCTCAAGCCAATGCATCGATATCAGCCCATAATATATACTAACACCTTATCAAATCACTTTTCCCCTATGAAACTCATGCAACAAACAATATCACGAAAAGAAAGCAACTTTATTTTAAACTTACATGGGAAAGGAACCTTTGGTAGCAATTCAATAAGCCCAATCTTTTAAAAGTTTGGAAGGGTGCAAGAAGCCACATATGTTGACAAAGGGTTGTAAGTGGTGGCTTCAAAGAGTCTACGTACTTAGAAAATAATTCACTAGCAAGTACATCCCAACTTAGGCTCTTATTATTGGGAAAGTGAAGCAAGGCACCCTCACCCTCATCCTTGGTAATGTTGACCTCAAGAGTAGTAGTAGAGCCACATAACCTTTGAGCATAGAATTCCTTAAAAATGAGCTATTGAACCTCAAAAGGACCTTTGTCAACAGGGTTTTGAATATATCCATAGGCTGATCCAACATTTGAAACACCATGGGAAATGGTTTGAGAGAACATGTTGGCATTCCATAGTCATATATCCTCAAAGATAAGGTTAAAAACCAATCATCATGCATAAAATACATCCTATCCAATTGACTCAATGTAGTGGAACATTGGGCCGATTGGAATGTGTAACCTATTTGAGTAGGATGTAACCAAGATCATAGCTCTTCCTTAAGCACAGAGCATTGCAACATTGACGATGCCCTATGCTCAGTTGTGTCCAACAGATGAGACGAAGAAGCACTACAACACGTCGCACAAAAATCGGTGCAGATACCGATGAGATAAAGTTAGTTTTAAAGATTAAAAAGCTTTGAAATAGGCCTCGAAAAAGACGTCGGATTTGTGTCGTCGGTATAAGCATTGGTATACTTTGCGTCAAAAACAGCTTAGAAATAAGCGTCGGAATTAGCCTAGAGATAAGCGCTGGTAATTGTAAAGGATGTTCTGATGCATTTTCTGAAGTTTATATCCACACCTGTAGCATACTCTGTACCGACGACCAAACATGCAATTTTTTCTCGGCAGAGAGAATTGAGAACTGATGCTAGATGTACTGCAGCAAAAGGAAGAGACCATATAGAAATGGGAAGGGCATTGATGCGCTCTTTTGTAGATGAAAACTCATAGAAAATGCCACATAAGAGTATAACTATGGAAGATGGTACCAGAGAAACCTTGCTTGCAATACCAAACATGTACAAGCAAATAGACATCTTACATGATGTCAATAAAACACTCAAGAGTATGAGTCTCAAGCCAATGTCTAGCACTACATTCAATAGGGTTTGGAATACAAAGTTTGCTAATGTGACCTTGTAAAAAACAAGCGGGTTCTCAAAATGTGTCGTGTGTAGTCTCAACTAGAGTCAACAAAGCATGATGAGTTGATTTCACGTTTGAAGGATGAACATAAAATTCACACGATGCAACAACAAAGCTGTAGAAATGTGTACTACACCTGGCGTAAGTTCTCGCAAATGCAAAAGGATAAGTACTTATGCATTATACATGATAAAATGGACCAAAAGAAGACAACAATACCTAGATTGTGAGTGAACTCAAAAGACCATGCGAATTAACAAGTATGATAACACATGGGCATGGGCATGGGATGTATGGTCATTTCTTGCTAAATGGTCCATGGCCGTCAGATCTGAATGCTACAAATGGTCCCTTGCATTATGCTTACAGAATTTGGAAAGAACAGAGAACCATGGGCTAGGTGATTTATGCGATGATGGTATGCCACGCAGCAATGTAACATTGTTCAATGCATTGAATTCAAGGACAACTCTAGACCACCAAAACAGAATGATAAAAGAGCGTGAGAGGAATGCATCAGTAGCACTAACACCACCGTTGTCTATTGAAGGATGTAATGGAGAGATTTCTAACTTGCAATCAGCCTCCTCTCAATGTATTGTGGATACCATGTCCACTCACGTGTTTCAAAAATTGCCTAAGAATCTTCTATTACAGCTAGATAATTGTGCAGGAGAGAATAAGAATCGATATTTATTTGCATACTTATCCTTGCTAGTATCAAAAGGTGTTTTCAAAACCGTGCATTTGGGATTCTTAATGGTGGGTCATACACTTGAGGACATAGATGCAATGTTTAGGAGGTTCTCAGAGAGAATATTACGAATAGAAATGGCCTACACTTTTCCACATTTGATGGAACATTTTCAAAAATGTGAAAGTTAAGCTTCAGCACCATTTTTGATGACGCAAGTTCCTTACTTCAAATCCTTTGTTAAAGGGTACATGTGTGATGGACAAGATGCTCTTGTTGGACACTCTTAGCCACTTCAATTTTGTTTCTTTATGCAAGGTGAAATCCCAGTAATGCAGTACAAAATTCACCCCAAATCACCTGATTGGATGCCGAGGGAGTCAAGAATTGAGTTGTGGAAAAAAGAAAGGGAAACCAAAATTGCCAGTAGGTTGTCCAGATGTGGTTCCTATAGCAGACTATGTGAGGGATAGTCCGCTTGTTATTCAAGGGATTAAGACATATCTTGAATTTTGGAAAAGATGGACTCTACTAAAGGGAAAGGAGCACGATTCTACAAAATACATGGACCTAATTATTATTTATTGGCAAAAAATGATTAGTGAGCTTGAACAACCAACCAATAAACAAATTGGTGAATATACATCATTTTGGCCAAAGACTACAGGGAGTCATCGAATGAAACAGATAGAGGAAGACATAGATGAGTTTGAAGGATATGAAGAATTGATTGATCACTATGTTGGTCCTCAAAGTGCAAGGCCACAGGAAGGTTTTAGGCGTCAAATTGATGTAAGGAAAGGGGATTTTGTTCTTGTGATACCCGCAGATCCAACATATCTAATATGGCTAGCAGTTGCAGAGTCAGATGTTGATGTAGACAGCTCATCTCTTAACTACAAGAAAGTTTTCATTCAATATTGGGCACCAAAACATCAGGAAAAAAATCCCACAATCCAACAACAATATGTGGATTGTTGAAAAAAGAACTTGTGCTGCAATCTTGCTGACCCACAACGTTGGGAGTGTGTTGATGCAGTTGTGTGGTCATGGATTCCAAGGGGTGGAAGACTTGCAGAAGCAATTAAAATCCCATCCAATGTTCTGGAGAAAGCACAAGCTAGCTTAATAGGAGAAACTCAATAGCATTTCATTTTCATATATTGTTTTCCTTGCTATCCGTGTCTATGTATGTTTTATAAAGTATCAATTAACACCAACATGAAAATAAAATTTTGGATGGGACAAAAAAAGGTGTCTCTCAACACCACCGTTTTCTTGAGAATCTATCTTTTTGTCGAATGTAACACAAGTCCTCAAGACAAGTCTGAAAATAAATGAGATATTCCCAAATCAAATGGAAATAGGAATCCATAGGCATTGAAGTCAGTCCCAAAGATGTGGAATTTTTCCATTTCATAAAAAAGAGTGTTAAATTACAATGTGTAAGCAGCGACTAGCTATTCAAATTGAAGTACTAGAGAGGAGTACCAATATGTCACAAATGCACTAATGCTCTTGATACTTCAAGCATGTTGTAGGCAATACTATTGTATTCATGAAGGTCTCTTCTGCATGTCATGTCACTAATAACCCTCTACAAAGCATTTTGCTTAAGGGGGAGAGTTGTAAGGCTGTAATCGGTAAGGTTTTACCAGGTGATTATGACGCATCATCACATCTCTATGAATCTTTTGGGAATTTCTACTTACTTATGGAGATAACAAATGAATGCAAAGTGAGTGGTTGTGGGTCTTTCCTCACCCATCTTAATCGTCTCTTACACCTGGACATGTGTATGTGTGTGTGTCTATGTGTGCACACGTGCACGCCCATACAATGTACGATAGCATCTTTTGAAATTTCTACAAACACTAATGATGGGGGTAGCTCCTTTAGCATTGTATCTCTATTCGTATAAGAATCTTATATGGACCCTATACAAAAGCAAGATTGGCAGCACTGTGATGTCATATGAAGCTTCAGGTGTGGAGTCGCTTGGGCTATTATCATGGGGTGAATTAGATCCAAAGTCAGTTCTAAGCATAATTTGCACGGCTTCCATTCCTTTGAGTTCTCTTGTTCTTTTGCTAGAAATCAATTGTCTTGTGGCCATGGACATCACATACCTTGCAATATGGCTTGTTCAGCCAAAAACCTGCATGGTTTCCTACCATGATTGTTGCTAGTAAATGATTGAAAACAATTTGACCGACAAAAGCCTTTGCTTTGTGAGCCAGTATGGATTGGTAAGTTTTTTTTTGAGATGTGCGATCAAACATGGCCATAGTGAGGCTATTTGAGTATGTTACAATGGTGTGGATTGTGTTTTTCTGAAGGATTGCAAGAACAAGTGTTGGGATGGTGAGATGCATAGCACACTTTGTGGTAATGAAGGGTTGCCATGATGATGGTAGTGCAGCCAATAAGAGAATCTCTTGGACAGTCATGGAGACAACCACTCCTGAAAGAAGGGTCTCATATAGTAGAAGAAGCAAAGAACCTATTGATTGGAGAATGTCTTGATCATCTGTAAATTTGGTATCTACCTGCTTTTTTGTGCCCTCCATATAGAGGAGTAATTCCACCTTTGCACTTAGGTCAAGGGTTTTTTAATTAGCAATCTCCTTCTTGTTAACGGCATTTGTAGGGTTGTCTTGAGGTGGGCACTACGATGTGCCATTAGCAACTTTGAGAGGGTCTTGATTCTCCAAGATGATCTCCATTGTCATCCTCAAGTGCTGATATTTCTTGTCATTTCATTCGTCCACTTTATACGACCTCCGAGATTGTGCCATCTTTGCCTGATTGTACCGGACCAGTAAGCAAAACGTACAATACTATTGTAGGTTGGGTCCCATGCGTGGGAAAGAAAAGCATGAGTGGGTTCTCAATTCATGATTGTAATTCATCATACCATGTAGAAAAGTGCTTTGCGCATACAATATGCAAGATAGGAGAAAAGAGGAGACGATGCACACAGAGAACATGACAAGAAATGGGTGGTATTCACTAGGTCAGATCTCTTTGTATTACATGGGTTGCCATTTTGGCTCACTCTTTTGTTATTTTATTTTGTCTAAGTTACTACTATTTTAAAAGAAAAACGTAAACATCATCAATTAAAACAAGAACAAAATCATTAAGGGGCAAATTGTTTTGTTTTGTGATGTACTTATAAGCATTATTTAAAGAATTTAAAGTTTGTGGTTCTCTAGCCACATTTGTAGATATGGCAGCATTGAAATTTTGCATGATTCCAAAAATGAAAATTTGAAAGGCGTTATTCTTAACGAGGTTTGGAGAAAACCCTAAAACACAAGAAGGCTATATATCTAACTTATATAATGGAGAGAAACTTTCCGCAAACAATCCAACGACGAATGGAGGCCGCACCTCAATGCTGAATCACATAATTCATAAAGCAAATATTAAAAAATGGTAAAAGAGCCAATCGTCGTGGTCTTCGTTTGTTGAGGTGACCTATTATGGATGTGCATGCGGGTAGGAGTAGTCTGATGATCTCTCTCTCTCTCTCTCTCTCTCTCTCTCTCTCTCTCTCTCTCTCTCTCTCTCTCTCTCTCTCTCTCTCTCTCTCTCTCTCTCTCCGACGCGTACCCATGAGGCTTAATTTCCACCCTCAAATGCATACACACCTATACTCCAACGAGCGATTGTCGATGTTAAAAGATCAGCGTGTTTGCAAGTGAGGTCTATGATCTCCAATCCAAGTAAGTCTCTCTCTCTCTCTTTCTCTCTCTCTCTCTCTCTCTCTCTCTCTCTCTCTCTCTCTCTCTCTCACACACACACACACACACACAGAGGACCCTATGTGTTGCCTCAATTTGCTGCCAATATGTATTTTCTTTGCATGCACCGCATGAATACAGTACGTTAACAGGCGTGAATACACTATGCTAGGAAGTTCATATCACTATATGTAGCACCAATATAGATGACAATACACTAAGAGGTTTCCATCAGCCCCGTTATTCCCTCTCTCTCTCTCTCTCTCTCTCTCTCTCTCTCTCTCTCTCTCTCTCTCTCTCTCTTCCGCACCTTCTCCTTCACTCCGCCCTCTCTCTCACTACTATCTCCCCTAGTGACAAAAAGTCATTGATAGCTTGCAGTCAAGAGAATTGATTCGTCTCTTTCTCTCTCTCTCTATCTCTCTCTCTCTCTCTCTCTCTCTCTCTCTCTCTCTCTCTCTCTCTCATACACACATACATGTGCGTGCGTGCAAACACACACAAGCTTGCATAAAGATAGTGGATTCTCTTCTTCTTAGAACGAGTATGTTTACCATGCGATCGTATGTGCAACAAGATGTGGTTGCCTTCGTTTTCATTTACCGCATCCTCACAAATTGGATGTTACGTGATTTTATCTTGCTGCATATATTCACACATTCTACCATGTTTGCAGCTAGATCGTATCATTGCTATCTTGGACTTTCTTTGCTTCCAAACAGGGAAAGCCTATGGGAGGATTGAAGAACCCCTCAATTAATCTCTCTCTCTCTCTCTCTCTCTCTCTCTCTCTCTCTCTCTCTCTCTCTTTTCCCACCTTCACCTCGACTCCGTCCTCTCTCTCAGTACTATCTCCCCTAGTGACAGAAAGTCACTGATAGCTTGCAATCAAGAGAATTGATTCGTGTCTTTGTTTCTCTCTCTCTCTCTCTCTCTCTCTCTCTCTCTCTCTCTCTCTCTCTGTGTGTGTGCTTACTGTTGTAGGGAAAAACCAAGTCATGTTTCTTGATACCCTTCCTTTTGAGCTTTTCATTTATCTTTGCCAAAGCCTTATCTTGCATCTGCCCATAATGCTTCAATGCACTCATCCTATCGAGCTGAACCTCTTGTAAATATAAGAGCCTCTCTTTGAATTCATCACTAGGTGGCCCAAGCAACTTTTCTAACATCTTGACTGCAGGCAACTCTACTTCCACAGGCAATAGTGCTTCCTTTCCATATACCAAATGAAATGGAGTAAACCCTGTACCTGTCTTCACCGAAGTACGGTAAGCCCATAATGCACTAGGCAATTCCAAATCCCAATTCTTTCCTTGGTGCTCTGTCACTTTTGAAAGAATTTGTACCAACTCACCATTGGATCTTTCATTTAGGCCATGACATTGGGGATAATAAGGAGTGGTATGCTGGTGCCTAATCTTCATCTTCGTGCCTAAAAAATCTAGCAATTTAGCTCTAAATCCTGGCCCCTTATCTGAAAGTAGCTCTAATGGCACCCCAAACTTGCAACATATTTCACCATACACAAATTTTGCCACATCCTTTGCAGTGATCTGTTTTACTGCAATAGCCTCTTCCCATCTAGAGAGATAGTCCACTACAATCAAAATATAGATTTTGCCCCTGCTTGTGATAGGTAACGGGCCTATTGCATCAATCCCCCACTTTTCAAACACATCAAATGCCATAATGGTTTTTCGTAGCTCTGGCTTCAACACTCTCTTCCCAAATGCTTTTCACCTATTGCAAGACCTACACCAATGGTGAACATCCTTGTTTAAACTAGGCCATACATACCCCTCTTGCAAGATCTTATGCAAGGTGATCTTTAGAGCAAAATGTCTGCCACGTGCGCCTTCATGATTCTCTTCCAACACTCTATAAATCTCCTTCCGCCAAGGTACACATCTCAACTCGAGATCAGCCCCTTTCATGTATAAGACATCACCAATCAATTTGTACCTAGATGCTCTACGCACAAAACCATACTTCTTAGACTTTGGAATGTCCTTCGGAATGATTCCTGTTAGCAAAAACTCCTCTTCTTGAGACAAACTGTCCCGGCCATGATAAAGAGGTAAATTGGTCCTCCACACAAATAGCTCCCCAATCACGCTTTGAGATGCTTCACGTGCCTCTATATTTAGAGCACGTTTAATGTGTCTGATGCTCCATTTTTCAAACTTTTTTAACAGACCTTTAATTTTGAAACACATTTCCTTCAATGAGGTGTTCTTGCTCTTCCACACACGTCCCAATACTTGCTTCACAACTAGCAAGGCATCGCCTTTTATGCTCAACCTTCTAGTCCCATGCTTCAAAAAAATGTGTAATCCAGCTTCCAAAGTTGCATATTCAGCCTCATTATTATTATGAGCATCCAATTTGAACCCTCTCTTGCATACTAGCTTCTCCTCTAGATCATAAAGTGCTATACTCCCTGAAGCCACATCATGGCTCTTCCTGCATGAGCCAACAAAGAACAAAAACATGTGCATTGTTGATCTGTGGAACTTCTTCAACTATTCTTCTCACCACCTCTTCCTTAACAAGAAGGGAATTCTCCTTGTCAGTCAACAAATAATCTTGGGTAGCTCTTGTACTGTCTTCCACTAAAAAAGAGAACTTAAACTCTTGCACCTCAATTACCCATTTCTTCACCACATTTGACATGTTAGTGCCATTAATTAATTGTGGCAAAAAAAAATAACTCGTCAAGAAAACAAAAGGTCATGGTAGCAAGTAATGATTAAATCGTTGCGACAAGCGAATATTACACTAGCCATCACTAGCTCTACTTCTGAGAATTTTCTCTCTGCTACCAACTTTACTCGGCTTGCACAATACACTGGTCTGATATAATGGTTGCCCTTCCCCTTTTGCAATATCATGGATCCAATGGCATCATCCCCTACTAATGGATTTACATAAAAAGTTTGCTCCCAATGAGGAGCTTGCATGGATGACAACCCCCCTAACACCTCTTTCACCTCTTGAAACACTTCTTCACATTTGTCATCCCATTGCAATGGATCATGCTTTGCCACTTGTTGTAATGGATAAAGGAGCTACGAAGACAATGAAATAAACCAGGCCATGTACTTCACTTTGTGTATAAAGGTTGGCAATTGCTTTGTACTCGTAGGTGATGGAAGAAGAATAATAGACTTAACCTTGTCTGGATCGGCCTCAATGCCAATTTCTGACACCATATTTCTCAATAACTTCCCCCTTGGATGTGCTAGATGACATTTCTTTGGATTTAGTTGTCCTCCACATTCATCATATCGAGCCAATACCATCTGCAGCTTTTCATGGTGTTCAACCCTATTGCTGTAGACGCAAAAGTCGTCCATAAAAGCTTTAACACAACTACCCAATTTTCTCTCTCTTGATAGAAAGATGGTCCATTTGACAACCCAAATGGGAATACCTTGTAGCAATAGCAACCCCATGGCGTAATGAAAGTTGTCTTTGTTCGGTCTTTAAGAGAAAACTTCAATTGAAAATAGCCTGAAAAACCATCACAGACACTGTACCTCTCATAACCTACCACTAAATCCAAGATCTAATCGATGAATGGAAGAGGATATGGGTTCTCCTTAGTGGATGCATTTAAGGGTTTAAAATCTACAAAAATCCTCCACTTCCCATCCTTCTTTGGGCTAACTAATACTGCACTCACCCATTCAGTGATCTCTAATGAGACTATGAACCATGCCGTCAATAACTTGTCCACCTCTTCCCTCAAGGCTTCCATCTGCTCTTGACCCATCCTTCTTAACCTTTGTTGCATTGCCTTAGCACATTCTTTCATCTCTATATGCATCTCTTCTCCTTTGAACCCTCTAATCTTTTCATATGAAATAATGAACAAATCAGGAAAACTAGCTAGCATATGAAATTATATCTCCTTCTCCATAGCTGAGAGGTCTCCACTGATCATTTGTGTCATCAATTCCTGCTTCTTTGACAATTCAACCTTGGTTTGCATCAGCTCTTCAATCACTTCATAAGGCCCTTTACTTTCATGTTCAATCTCATTCACAAATGCAACTAAACCATACTCCTGGATTTCTTTGTCTATCAAAAGAAATGCAACATCAACATCCTCATCACTGCTGGTAGTACTATCATTGTCCTCATCACTGCTGGTAGTACTATCATTGTCCTCATCAGTCACTGTGGAATAGTATTCATCACTAGACTCATCCTCATCTTCATAAAGCTCTTCTAATTGTTTCCTTGTGTCCATATTATATAGCTTCTTGGCACCTGTCTTTCCATAGAGGCTAATTGTACCACGTCTCCAATCTTGAACAACTCCCAATGCACTTAACCATGGTCTGCCCAATATAATATGATATACTCCCAACCTTGCTGGTATCACATGAAAATCAACCACCTCCTTTGCATCATATGCCTCCACTTCTAAGCTCTTTACAACACCCAACATTTTACATTTTTATGGTTTGCCAATCTAATCCGAAAGCCTGATACCCCAGTCACTGTAAGACCCATCTTCTCAACGCATGAGTGTGTTATGACACATATTTTGGCTCCACCATCCACATAACCTTGTCCCAGGTTTTTTGCTTTTGTGCCACACATCTACTATTGGGCAATTGTCTGGTAGCTCTTCTATTGCCAATACCTTTACTAAACCTTGTCCCAGGTTTTTTTCTTTTGTGCCACACATCTACTATTGGGCAATTGTCTGGTAGCTCTTCTATTGCAAACGCCTTTACTAAACCTCTCTCTTGGTTCTTTCTCCATTGGGTTAACCATCCTCTTCCATTGTTGCTTTAGCTTAGGAACCATGTCTATAAGCTGCCTAGAAGTAACATCTGCCTTCCTCCTTGTCAGATCCTCCTTCAAGTCATAGCAACAAGATATGGCTATGAATATTCTCGTCAACGGCTTTCCTTCTGGCCAGCGTTCTGTTCCTCCTTTCCAAGTTCAAGGATTTCCAGGCTGTAAAGCAAACATGTTGTTAATTCTTGAAGGCGATGAACTCTCCGATGTTGTTCTTGGAAATCGTGTTTTTCCGCCTCAGTCTGTTGATACGGATAATGATAACGTGCTTATCACTGAAGGACCTATATTTGAAGATGGGAATGTTGCCTATACGGATTGGCAACGACGTGATAAAGCAGCTCGTCGGTATATTCTTTCTGCTCTTACTGATTCCCTTTTGCTTGATATGGATGAACTACCTACTTCCCACGACGTATGGAAGTACCTTATTGCAAACTTTCAGAAGAAATCTGTTACAGAAATACTTTATTTGAGAGGGTTGCTTAACAAGTTACAATATGAAGTTGGTACTGCCATGATGGGACATATTGAATCTTTCAAATCTATTATTAATCAACTTGCTGCTGCCGGTGATCCTGTTCCACAAAAGCAACTGATTACACTTCTCCTTGATACGGTGAAGGACTCTTCTTATGATAACATTGTTACTATTCTCTCTAATAAAGATGGTCTTGATTTCGACCAAGCATGCATGTCTTTAATTGAATACTCTCAACGTCAAGAACGTCGGAATGCTGGTCATGATACAACTATGACTTCACAAGAGGAGACTGAGTCAAAACAGATGGAACGTGCTTTCTATGCTCGAAGGAAACCGCAGAGGTGGCCGTCGCGGTAATATTTTCTCTCGTCTCAAATTTTCTAATAAGCAATGTTCTTACTGCAACAGAAATGGCCATATTGAAGATGATTGTTGGGCACGTCAATATGATGAAGAACACAATATCACCACAAAACAACCACGTTTATCTAGAGACACTTCTTCTTCTTGTTGTGAATATTGTGGACGATCTGATTATCCCACTCATATGTGCTATAAGCGTCGATTCGACACAGATCGGAATAGGGTATATGCTATTGAACATCGAAACAACATTGTACCAGAAACAAGCTGCGTCCTATGTTCAGTTTCTCCAGACAGAATACTTCATGTACGTGATGGATCACTTTTTATTGTTGATTCTGGTGCTACAGAAAATATGGCATATCAGTCTAAGTGGCTCCATAACTATCATCCACTACCAGTTCAACGTGTTGTTTATCTTGTTGATGATACTACTTGTGAAGTAAAGGGTATTGGAGACTTATATCTTGGTACCTTATCTTCTTCCACTCGAATTTTGCGAGAAGTAATACATGTACCAGATCTTCAACGTAATCTTCTTTCAGTTGCTAGACTTATTGATCTTGGTCTGTTTGTTGGATTTGATCATACCAAATGCCGAATTGAGAAAGATGGACAGACTATAGCCACTGCTCCTCAACACGGTAATTTGTTTGAACTCTCTCTCAACGGTGTTGTAGAAAATATTTTCACTGCTCCAGGTGATCATGATTGCTAAGTATGGCATCACCGTTTTGTTCATGATGATTTCTCAAAACTCCTTGATCTTCAACATCGTGATCTTGTTCATGGCATGGATCTTAAAGCCCATCCCCATATGGGAATTTGTGAATTTTGTGCTCTTGGGAAACACAATCGTAAACCCTTTCCTCTTTCAAATACAACTCATTCTCATGACATATTGGATCTTGTTCATACTGATATATGTGGACCTCTACCTTCTTCGAGATCACAATATCTTTACTTCATTACTTTCATTGATGATTTCTCAAGGTATACGACTGTATTTCTGCTTAGAGAAAAATCTGAAGCCTTATCTGTTTGCAAACAATTCCACAAGGCTGCGGAACTTCAAACTGGTCGTCGCCTTAAGAAGCTTCGTAGTGACAATGGAGGCGAATACGTTTTTCGAGAGTTTGTGAGTTACTGTGCTGACAATGGAATTCATCATGAACACACTATTCCATATTCGCCTCAACAGAACGATGTTGCTGAACGAAAGAATTGCACTATTCTCAATGCTGTAAGTTGTATGCTAATTCATTCTGGCTTATCTCGTGTTTTCTGGGCTGAAGCTACTGACAGCAGCATTTATTCAGAATCATCTTCCTACTACTGCACCCTCTGGTAAGATACCCATCACAGCATGGACAGGTGACATTCCTTCTGTATCTCATTTTCGAACCTTTGGATGTATTGCTTATATTCATGTTCCCAAAGAAACACGAACAAAGCTTGATGCTCCTGGTCTTAAAGTTATTTTTATTGGATATTCTGACACTTCCAAAGGCTACAAATTCTATGATCCTTCCTCCAAGAAAGTAATTGTGAATCGTTATGCTACTTTTAACGAACAGCTTATGGGAGGCTCATGGTCCATGGATGATTCTGATGATACTAAATCATTGCTTCAGGCTTTTCCATTTCTTTCAGAAGATGAAACTCTTCCTATAGAGCAACTTTCCTCTTCACAACCATCCATTCCAAATGTTGCCAATGATGATATTGATATTTTTGTTGATCTGCCTATTGATTTTGAACATGGCTCATGTCATGTTTATGATGACGATATTGTTGATAATGCTTTTTCTACTTCTGAAGATCCCGTTACTTATGATGAGCTATCTCTTCACCACAAAAGGATCAATGGCGAGAGGCTATGGAAGCAGAGTACGATTCTCTTATCTCTAAAGGTAGATGGATACTAACTGAATTACCTCCTGGTCGTACAGCTATTAAATGTAAGTGGGTGTATAAGACAAAAGTAAAAGCAGATGGATCTTTTGACAAGTTCAAGGCGCGTTTAGTTGCAAAAGGTTACTCCCAAGTAGCTGGTGTTGATTATCAAGAGACTTTTTCACCGGTTGTTCGCATTACAAGTGTTCGAGTTTTATTGGCATTTGCTGTTCAATTTGATTTAGAAGCTCATCAAATGGATGTGCGAACTGCTTTTCTTAATGGTGACTTGGAAGAAGAAATTTATATGGAACAACCAGAAGGGTTTGTTATTCCAGGTAAAGAAGACCTTGTTGCTCAACTCCATAAGGCACTATATGGTCTCAAACAAGCTTCGCGAGCTTGGTTTACAAAATTTGATCTTTTTCTTACCTCTAAAGGATTCATCTCTTGCTCGTCAGACCCCAACTTATACATAAAACGCCAAGGTAGCAATTTTGTGATTCTTGCTCTTTATGTGGATGATACCATCCTTGTTTCCAATGATTTGGGATTTCTTCAGCAAGTGAAAAAGTTATTGTCTTCTGCATTTGATATGGTGGATCTTGGAGAGATTCACTCTTGTCTTGGCATTCAAATCCAACGGAACCGTACAAAAGGTATTTTATTCCTTCGACAATCAAAGTTTATTGCAGATACTATTCAAAAATTTGGTATGGAATCTGCACATTCAGCCAACACACCTTGTCTTGCGAGCTCTACAAAGAACACTTTTGACAGTGGCGGTCAACTTGTCACAAATCAACCTTATGCTAACTTGATTGGATATCTTCAGTTTGTTGGCATGAACACTCATCCTGATATTCTGTTTGCTGCTATTTATCTTGGACAACATCTTGCATGTCCTTCTCTTAAGCATCGGTCTGCTGCAAAACGTGTATTGAAATACTTGAAAGGAACTATAGATTTTGGTTTAGTCTATCGATGACAACTCACATCGGATTCTATGCAATCTCTTTCTCTTTTGGGTTACACAGATGTAGACTGGGCAAGCTCACATTTATCTACGCGATCTACTAGGGGAAATTGCTTCTTTATAAATGGTTGTCTTGTTTCTTGGACCAACAAGAAACAACGTTGTGTTGCAGTTTCTACGACTGAGTCAGAATATGTTGCGGCATTACTTGTAGCTCGTGAGTTGATTTGGCTTCGACAAATGCTGGTTGATATTGGTCACTCTCCTCTTTCTAGCATACCCTTGCGGTGTGACAACCAAAGTGCTATTAGTATTGCAAAAGACTATGTTCAACATAATAAGTCAAAGCACATTGCTGTCCATTATCATTATGTCAGGTATGAAGTACGCAAAGGAACCATTATGGTTGAACACTGTCCAAGTGACTAGATGATTGCAGACATTTTGACCAAAGGCCTCAATGAGTCACGTTTCATCCTCTTGCGCTCGGAGCTTGGAGCTGCTTCGGCCTCACTCTTTCTAGATTAGCTTGTTTGCTATTGTAATAGCTTTGTACATATGACATTGTAATCTTTTAGGTACCATGCACTATGCACACTCCACATTTTCACATTGAGATATCTAAGTCACTTGAATATTTGTACATAGATGCACAATTCACTTTCACATCATCACCGCTGGTTCATATTTTCACATTCTATAGGGGCTTGGGTTTTTCCCTTGAACTCCCAAGGTTTTTTTTATCCAAAGCTAGAGACCTTTGTTTGAGTGGGGGTGTTGGAGCTATATATGGCTCACTGTACTGAACTTGGTCTCACCTATATATTTGTATCTTGTCCTCAATATGAATCAGTCTTTGGGAGCGTATATGGTGTGTCTCTTGTCTCATCTCTCTCTCTCTTCCTCTACATCTCAACATACAAATTAGTAGTTAGAGAAATTTTGGGTATAAGGGATGCAGCTGTCAAGAGTACTGCAATAGCAGATTGGAACCACTAACAAGAGTAGCCGATTGTGGACAAAGTACATGACTGTGGGAAAACCGGTTCAATAGGTGCATATTTTGAGGTCTTTATGATCTTGACATTGAAGGAAAAAATAAAAATTATGTAAGAATCGGTGTAACCAACAGGGATCAATGATATTGTGGGAGCTTTGCATAGGAATATTCTTGGCTGATGAGCTGGAGTTCTTTTGCGATTGAATGCCCATAGTGATAGTTGTAGGAAACATAAGGTACTAGGTGGGAAGAGCCTTGCAATGTAGAGCTTAAACATGTTGCATTGGTACTGCAGATGGGTAGTACTGTATAGTACCTCTCTCCCTCTCTCTCTCTCTCTCTCTTTTTTTGGGAAAACTTGCTCTTTATATTACAATAATTTACAATCTGCTGTCATACTGACAGCTTTTGTATGATTCATACCACTTTGTCTCTGAAGGCTTGATCTGTTAAAGAGAGAGCATCTTCCATCATCCTATCTCTAATGACAAACAAGGGAACTGTATGATTGACACTCTGGCCCGGATCAAATGTACATTGATTTCTCATATTCCATACAAACCATAAGAACCATACTCTGAAGGACTGTAGTGCAAACTCAAGTGCTCGATCTTCTGGGATTTGGAGCTTGAAAAAGTTCATCTGATACCTAGATATGGAGATCCCCCAAGCATCATACCACATCCATTTTGCCCACTTCCACCATTCATAACAGGCTTGCATGACCAGAATATATGTCTAGTGGTTCAGGACAAGAGCATCTGATGCATTTGCCAGAGGTAATACCCTTTTTCTTTAGATTCATGGCAGTGGCCAATACACCTGTGAGAGCTCTCCACAAAAAAAGCCTGAATTTAAACTGATTAGGAATCAACCATACATTTGCAAGAGTTTTTTGCTACCAATATGCATCCTGATGAAGGGACCATTGTGAATTACATCTTACAAAAATATTTGGTTTTGGTAACAACAAAGCATAAAAGACAGAGGTGTTAGCGGTCCACCAATCAGCTGCCTGATTAGGATGTTCCAATCCCGATGTCGTTCTTCCAGATTGAGAGCATCTCTACGAGGCAAGCCTTGAATCTGAGCACAAAGCTGATGCCAAGGTATTCTGAAGCCAAACCCTAGTCTATATTGGCGTCTGGCAACCAAAAAGAGTTTCGAGTCGAGGTTAGAATCAACCATCCTTGAATTTGATTGAGACCTTTTTTGTGCATCGGCAGTGCAACCTTACCCAACAACCTGGCTGGTGGGGTTTTAAAAGCAAAGCTCCAGAACAAGCTCTCCCCCCCCCCCCCCCCCCCAATGAGTTCCCTGTAATACCTAACCCTACCTTGCCAGACCAAAGCAGAGCATATCATCTTCCAAGAAGATATTAACATACTTGACACATCATATCCTGTTTTAAGAGGAGCAGCTGAGAAAAATTTATCCCAGGCTGTCATATTCCAGATTCCATGGAAGTAAACAATTGATTTGTCAACCAGCTTCCACAAGCATAAATCCCAATCGTTATCAGAAGCCAGCATATGTTTGATAAGGGAGCTCCTCCTGGTTGAGCATGGACCTGTAGATTCAAGATATTTAAGCCTCCCTGAGAGTATGGTACTGCAGTTTTGCTCCAAGCAACCAAAGCATTGGAAGATCGAGAGGAGTTCCACAAAAACTTAGCCAAGACCGAGATGCATTTCTGAAGCATTTTATCAGACGAGTTGATCAAGGGCAAGTAAATTAGCAAATAAGGCATGAGAATACTCTGAACGATTTTGAGCCTGACATGTAAAGGCCATTCATCACAGTGCCAAGAAGCAAATTTAGCCAACACACTCTCCAGAACCCATGTTGCAAGTGTTTCTGAGAGACCATGACCCCAATAGGTAGCCAAGGTGTCTAAAAACATGACCCTTAGGAATTCTTTTCCCATACCAAATCAGAGAGTCAAATTCCCTTGCAGATATGTCAATCAAGAAGACTAACATAGGTTCAGTGTAAGACCAGCCGCAAGAGCATACATATCTAGAGTTTTTTCATACATCCTGTGAATATTGATTGTTGTGGGCCTTCAAAAATAGAAAGGTTCATCAGCAAACCCTTTGCCCCTAATTGGAGGTTTTGCAAATAGCCCTATTGTACCAATTGATCCAGGTATGCATACAGAGAGTGGGAGGCCACGGCAAAGAAAGGGGGCTAACCGGGACATCCTTGTCTTAACCATCTGGAAATGTATATTTTTTCCGAGAGTCTACCATTAATGCTCAGCCTTTGCTTTGTGAGCCAGTAAGGATTGGTAAGTTGATTTTGAGATGTGCGATCAAACATGGCCATAGTGAGGCTATTTGAGGATGTTACAATGGTGTGGATTGTGTTTTTCTGAAGGATTGCAAGAACAAGTGTTGGGATGGTGAGATGCATAGCACACTTTGTGGTAATGAAGGGTTGCCATGATGATGGTAGTGTAGCCAATAAGAGAATCTCTTGGACAGTCATGGAACAACCACTCCTGAAAGAAGGGTCTCATATAGTAGAAGAAGCAAAGAACCTATTGATTGGAGAATGTCTTGATCATCTGTAAATTTAGTATCTACCTGCTTTTTTGTGCCCTCCATATAGAGGATAATTCCACCTTGCACTTAGGTCAAGGGTTTTTTTAATTAGCAATCTCCTTCTTGTAACGGCATTTGTAGGGTTGGCTTGAGGTGGCCACTGCGATGTGCCATTAGCAACTTTGAGAGGGTCGTGATTCTCCAAGATGATCTCCATTGTCATCCTCAAGTGCTGATATTTCTTGTCATTTCATTCGTCCACTTTATACGACCTCCGAGATTGTGCCATCTTTGCCTGATTGTACCGGATGAGTAAGCAAAACGTACAATACTATTGAAGTTGGGTCCCATGCGTGGGAAAGAAAAGCATGAGTGGTTCCAATGCATTTGTAATTCATCATACCATCTAAAAAGTGCTTTGCGCATACAATATGCAAGATAGGAGAAAAGAGGAGACGATGCACATAGAGAACATGACAAGAATGGGTGGTATTCACTAGGTCAGAGCTCTTTGTATTACATGGGTTGCCATTTTGGCTCACCCTTTTGTTATTTTATTTTGTCTAAGTTTACTACTATTTTAAAAGAAAATCGTAAACATCATCAATTAAAACAAGAACAAAATCATTAAGGGCAAATTGTTTTGTTTGTGATGTACTTATAAGCATTATTTAAAAATTTAAAGTTTGTGGTTCTCTAGCCACATTTGTAGATATGGCAGCATTGAAATTTTGCATGATTCCAAAAAATGAAAAATTGAAAGGGATTATTCTTAACGAGGTTTGGAAAAAACCCTAAAACACAAGAAGGCTATATATCTAACTTATATAATGGAGAGAAACTTTCCGCAAACAATCCAACGACGAATGGAGGCCGCACCTCAATGCTGAATCACATAATTCATAAAGCAAATATTAAAAAATGGTAAAAGAGCCAATCGTCATGGTCTTCGTTTGTTGAGGTGACCTATTATGGATGTGCATGCGAGTAGGAGTAGTCTGATGATCTCTCTCTCTCTCTCTCTCTCTCTCTCTCTCTCTCTCTCTCTCAATGACTTTTTGCTAGT
This sequence comes from Adiantum capillus-veneris, assembly GCF_014529385.1. Lineage (NCBI taxonomy): Eukaryota > Viridiplantae > Streptophyta > Polypodiopsida > Polypodiales > Pteridaceae > Adiantum > Adiantum capillus-veneris. Next base: position 63,969,508 of record NC_140951.1, on the reverse strand, counting down.
AGCAAAAGGTGGTTTCAAAACCGTGCATTTGGGATTCTTAATGGTGGGTCATACACTTGAGGACATAGATGCAATGTTTAGGAGGTTCTCAGAGAGAATATTACGAACAGAAATGGCCTACACTTTTCCACATTTGATGGAACATTTTCAAAAATGTGAAAGTTAAGCTTCAACACCATTTTTGATGACGCAAGTTCCTTACTTCAAATCCTTTGTTAAAGGGTACATGTGTGATGGACAAGATGCTCTTGTTGGACACTCTTAGCCACTTCAATTTTGTTTCTTAATGCAAGGTGAAATCCCAGTAATGCAGTACAAAAATTCACCCCAAATCAACCCCCCTATTGATGCCGAGGAGTCAAGAATTGAGTTGTGGAAAAAAGAAAGGGAAACCAAAATTGCCAGTAGTAGGTTGTCCTAGATGTGGTTCCTATAGCAGACATATGTGAGGGATAGTCCCGCTTGTTATTCAAGGGATTAAGACATATCTTGAATTCTGGAAAAGATGGACTCTACTAAAGGGAAAGGAGCACGATTCTACAAAATATATGGACCAAATTAATATTTTATGGAAAAAAAATGATTAGTCAGCTTGAACAACCAACCATAAACAAATTGGTGAATATACAATCATTTTGGCCAAACTACTACAGGGAGTCAATCGAATGCAACAGATAGAGGAAACATAGATGAGTTTGAAGGATATGAAGAATTGATTGATCACTATGTTGGTCCTCAAAGTGCAAGGCCACAGGAAGGTTTTTAGGCCTCAAATTGATGTAAGGAAAGGGGATTTTGTCCTTGTGATACCCGCAATCCAGCATATCTAATAATGGCTAAGTTGCAGAGTCAGATGTTGATGTAGACAGCTCATCTCTTAACTACACGAAAGTTTTCATTCAATATTGGGCACCAAAACATCAGGAAATAAAAAATCCCACATTCCAACAACAATATGTGAATGTTGGAAAAAGAACTTGTGCTGCAATCTTGCTGACCACACAACGTTGGAGTGTGTTGATGCATTGTGTGGTCATGGATTCCAAGGGGTGGAAGACTTGCAGAAAGCGATTAAAAATCCAATAAAAAAAACTGGAAAGCACAAGCTAGCTTATAGGAGAAACTCAATAGCATTTCATTTTCATATATTGTTTTCCTTGCTATCCGTGTCTATGTATGTTTTATAAAGTATCAATTAAACACCAACATGAAAATAAAATTTTGGATGGGACAAAAAAAGGTGTCTCTCAAACACCACCGTTTTCTTGAGAATCTATCTTTTTGTCGAATGTAACACAAGCCTCAAGACAAGTCTGAATATAAATGAGATATTCCCAAATCAAATGGGAACTAGGAATCCTTAGTCATTGAAGTCAGTCCCAAAGAGGTGGAATTTTTCCATTTCATAAAAAAAAGAGTGTTATTTCAATGTGAAGCAGTGACTAGCTATTAAATTGAAGTACTAGAGAGGAGTACCAATATGTCACAAATGCACTAATGCTCTTGATACTTCAAGCATGTTGTAGGCAATACTATTGTATTCATGAAGGTCTCTTCTGCATGTCATGTCACTAAAACCCTCTACAAAGCATTTTGCTTAAGGGGGAGAGTTGTAAGGCTGTAATCGGTAAGGTTTTACCAGGTGTTATGACGCATCATCACATCTCTATGAATCTTTTGGGAATTCTACTTACTTATGGAGATAACAAATGAATGCAAAGTGAGTGGTTGTGGGTCTTTCCTCACCCATCTTAATCGTCTCTTACACCTGGACATGTGTATGTGTGTGTCTATGTGTGCACACGTGCACGCCCATACAATGTACGATAGCATCTTTTGAAATTTCTACAAACACTAATGATGGGGGTAGCTCCTTTAGCATTGTATCTCTATTCGTATAAGAATCTTATATGGACCCTATACAAAAGCAAGATTGGCAGCACTGTGATGTCATATGAAGCTTCAGGTGTGGAGTCGCTTGGGCTATTATCATGGGGTGAATTAGATCAAAGTCAGTTCTAAGCATAATTTGCACGGCTTCCATTCCTTTGAGTTCTCTTGTTCTTTTGCTAGAAATACATTGTCTTGTGGCCACCATGATTTGTTGCTAGTAAATGAATTGAAAACAATTTGACCGACAAAAGCCTTTGCTTTGTGAGCAGTAAGGATTGGTAAGTTGTTTTTGAGATGTGCGATCAAACATGGCCATAGTGAGGCTATTTGAGAATGTTACAATGGTGTGGATTGTGTTTTTCTGAAGGATTGCAAGAACAAGTGTTGGATGGTGAGATGCATAGCACACTTGTGGTAATGAAGGGTTGCCATAATGATGGTAGTGCAGCCAAAAGAGAATCTCTTGGAAGTCATGGAGACAACCACTCCTGAAAGAAGGGTCTATATAGTAGACGAAGCAAAGAACCTATTGATTGGAGAATGTCTTGATCATCTGTAAATTTAGTATCTACCTGCTTTTTTGTGCCCTCCATATAGAGGAGTAATTCCACCTTTGCACTTAGGTCAAGGGTTTTTTAATTAGCAATCTCCTTCTTGTTAACGGAATTTGTAGGGTTGGCTTGAGGTGGCCACTGCGATGTGCCATTAGCAACTTTGAGAGGGTCGTGATTCTCCAAGATGATCTCCATTGTCATCCTCAAGTGCTGATATTTCTTGTCATTTCATTCGTCCACTTTATACGACCTCCGAGATTGTGCCATCTTTGCCTGATTGTACCGGACCAGTAAGCAAAATGTACAATACTATTGTAGGTTGGGTCCCATGCGTGGGAAAGAAAAGCATGAGTGGGTTCTCAATTCATGATTGTAATTCATCATACCATCTAGAAAAGTGCTTTGCGCATACAATATGCAAGATAGGAGAAAAGAGGAGACGATGCACATAGAGAACATGACAAGAAATGGGTGGTATTCACTAGGTCAGAGCTCTTTGTATTACATGGGTTGCCATTTTGGCTCACCCTTTTGTTATTTTATTTTGTCTAAGTTACCACTATTTTAAAAGAAAATCGTAAACATCATCAATTAAAACAAGAACAAAATCATTAAGGGGCAAATTGTTTTGTTTTGTGATGTACTTATAAGCATTATTTAAAGAATTTAAAGTTTGTGGTTCTCTAGCCACATTTGTAGATATGGCAGCATTGAAATTTTGCATGATTCCAAAAATGAAAATTTGAAAGGTGTTATTCTTAACGAGGTTTGGAAAAAACCCTAAAACACAAGAAGGCTATATATCTAACTTATATAATGGAGGAAACTTTCTGCAAACAATCCAAGACGAATGGAGGCCGCACCTCAATGTTGAATCACATAATTCATAAAGAAATATTAAAAAATGGTAAAAGAGCCAATCGTCGTGGTCTTGTTTGTTGAGGTGACTATTATGGATCTGCAGCGGGTAGGAGTAGTCTGTGATCTCTTCTCTCTCTCTCTCTCTCTCTCTCTCTCCGCGCGTACCCATGGGCTTAATTTCCACCTCAAATGCATACACACCTATACTCCACGAGCGATTGTCGAGTTAAAAGATCAGCGTGTTTGCAGTAAGTCTCTTCTCTGCCTCTCTCTCTCTCTCTCTCTTCTCCACACAAACACACCACACACCAGAGGACCCTATGTGTTGCTCAATTTGCTGCAATATTTTTTCTTTGCATGCACCGAAGCCACCATACCGTCAATATAGATGACAATACACTAAGAGGTTTCCATCAGCCCCGTTATTCCCTCTCTCTCTCTCTCTCTCTCTCTCTCTCTCTCTTTCTCTTCTCTCTCTCTCTCTCTCTCTCTCTCTCTCCTCTCTCTCTCTCTCTCCTCTCTCTCTCTCTCTCTCTCTCTCTCATACACACATACATGTGCGTGCGTGCAAACACACACAAGCTTGCATAAAGATAGTGGATTCTCTTCTTCTTAGAACGAGTATGTTTACCATGCGATCGTATGTGCAACAAGATGTGGTTGCCTTCGTTTTCATTTACCGCATCCTCACAAATTGGATGTTACGTGATTTTATCTTGCTGCATATATTCACACATTCTACCATGTTTGCAGCTAGATCGTATCATTGCTATCTTGGACTTTCTTTGCTTCCAAACAGGGAAAGCCTATGGAGGATTGAAGAACCCCTCAATTATTCTCTCTCTCTCTCTCTCTCTCTCTCTCTCTCTCTCTCTCTCTCTCTCTCTCTCTCTCTCTCTCTCTCTCTCTCTCTCTCTCTCTCTCTCTCTCTTTTCCCACCTTCACCTCGACTCCGTCCTCTCTCTCAATACTTCTCCCTAGTGACAGAAAGTCACTGATAGCTTGCAATCAAGAGAATTGATTCGTGTCTTTGTTTCTCTGTCTCTCTCTCTCTCTCTCTCTCTCTCTCTCTCTCTCTCTCTCTCTCTCTCTCTCTCTCTCTCTCTCTCTCTCTCTCTTCTCTCTGTGTGCTTACTGTTGTAGGGAAAAACCAAGTCATGTTTCTTGATACCCTTACCTTTGAGCTTTTCATTTATCTTTGCCAAAGCCTTATCTTGCATCTGCCCATAATGCTTCAATGCACTCATCCTATCGAGTTGAACCTCTTGTAAATATAAGAGCCTCTCTTTGAATGCATCACTAGGTGGCCCGAGCAACTTTTCTAACATCTTGACTGCAGGCAACTCTACTTCCATAGGCAATAGTGCTTGCTTTCCATATACCAAATGAAATGGAGTAAACCCTGTACCTGTCTTCACCGAAGTACGGTAAGCCCATAATGCACTAGGCAATTCCAAATCCCAATTCTTTCCTTGGTGCTCTGTCACTTTTGAAAGAATTTGTACCAACTCACCATTGGCTCTTTCGTTTAGGCCATGACATTGGGGATAATAAGGAGTGGTATGCTGGTGCCTAATCTTCATCTTCGTGCCTAAAAAATCTAGCAATTTAGCTCTAAATCCTGGCCCCTTATCTGAAAGTAGCTCTAATGGCACCCCAAACTTGCAACATATTTCACCATACACAAATTTTGCCACATCCTTTGCAGTGATCTGTTTTACTGCAATAGCCTCTTCCCATCTAGAGAGATAGTCCACTACAATCAAAATATAGATTTTTCCCCTGCTTGTGATAGGTAACGGGCCTATTGCATCAATCCCCCACTTTTCAAACACATCAAATGCCATAATGGTTTTTCGTAGCTCTGGCTTCAACACTCTCTTCCCAAATGCTTTTCACCTATTGGAAGACCTAGACCAATGGTGAACATCCTTGTGTAAACTAGGCCATACATACCCCTCTTGCAAGATCTTATGCAAGGTGATCTTTAGAGCAAAATGTCTGCCACATGCGCCTTCATGATTCTCTTCCAACACTCTATAAATCTCCTTCCGCCAAGGTACACATCTCAACTCGAGATCAGCCCCTTTCATGTATAAGACATCACCAATCAATTTGTACCTATATGCTCTACACACAAAACCATACTTCTTAGACTTTGGAATGTCCTTCGGAATGATTCCTGTTAGCAAAAACTCCTCTTCTTGAGCCAAACTGTCCCGGCCATGATAAAGAGGTAAATTGGTCCTCAACACAAATAGCTCCCCAATCACGCTTTGAGATGCTTCACGTGCCTCTATATTTAGAGCACGTTCAATGTGTCTGATGCTCCATGCTTCAAACTTTTTTAACAGCCTTTAATTTTGAAACACATTTCCTTCAATGAGGTGTTCTTGCTCTTCCACACACGTCCCAATACTTGCTTCACAACTAACAAGGCATCGCCTTTTATGCTCAACCTTCTAGTCCCATGCTTCAAAAAAATGTGTAATCCAGCTTCCAAAGTTGCATATTCAGCCTCATTATTATTATGAGCATCCAATTTGAACCCTCTCTTGCATACTAGCTTCCCCTCTAGATCATAAAGTGCTATACTCCCTGAAGCCACATCATGGCTCTTCCTGCATGAGCCAACAAAGAACAAAAACATGTGCATTTTTGATCTGTGGAAATTCTTCAACTATTCTTCTCACCACCTCTTCCTTAACAAGAACGGAATTCTCCTTGTCAGTCAACAAATCATCTAGGGTAGCTCTTGTACTGTCTTCCACTAAAAAAGAGAACTTAAACTCTTGCACCTCAATTACCCATTTCTTCACCACATTTGACATGTTAGTGCCATTAATTAATTGTGGCAAAAAAACGTAACTCGCCAAGAAAACAAAAGGTCATGGTAGCAAGTAATGATTAAATCGTTGCGACAAGCGAATATTACACTAGCCATCACTAGCTCTACTTCTGAGAATTTTCTCTCTTCTACCAACTTTACTCGGCTTGCACAATACACTGGTCTGATATAATGGTTTCCCTTCCCCTTTTGCAATATCATGGATCCAATGGCATCATCCCCTACTAATGGATTTACATAAAAAGTTTGCTCCCAATGAGGAGCTTGCATGGATGACAACCCCCCTAACACCTCTCTCACCTCTTGAAACACTTCTTCACATTTGTCATCCCATTGCAATGGATCATGCTTTGCCACTTGTTCTAATGGATAAAGGAGCTACGAAGACAATGAAATAAACCAGGCCATGTACTTCACTTTGTGTATGAAGGTTGGCAATTGCTTTGTACTCGTAGGTGATGGAAGAAGAATAATAGACTTAACCTTCTCTGGATCATCCTCAATGCCAATTTCTGACACCATATTTCCCAATAACTTCCCCCTTGGATGTGCTAGATGACATTGCTTTGGATTTAGTTGTCCTCCACATTCATCATATCGAGCCAATACCATCTGCAGCTTCTCATGGTGTTCAACCCTATTGCTGTAGACGCAAAAGTCGTCCATAAAAGCTTTAACACAACTACCCAATTTTCTCTCTCTTGATAGAAAGATGGTCCATTTGACAACCCAAATGGGAATACCTTGTAGCAATAGCAACCCCATGGCGTAATGAAAGTTGTCTTTGTTCGGTCTTTAAGAGAAATCTTCAATTGAAAATAGCCTGAAAAACCATCACAGACACTGTACCTCTCATAACCTACCACTAAATCCAAGATCTAATCGATGAATGGAAGAGGATATGGGTTCTCCTTAGTGGATGCATTTAAGGGTTTAAAATCTACACAAATCCTCCACTTCCCATCCTTCTTTGGGCTGACTAATACTGCACTCACCCATTCAGTGATCTCTAATAAGACTATGAACCCTGCCGTGAATAACTTGTCCACCTCTTCCCTCAAGGCTTCCATCTGCTCTTGACCCATACTTCTTAACCTTTGTTGCATTGCCTTAGCACATTATCTCATCTCTATATGCATCTCTTCTCCTTTGAACCCTCTAATCTTTTCATATGAAATAATGATCAAATCAGGAAAACTAGCTAGCATATGAAATTATATCTCCTTCTCCATAGCTGAGAGGTCTCCACTGATCATTTGTGTCATCAATTCCTTCTTCTTTGACAATTAAACCTTGGTTTGCATCAGCTCTTCAATCACTTCATAAGGCCCTTTACTTTCATGTTCAATCTCATTCACAAATGCAACTAAACCATACTCCTGGATTTCTTTGTCTATCAAAAGAAATGCAACATCAACAACCTCATCACTGCTGGTAGTACTATCACTGTCCTCATCAGTCAGTGTGGAATAGTCTTCATCACTAGACTCATCCTCATCTTCATGAAGCTCTTCTAATTGTTTCCTTGTGTCCATATTATATAGCTTCTTGGCACCTGTCTTTCCATAGAGGCTAATTGTACCACGTCTCCAATCTTGAACAACTCCCAATGCACTTAACCATGGTCTGCCCAATATAATATGATATACTCCCAACCTTGCTGGTATCACATGAAAATCAACCACCTCCTTTGCATCATATGCTTCCACTTCTATGCTCTTTACAACACCCAACATTTTACATTTTGATGGTTTGCCAATCTAATCCGAAAGCCTGACACCCCAGTCACTGTAAGACCCATCTTCTCAACGCATGAGTGTGTTATGACACATATTCTGGCTCCACCATCCACATAACCTTGTCCCAGTTTTTTCTTTTGTGCCACACATCTACTATTGGGCAATTGTCTGGTAGCTCTTCTATTGCCAATACCTTTACTAAACCTTGTCCCAGTTTTTTTCTTTTGGCCACACATCTACTATTGGGCAATCGTCTGGTAGCTCTTCTATTGCCAACGCCTTTACTAAACCTCTCTCTGGTTCTTTCTCCATTGGGTTAACCATCCTCTTCCATTGTTGCTTTAGCGTAGGAACCATCTCTATAAGCTGCCCAGAAGTAACATCTGCCTTCCTCCTTGTCAGATCCTCCTTCAAGTCATAGCAACAAGATATGGCTATGAATATTCTCGTCAACGGCTTTCCTTCTGGCCAGCGTTCTGTTCCTCCTTTCCAGTTCAAGGATTTCCAGCTGGAAAGCAAAATGTTGTTAATTCTTGAAGGCGATGAACTCTCCGATGTTGTTCTTGAAATCGTTTTTTCCGCCTCAGCTGTTGATACGGATAATGATAACGTGCTTATCACTGAAGGACCTATATTTGAAGATGGAATGTTGCTATACAGATGGCAACGACGTGATAAAGCATCTCGTCGTATATTCTTTCTGCTCTTACTGATTCCTTTTGCTTGATATGGTGAAGCCTACTTCCCACGACGTATGGAAGTACCTTATTGCAAACTTTCAGATGAAATCTGTTACGGAAATACTTTATTTGAGAGGGTTGCTTAACAAGTTACAATATGAAGTTGGTACTGCCATCATGGGACATATTGAATCTTTCAAATCTATTATTAATCAACTTGCTGCTGCCGGTGATCTTGTTCCACAAAAGCAATTGATTACACTTCTCCTTGATACGGTGAAGGACTCTTCTTATGATAACATTGTTACTATTCTCTTAATAAAGATGGTCTTGATTTCGACCAACCATGCATGTCTTTAATTGAATACTTCAACGTCAAGAACGTCGAATGCTGGTCATGATACAACTTGATTTCCAAGAGGAGACTGAGTCACAACAGATGGAACGTGCTTTCTATGCTCGAAGGAAACCGCAGAGGTGGCCGTCGCGGTAATATTTTCTCTCGTCTCAAATTTCCTAATAAGCAATGTTCTTACTGCAACAGAAATGGCCATACTGAAGATGATTGTGGGCACGTCAATATGATGAAGAACACAATATCCACAAAACAACCACGTTTATCTAGAGACTTTTACGATCTGATCATCCCACTCATATGTGCTATAAGCGTCGATTCGACACAGATCGGAATAGGGTATATGCTATTGAACATTGAAACAACATTGTACCAAAAACAAGCTGTGTCCTATGTTCAGTTTCTCCAGACAGAATACTTCATGTACGTGATGGATCACTTTTTGTTGTTGGTTTTTGTGCTACTGAAAATATGACATATCAGTCTAAGTGGCTCCATAACTATCATCCACTACCAGTTCAACGTGTTGTTTATCTTGTTGATGATACTACTTGTCAAGTAAAGGGTATTGGAGACTTATATCTTGGTACCTTATCTTCTTCCACTCAAATTTTGCGAGGAGTATTACATGTACCAGATCTTCAACGTAATCTTCTTTCAGATGGTAGACTTGTTGATCTTGGTCTGTTTGTTGGATTTGATCATACCAAATGCCGAATTGAGAAAGATGGACAGACTATAGCCACTGCTCCTCAACACGGTAATTTGTTTGAACTCTCTCTCAACGATGCTGTAGCAAATATTGTCACTGCTCCAGGTGATCATGATTGCAAAGTATGGCATCACCGTTTTGTTCATGATGATTTCTCAAAACTCCTTGATCTTCAACATCGTGATCTTGTTCATGGCATGGATCTTAAAGCCCATCCCCATATGGGAATTTGTGAATTTTGTGCTCTTGGGAAACACAATCGTAAACCCTTTCCTCTTTCAAATACAACTCATTCTCATGACATATTGGATCTTGTTCATACTGATATATGTGGAACTCTACCTTCTTCGAGATCACAATATCTCTACTTCATTACTTTCATTGATGATTTCTCAAGGTATACGACTGTATTTATACTTAGACAAAAATCTGAAGCCTTATCTGTTTTCAAACAATTCCACAAGGCTGCGGAACTTCAAACTGGTCGTCGCCTTAAGAAGCTTCGTAGTGACAATGGAGGCGAATACGTTTTTCGAGAGTTTGTGAGTTACTGTGCTGACAATGGAATTCATCATGAACACACTATTCCATATTCGTCTCAACAGAACGGTGTTGCTGAACGAAAGAATCGCACTATTCTCAATGCTGTAAGTTGTATGTTGATTCATTCTGGCTTATCTCGTGTTTTCTGGGCTGAAGCTACTTTGACAGCAGCATTTATTCAGAATCATCTTCCTACTACTGCACCCTCTGGTAAGATACCCATCACAGCATGGACAGGTGACATTCCTTCTGTATCTCATTTTTGAACCTTTGGATGTATTGCTTATATTCATGTTCCCAAAGAAACACGAACAAAGCTTGATGCTCTTGGTCTTAAAGTTATTTTTATTGGATATTCTGACACTTCCAAAGGCTACAAATTCTATGATCCTTCCTCCAAGAAAGTAATTGTGAATCGTGATGCTACTTTTAACGAGCAGCTTATGGGAGGCTCATGGTCCATGGATGATTCTGATGATACTAAATCATTGCTTCAGGCTTTTCCATTTCTTTCAGAAGATGAAACTCTTCCTATAGAGCAACTTTCCTCTTCACAACCATCCATTCCAAATGTTTCCAATGATGATATTGATATTTTTGTTGATCTGCCTATTGATTTTGAACATGGCTCATGTCATGTTTATGATGACGATATTGCTGATAATGCTTTTTCTACTTCTGAAGATCCCGTTACTTATGATGAGCTATCTCTTCACCACAAAAGATCAATGGCAAGAGGCTAGGAAGCAGAGTACGATTCTTATCTCTAAAGGTAGATGGATACTAACTGAATTACCTCCTGTCGTACAGCTATTAAATGTAAGTGGGTTATAAGACAAAAGTAAAAGCAGATGGATCTTTGACAAGTTCAAGGTGCGTTTAGTTGCAAAAGGTTACTCCCAAGTAGCTGGTGTTGATTATCAAGAGACTTTTTCACCGTTTTCGCATTACAAGTGTTCGAGTTTTATTGGCATTTGCTGTTCAATTTGATTTAGAATCTCATCAAATGGATGTGCGAACTGCTTTTCTTAATGGTGACTTGGAAGAGGAAATTTATATGGAACAACCAAAGGGTTTGTTATTCCAGTAAAGAAGACCTTGTTGCTCAACTCCATAAGGCACTATATGGTCTCAAACAAGCTTCGCGAGCCTGGTTTACAAAATTTGATCTTTTTCTTACCTCTAAAGGATTCATCTCTCGCTCGTCTGGCTATTATCATGGGTGAATTAGATCCAAAGTCAGTTCTAAGCATAATTTGCACGCTTCCATTCCTTTGAGTTCTCTTGTTCTTTTGCTAGCAATCAATTGTCTTGTGCCATGGACACACATACCTGCAATATGCTTGTTTAGCCAAAAACCTGCATGGTTTCCTACCATGATTGTTGCTAGTAAATGATTGAAAACAATTTGACCGACAAAAGCCTTTGCTTTGTGAGCCAGTATGGATTGGTAAGTTTGATTTTGAGATGTGCGATCAAACATGGCTATAGTGAGGCTATTTGAGGATGTTACAATGGTGTGGATTGTGTTTTTCTGAAGGATTGCAAGAACAAGTGTTGGGATGGTGAGATGCATAGCACACTTTGTGGTAATGAAGGGTTGCCATGATGATGGTAGTGCAGCCAATAAGAGAATCTCTTGGACAGTCATGGAGACAACCACTCCTGAAAGAAGGGTCTCATATAGTAGACAAAGCAAAGAACCTATTGATTGGAGAATGTCTTGATCATCTGTAAATTTAGTATCTACCTGCTTTTTTGTGCCCTCCATATAGAGGAGTAATTCCACCTTTGCACTTAGGTCAAGGGTTTTTTAATTAGCAATCTCCTTCTTGTTAACGGCATTTGTAGGTTTGGCTTGAGGTGGCCACTGCGATGTGCCATTAGCAACTTTGAGAGGGTCGTGATTCTCCAAGATGATCTCCATTGTCATCCTCAAGTGCTGATATTTCTTGTCATTTCATTCGTCCACTTTATACGACCTCCGAGATTGTGCCATCTTTGCCTGATTGTACCGGATGAGTAAGCAAAACGTACAATACTATTGTAAGTTGGGTCCCATGCGTGGGAAAGAAAAGCATGAGTGGGTTCTCAATTCATGATTGTAATTCATCATACCATCTAGAAAAGTGCTTTGCGCATACAATATGCAAGATAGGAGAAAAGAGGAGACGATGCACACAGAGAACATGACAAGAAATGGGTGGTATTCACTAGGTCAGAGCTCTTTGTATTACATGGGTTGCCATTTTGGCTCACCCTTTTGTTATTTTATTTGTCTAAGTTACTACTATTTTAAAAGAAAATCGTAAACATCATCAATTAAAACAAGAACAAAATCATTAAGGGGCAAATTGTTTTGTTTTGTGATGTACTTATAAGCATTATTTAAAGAATTTAAAGTTTGTGGTTCTCTAGCCACATTTGTAGATATGGCAGCATTGAAATTTTGCATGATTCCAAAAATGAAAATTTGAAAGGCGTTATTCTTAACGAGGTTTGGAAAAAACCCTAAAACACAAGAAGGCTATATATCTAACTTATATAATGGAGAGAAACTTTCCGCAAACAATCCAACGACGAATGGAGGCCGCACCTCAATGCTGAATCACATAATTCATAAAGCAAATATTAAAAAATGGTAAAAGAGCCAATCGCCATGGTCTTCGTTTGTTGAGGTGACCTATTATGGATGTGCATGCGAGTAGGAGTAGTCTGATGATCTCTCTCTCTCTCTCTCTCTCTCTCTCTCTCTCTCTCTCTCTCTCTCTCTCTCTCTCTCTCTCTCTCTCTCTCTCTCTCTCTCTCTCTCTCTCTCTCTCTCTCTCTCTCTCTCTGACGCGTACCCATGAGGCTTAATTTCCACCCTCAAATGCATACACACCTATACGCCAACGAGCGATTGTCGATGTTAAAAGATCAGCGTGTTTGCAAGTGAGGTCTATGATCTCCAATCCAAGTAAGTCTCTCTCTCTCTCTCTCTCTCTCTCTCTCTCTCTCTCACACACACACACACACACACACACACACACACACACACACACACACAGAGGACCCTATGTGTTTCCTCAATTTGCTGCCAATATGTTTTTCTTTGCATGCACCGCATGAATACAGTACGTTAACAGGCGTGAATACACTATGCTAGGAAGTTCATATCACTATATGTAGCACCAATATAGATGACAATACACTAAGAGGATTCCATCAGCCCCGTTATTCCCTCTCTCTCTCTCTCTCTCTCTCTCTCTCTCTCTCTCTCTCTCTCTTTAACCACCTTCACCTTCACTCCGTCCTCTCTCTCACTACTATCTCCCCTAGTGACAAAAAGTCATTGAAAGCTTGCAGTCAAGAGAATTGATTCGTCTCTCTCTCTCTCTCTCTCTCTCTCTCTCTCTCTCTCTCTCTCTCTCTCTCTCTCTCTCTCTCTCTCTCTCTATCTCTCTCTCTCTCTTTCTCTCATACACACATACATGTGCGTGCGTGCAAACACACACAAGCTTGCATAAAGATAGTGGATTCTCTTCTTCTTAGAACGAGTATGTTTACCATGCGATAGTATGTGCAACAAGATGTGGTTGCCTTCATTTTCATTTACCGCATCCTCACAAGTTGGATGTTACGTGATTTTATCTTGCTGCATATATTCACACATTCTACCATGTTTGCAGCTAGATCGTATCATTGCTATCTTGGACTTTCTTTGCTTCCAAACAGGGAAAGCCTATGGGAGGATTGAAGAACCCCTCAATTATTCTCTCTCTCTCTCTCTCTCTCTCTCTCTCTCTCTCTCTCTCTCTCTCTCTCTCTCTCTCTCTCTCTCTCTCTCTCTCTCTCTCTCTCTCTCTCTCTCTCTCTCTCTTTTCTCACCTTCACCTCGACTCCGTCCTCTCTCTCAGTACTATCTCCCCTAGTGACAGAAAGTCACTGATAGCTTGCAGTGAAGAGAATTGATTCGTGTCTTTGTTTCTCTCTCTCTCTCTCTCTCTCTCTCTCTCTCTCTCTCTCTCTCTCTCTCTCTCTCTCTCTCTCTCTCTCTCTCTCTCTCTCTCTCTCTCTCTCTCTCTCTCTCTCTCGCCCTCTCTCGCTCTCTCTCTCTACTTACTGTTGTAGGGAAAAACCAAGTCATGTTTCTTGATACCCTTACTTTTGAGCTTTTCATTTATCTTTGCCAAAGCCTTATCTTGCATCTGCCCATAATGCTTGATATTAGAGCACAAGCTTTTAAAAGTTTGGAAGGGTGCAAGAAGCCACATATGTTGTTAAAGGGTTGTAAGTGGTGGCTTCAAAGAGTCTACGTCCTTAGAAAATAATTCACTAGCAAGTACATCCGAACTTAGGCTCCTATTATTGGGAAAGTGAAGCAAGGTACCCTCACCCTCATCCTTGGTAATGTTGACCTCAAGAGTAGTAGTAGAGCCACATAACCTTTGAGCATAGAATTCCTTAAAAATGAGCTATTGAAGCTCAAAAGGACCTTTGTCAACAGGGTTTTGAATATATCCATAGGCTGATCCAACATTTGAAACACCATGGGAAATGGTTTGAGAGAACATGTTGGCATTCCATAGTCATATATCCTCAAAGATAAGGTTAAAAACCAATCATCATGCATAAAATACATCCTATCCAATTGACTCAATGTAGTGGAACATTGGGCCGATTGGAATGTGTAACCTATTTGAGTAGGATGTAACCAAGATCATAGCTCTTCCTTACGCACAGAGCATTGCAACATTGACGATGCCCTATGCTCAGTTGTGTCCAACAGATGAGACGAAGAAGCACTACAACACGTCGCACAAAAATCGGTGCAGATACCGATGAGATAAAGTTAGTTTTAAATATTAAAAAGCTTTGAAATAGGCCTCGCAAAAGACGTCGGATTTGTGTCGTCGATATAAGCATTGGTATACTTTGCGTCAAAAACAGCTTAGAAATAAGCGTCGGAATCAGCCTAGAGATAAACGCTGGTAATTGTAAAGGATGTTCTGATGCATTTTCTGAAGTTTATATCCACACTTGTAGCATACTCTGTACCGGCGACAAACATGCAATTTTTTCTCGGCAGAGAGAATTGAGAACTGATGCTAGATGTACTGCAGCAAAAGGAGGAGACCATATAGAAATGGGAAGGGCATTGATGCGCTCTTTTGTAGATGAAAACTCATAGAAAATGCCACATAAGAGTATAACTATGGAAGATGGTACCAGAGAAACCTTGCTTGCAATACCAAACATGTACAAGAAAATAGACATCTTACATGATGTCAATAAAACACTCAAGAGTATGAGTCTCAAGCCAATGTCTAGCACTACATTCAATAGGGTTTGGAATACAAAGTTTGCTAATGTGACCTTGTGAAAAACAAGCGGGTTCTCGAAATGTGTCGTGTGTAGTCTCAACTAGAGTCAACAAAGCATGATGAGTTGATTTCACGTTTGAAGGATGAACATAAAATTCACACGATGCAACAACAAAGCTGTAGAAATGTGTACTACACCTGGCGTAAGTTCTCGCAAATGCAAAAGGATAAGTACTTATGCATTATACATGATAAAATGGACCAAAAGAAGACAACAATACCTAGATTATGAGTGAACTCAAAAGACCATGTGAATTAACAAGTATGATAACACATGGGCATGGGCATGGGATGTATGGTCATTTCTTGCTAAATGGTCCATGGCCGTCAGATCCGAATGCTACAAATGGTCCCTTGCATTATGCTTACAGAATTTGGAAAGAACAGAGAACCATGGGCTAGGTGATTTATGCGATGATGGTATGCCACGCAGCAATGTAACATTGGTCAATGCATTGAATTCAAGGACAACTCTAGACCACCAAAACAGAATGATAAAAGAGGGTGAGAGGAATGCATCTGTAGCACTAACACCACCGTTGTCTATTGAAGGATGTAATGGAGAGATTTCTAACTTGCAATCAGCCTCCTCTCAATGTATTGTGGATACCATGTCCACTCCCATGTTTCAAAAATTGCCTGAGAATCTTCTATTACAGCTAGATAATTGTGCAGGAGAGAATAAGAATCGATATTTATTTGCATACTTATCCTTGCTAGTAGCAAAAGGTGTTTTCAAAACCGTGCATTTGGGATTCTTAATGGTGGGTCATACACTTGAGGACATAGATGCAATGTTTAGGAGGTTCTCAGAGAGAATATTAGGAACAGAAATGGCCTACACTTTTCCACATTTGATGGAACATTTTCAAAAATGTGAAAGTTAAGCTTCAGCACCATTTTTGATGACGCAAGTTCCTTACTTCAAATCCTTTGTTAAAGGGTACATGTGTGATGGACAAGATGCTCTTGTTGGACACTCTTAGCCACTTCAATTTTGTTTCTTTATGCAAGGTGAAATCCCAGTAATGCAGTACAAAATTCACCCCAAATCACCTGATTGGATGCCGAGGGAGTCAAGAATTGAGTTGTGGAAAAAAGAAAGGGAAACCAAAATTGCCAGTAGGTTGTCTAGATGTGGTTCCTATAGCAGACTATGTGAGGGATAGTCCGCTTGTTATTCAAGGGATTAAGACATATCTTGAATTCTGGAAAAGATGGACTCTACTAAAGGGAAAGGAGCACGATTCTACAAAATACATGGACCTAATTATTATTTATTGGAAAAAAATGATTAGTGAGCTTGAACAACCAACCAATAAACAAATTGGTGAATATACATCATTTTGGCCAAAGACTACAGGGAGTCATCGAATGCAACAGATAGAGGAAGACATAGATGAGTTTGAAGGATATGAAGAATTGATTGATCACTATGTTGGTCCTCAAAGTGCAAGGCCACAGGAAGGTTTTAGGCCTCAAATTGATGTAAGGAAAGGGGATTTTGTTCTTGTGATACCCGCAGATCCAGCATATCTAATATGGCTAGGAGTTGCAGAGTCAGATGTTGATGTAGACAGCTCATCTCTTAACTACACGAAAGTTTTCATTCAATATTGGGCACCAAAACATCAGGAAAAAAATCCCACAATCCAACAACAATATGTGGATTGTTGGAAAAAGAACTTGTGCTGCAATCTTGCTGACCCACAACGTTGGGAGTGTGTTGATGCAGTTGTGTGGTCATGGATTCCAAGGGGTGGAAGACTTGCAGAAGCAATTAAAATCCCATCCAATGTTCTGGAGAAAGCACAAGCTAGCTTAATAGGAGAAACTCAATAGCATTTCATTTTCATATATTGTTTTCCTTGCTATCCGTGTCTATGTATGTTTTATAAAGTATCAATTAACACCAACATGAAAATAAAATTTTGGATGGGACAAAAAAAGGTGTCTCTCAACACCACCGTTTTCTTGAGAATCTAT
Organism: Adiantum capillus-veneris; assembly: GCF_014529385.1. Taxonomy (NCBI): domain Eukaryota; kingdom Viridiplantae; phylum Streptophyta; class Polypodiopsida; order Polypodiales; family Pteridaceae; genus Adiantum; species Adiantum capillus-veneris. The sequence goes on along the minus strand of NC_140951.1, from coordinate 63,951,971 downwards.
CTTTTTGTCGAATGTAACACAAGTCCTCAAGACAAGTCTGAAAATAAATGAGATATTCCCAAATCAAATGGGAAATAGGAATCCATAGGCATTGAAGTCAGTCCCAAAGATGTGGAATTTTTCCATTTCATAAAAAAGAGTGTTAAATTACAATGTGTAAGCAGCGACTAGCTATTCAAATTGAAGTACTAGAGAGGAGTACCAATATGTCACAAATGCACTAATGCTCTTGATACTTCAAGCATGTTGTAGGCAATACTATTGTATTCATGAAGGTCTCTTCTGCATGTCATGTCACTAATAACCCTCTACAAAGCATTTTGCTTAAGGGGGAGAGTTGTAAGGCTGTAATCAGTAAGGTTTTACCAGGTGATTATGACGCATCATCACATCTCTATGAATCTTTTGGGAATTTCTACTTACTTATGGAGATAACAAATGAATGCAAAGTGAGTGGTTGTGGGTCTTTCCTCACCCATCTTAATCGTCTCTTACACCTGGACATGTGTATGTGTGTGTGTCTATGTGTGCACACGTGCACACCCATACAATGTACGATAGCATCTTTTGAAATTTCTACAAACACTAATGATGGGGGTAGCTCCTTTAGCATTGTATCTCTATTCATATAAGAATCTTATATGGACCCTATACAAAAGCAAGATTGGCAGCACTGTGATGTCATATGAAGCTTCAGGTGTGGAGTCGCTTGGGCTATTATCATGGGGTGAATTAGATCCAAAGTCAGTTCTAAGCATAATTTGCACGGCTTCCATTCCTTTGAGTTCTCTTGTTCTTTTGCTAGAAATCAATTGTCTTGTGGCCATGGACATCACATACCTTGCAATATGGCTTGTTCAGCCAAAAACCTGCATGGTTTCCTACCATGATTGTTGCTAGTAAATGATTGAAAATGACAAAAGCCTTTGCTTTGTGAGCCAGTATGGATTGGTAAGTTTGTTTTTGAGATGTGCGATCAAACATGGCCATAGTGAGGCTATTTGAGAATGTTACAATGGTGTGGATTGTGTTTTTCTGAAGGATTGCAAGAACAAGTGTTGGGATGGTGAGATGCATAGCACACTTTGTGGTAATGAAGGGTTGCCATAATGATGGTAGTGTAGCCAATAAGAGAATCTCTTGGACAGTCATGGAGACAACCACTCCTGAAAGAAGGGTCTCATATAGTAGACGAAGCAAAGAACCTATTGATTGGAGAATGTCTTGATCATCTGTAAATTTAGTATCTACGTGCTTTTTTGTGCCCTCCATATAGAGGAGTAATTCCACCTTTGCACTTAGGTCAAGGGTTTTTTAATTAGCAATCTTCTTCTTGTTAACGGAAATTGTAGGGTTGGCTTGAGGTGGGCACTGCGATGTGCCATTAGCAACTTTGAGAGGGTCGTGATTCTCCAAGATGATCTCCATTGTCATCCTCAAGTGCCGATATTTCTTGTCATTTCATTCGTCCACTTTATACGACCTCCGAGATTGTGCCATCTTTGCCTGATTGTACCGGACGAGTAAGCAAAATGTACAATACTATTGTAGGTTGGGTCCCATGCGTGGGAAAGAAAAGCATGAGTGGGTTCTCAATTCATGATTGTAATTCATCATACCATGTAGAAAAGTGCTTTGCGCATACAATATGCAAGATAGGAGAAAAGAGGAGACGATGCACACAGAGAACATGACAAGAAATGGGTGGTATTCACTAGGTCAGAGCTCTTTGTATTACATGGGTTGCCATTTTGGCTCACCCTTTTGTTATTTTATTTTGTCTAAGTTACCACTATTTTAAAACAAGAACAAAATCATTAAGGGGCAAATTGTTTTGTTTTGTGATGTACTTATAAGCATTATTTAAAGAATTTAAAGTTTGTGGTTCTCTAGCCACATTTGTAGATATGGCAGCATTGAAATTTTGCATGATTCCAAAAATGAAAATTTGAAAGACGTTATTCTTAACGAGGTTTGGAAAAAACCCTAAAACACAAGAAGGCTATATATCTAACTTATATAATGGAGAGAAACTTTCTGCAAACAATCCAACGACGAATGGAGGCCGCACCTCAATGTTGAATCACATAATTCATAAAGCAAATATTAAAAAATGGTAAAAGAGCCAATCGTCGTGGTCTTCGTTTGTTGAGGTGACCTATTATGGATGTGCATGCGGGTAGGAGTAGTCTGATGATCTCTCTCTCTCTCTCTCTCTCTCTCTCACACACACACACACACACACACACACACACAGAGGACCCTATGTGTTGCCTCAATTTGCTGCCAATATGTTTTTCTTTGCATGCACCGCATGAATATAGTACGTTAACAGGCGTGAATACACTATGCTAGGAAGTTCATATCACTATATGTAGCACCAATATAGATGACAATACACTAAGAGGTTTCCATCAGCCCCGTTATTCCCTTTCTCTCTCTCTCTCTCTCTCTCTCTCTCTCTCACTTTCCCCACCTTCACCTTCACTCCGTCCTCTCTCTCACTACTGTCTCCTCTAGTGACAAAAAGTCATTGATAGCTTGCAGTCAAGAGAATTGATTCGTCTCTCTCTCTCTCTCTCTCTCTCTCTCTCTCTCTCTCTCTCTCTCTCTCTCTCTCTCCTCTCTCTCTCTCTCTTCTCTCTCTCTCTCTCTCTCTCTCTCTCTCTCTCTCTCTCTCTCTCTCTCTCTCTCTCTCTCTCTCTCTCTCTCTCTCTCTCTCTCTCTCTCTCTCATACACACATACATGTGCGTGCGTGCAAAGAAAAACATAGTGGATTCTCTTCTTCTTAGAACGAGTATGTTTACCATGCGATCGTATGTGCAACAAGATGTGGTTGCCTTCGTTTTCATTTACCGCATCCTCACAAATTGGATGTTACGTGATTTTATCTTGCTGCATATATTCACACATTCTACCATGTTTGCAGCTAGATCATATCATTGCTATCTTGGACTTTCTTTGCTTCCAAACAGGGAAAGCCTATGGGAGGATTGAAGAACCCCTCAATTAATCTCTCTCTCTCTCTCTCTCTCTCTCTCTCTCTCTCTCTCTCTCTCTCTCTCTCTCTCTCTCTCTCTCTCTCTCTCTTTCTCTCTCTCTCTTTTCCCACCTTCACCTCGACTCCGTCCTCTCTCTCAGTACTGTTTCCCCTAGTGACAGAAAGTCACTGATAGCTTGCAATCAAGAGAATTGATTCGTGTCTTTGTTTCTCTCTCTCTCTCTCTCTCTCTCTCTCTCTCTCTCTCTCTCTCTCTCTCTCTCTCTCTCTCTCTCTCTTTCTGTGCTTACTGTTGTAGGGAAAAACCAAGTCATGTTTCTTGATACCCTTACCTTTGAGCTTTTCATTTATCTTTGCCAAATCCTTATCTTGCATCTGCCCATAATGCTTCAATGCACTCATCCTATCGAGCTGAACCTCTTGTAAATATAAGAGCCTCTCTTTGAATGCATCACTAGGTGGCCCAAGCAACTTTTCTAACATCTTGACTGCAGGCAACTCTACTTCCATAGGCAATAGTGCTTGCTTTCCATATACCAAATGAAATGGAGTAAACCCTGTACCTGTCTTCACCGAAGTACGGTAAGCCCATAATGCACTAGGCAATTCCAAATCCCAATTCTTTCCTTGGTGCCCTGTCACTTTTGAAAGAATTTGTACCAACTCACCATTGGCTCTTTCGTTTAGGCCATGACATTGGGGATAATAAGGAGTGGTATGCTGGTGCCTAATCTTCATCTTCGTGCCTAAAAAATCTAGCAATTTAGCTCTAAATCCTGGCCCCTTATCTGAAAGTAGCTCTAATGGCACCCCAAACTTGCAACATATTTCACCATACACAAATTTTGCCACATCCTTTGCAGTGATCTGTTTTACTGCAATAGCCTCTTCCCATCTAGAGAGATAGTCCACTACAATCAAAATATAGATTTTGCCCCTGCTTGTGATAGGTAACGGGCCTATTGCATCAATCCCCAACTTTTCAAACACATCAAATGCCATAATGGTTTTTCGTAGCTCTGGCTTCAACACTCTCTTCCCAAATTCTTTTCACCTATTGGAAGACCTACACCAATGGTGAACATCCTTGTGTAAACTAGGCCATACATACCCCTCTTGCAAGATCTTATGCAAGGTGATCTTTAGAGCAAAATGTCTGTCACGTACGCCTTCATGATTCTCTTCCAACACTCTATAAATCTCCTTCTGCCAAGGTACACATCTCAACTCGAGATCAGCCCCTTTCATGTATAAGACATCACCAATCAATTTGTACCTAGATGCTCTACGCACAAAACCATACTTCTTAGACTTTGGAATGTCCTTCGGAATGATTCCTGTTAGCAAAAACTCCTCTTCTTGAGCCAAACTGTCCCGGCCATGATAAAGAGGTAAATTGGTCCTCAACACAAATAGCTCCCCAATCACGCTTTGAGATGCTTCACGTGCCTCTATATTTAGAGCACGTTCAATGTGTCTAATGCTCCATGCTTCAAACTTTTTTAACAAGCCTTTAATTTTGAAACACATTTCCTTCAATGAGGTGTTCTTGCTCTTCCACACACGTCCCAATACTTGCTTCACAACTAACAAGGCATCGCCTTTTATGCTCAACCTTCTAGTCCCATGCTTCAAAAAAATGTGTAATCCAGCTTCCAAAGTTGCATATTCAGCCTCATTATTATTATGAGCATCCAATTTGAACCCTCTCTTGCATACTAGCTTCCCCTCTAGATCATAAAGTGCTATACTCCCTGAAGCCACATCATGGCTCTTCCTGCATGAGCCAACAAAGAACAAAAACATGTGCATTGTTGATCTGTGGAAATTCTTCAACTATTCTTCTCACCACCTCTTCCTTAACAAGAAGGGAATTCTCCTTGTCAGTCCACAAATCATCTAGGGTAGCTCTTGTACTGTCTTCCACTAAAAACGAGAACTTAAACTCTTGCACCTCAATTACCCATTTCTTCACCACATTTGACATGTTAGTGCCATTAATTAATTGTGGCAAAAAAACGTAACTCGTCAAGAAAACAAAAGGTCATGGTAGAAAGTAATGATTAAATCGTTGCGACAAGCGAATATTACACTAGCCATCATTAGCTCTACTTCTGAAAATTTTCTCTCTGCTACCAACTTTACTCGGCTTGCACAATACACTGGTCTGATATAATGGTTTCCCTTCCCCTTTTGCAATATCATGGATCCAATGGCATCATCCCCTACTAATGGATTTACATAAAAAGTTTGCTCCCAATGAGGAGCTTGCATGGATGACAACCCCCCTAACACCTCTCTCACCTCTTGAAACACTTCTTCACATTTGTCATCCCATTGCAATGGATCATGCTTTGCCACTTGTTCTAATGGATAAAGAAGCTACGAAGACAATGAAATAAACCACGCCATGTACTTCACTTTGTGTATAAAGGTTGGCAATTTCTTTGTACTCGTAGGTGATGGAAGAAGAATAATAGACTTAATCTTCTCTGGATCAGCCTCAATGCCAATTTCTGACACCATATTTCCCAATAACTTCCCCCTTGGATGTGCTAGATGACATTGCTTTGGATTTAGTTGTCCTCCACATTCATCATATCGAGCCAATACCATCTGCAGCTTCTCATGGTGTTCAACCCTATTGCTGTAGACGCAAAAGTGGTCCATAAAAGCTTTAACACAACTACCCAATTTTCTCTCTCTTGATAGAAAGATGGTCCATTTGACAACCCAAATGGGAATACCTTGTAGCAATAGCAACCCCATGGCGTAATGAAAGTTGTCTTTGTTCGGTCTTTAAGAGAAATCTTCAATTGAAAATAGCCTGAAAAACCATCACAGACACTGTACCTCTCATAACCTACCACTAAATCCAAGATCTAATCGATGAATGGAAGAGGATATGGGTTCTCCTTAGTGGATGCATTTAAGGGTTTAAAATCTACACAAATCCTCCACTTCCCATCCTTCTTTGGGCTGACTAATACTGCACTCACCCATTCAGTGATCTCTAATGAGACTATGAACCCTGCCGTCAATAACTTGTCCACCTCTTCCCTCAAGGCTTCCATCTGCTCTTGACCCATACTTCTTAACCTTTGTTGCATTGCCTTAGCACATTATTTCATCTCTATATGCATCTCTTCTCCTTTGAACCCTCTAATCTTTTCATATGAAATAATGATCAAATCAGGAAAACTAGCTAGCATATGAAATTATATCTCCTTCTCCATAGCTGAGAGGTCTCCACTGATCATTTGTGTCATCAATTCCTACTTCTTTGACAATTCAACCTTGGTTTGCATCAGCTCTTCAATCACTTCATAAGGCCCTTTACTTTCATGTTCAATCTCATTCACAAATGCAACTAAACCATACTCCTGGATTTCTTTGTCTATCAAAAGAAATGCAACATCAACATCCTCATCACTGCTGGTAGTACTATCACTGTCCTCATCAGTCAGTGTGGAATAGTATTCATCACTAGACTCATCCTCATCTTCATAAAGCTCTTCTAATTGTTTCCTTGTGTCCATATTATATAGCTTCTTGGCACCTGTCTTTCCATAGAGGCTAATTGTACCACGTCTCCAATCTTGAACAACTCCCAATGCACATAACCATGGTCTGCCCAATATAATATGATATAATCCCAACCTTGCTGGTATCACATGAAAATCAACCACCTCCTTTGCATCATATGCTTCCACTTCTATGCTCTTTACAACACCCAACATTTTACATTTTGATGGTTTGCCAATCTAATCCGAAAGCCTGACACCCCAGTCACTGTAAGACCCATCTTCTCAACGCATGAGTGTGTTATGACACATATTCTGGCTCCACCATCCACATAACCTTGTCCCAGGTTTTTTTCTTTTGTGCCACACATCTACTATTGGGCAATTGTCTGGTAGCTCTTCTATTGCCAATACCTTTACTAAACCTTGTCCCAGGTTTTTTTCTTTTGTGCCACACATCTACTATTGGGCAATTGTCTGGTAGCTCTTCTATTGCCAACGCCTTTACTAAACCTCTCTCTAGTTCTTTCTCCATTGGGTTAACCATCCTCTTCCATTGTTGCTTTAGCTTAGGAACCATCTCTATAAGCTACCCAGAAGTAACATCTGCCTTCCTCCTTGTCAGATCCTCCTTCAAGTCATAGCAACAAGATATGGCTATGAATATTCTCGTCAACGGCTTTCCTTTTCGCCAGCGTTCTGTTCCTCCTTTCCAAGTTCAAGGATTTCCAGGCTGGAAAGCAAAGATGTTGTTAATTCTTGAAGGCGATGAACTCTCCGATGTTGTTCTTGGAAATCGTGTTTTTCCGCCTCAGCCTGTTGATACGGATAATGATAACGTGCTTATCACTGAAGGACCTATATTTGAAGATGGGAATGTTGCCTATACAGATTGGCAACGACGTGATAAAGCATCTCGTCGGTATATTCTTTCTGCTCTTACTGATTCCCTTTTGCTTGATATGGATGAACTGCCTACTTCCCACGACGTATGGAAGTACCTTATTGCAAACTTTCAGATGAAATCTGTTACAGAAATACTTTATTTGAGAGGGTTGCTTAACAAGTTACAATATGAAGTTGGTACTGCCATCATGGGACATATTGAATCTTTCAAATCTATTATTAATCAACTTGCTGCTGCCGGTGATCTTGTTCCACAAAAGCAATTGATTACACTTCTCCTTGATACGGTGAAGGACTCTTCTTATGATAACATTGTTACTATTCTCTCTAATAAAGATGGTCTTGATTTCGACCAAGCATGCATGTCTTTAATTGAATACTCTCAACGTCAAGAACGTCGGAATGCTGGTCATGATACAACTATGATTTCACAAGAGGAGACTGAGTCACAACAGATGGAACGTGCTTTCTATGCTCGAAGGAAACCGCAGAGGTGGCCGTCGCGGTAATATTTTCTCTCGTCTCAAAATTTCCTAATAAGCTATGTTCTTACTGCAACAGAAATGGCCATACTGAAGATGATTGTTGGGCACGTCAATATGATGAAGAACACAATATCACCACAAAACAACCACGTTTATCTAGAGACTCTTCTTCTTCTTCTTGTGAATATTGTGGACGATCTGATCATCCCACTCATATGTGCTATAAGCGTCGATTCGACACAGATCGGAATAGGGTATATGCTATTGAACATTGAAACAACATTGTACCAGAAACAAGCAGCGTCCTATGTTCAGTTTCTCCAGACAGAATACTTCATGTACGTGATGGATCACTTTTTATTGTTGATTCTGGTGCTACCAAAAATATGAAATATCAGTCTAAGTGGCTCCATAACTATCATCCACTACCAGTTCAACGTGTTGTTTATCTTGTTGATGATACTACTTGTCAAGTAAAGGGTATTGGAGACTTATATCTTGGTACCTTATCTTCTTCCACTCGAATTTTGCGAGGAGTATTACATGTACCAGATCTTCAACGTAATCTTCTTTCAGATGGTAGACTTGTTGATCTTGGTCTGTTTGTTGGATTTGATCATACCAAATGCCGAATTGAGAAAGATGGACAGACTATAGCCACTGCTCCTCAACACGGTAATTTGTTTGAACTCTCTCTCAACGATGCTGTAGCAAATATTGTCACTGCTCCAGGTGATCATGATTGCAAAGTATGGCATCACCGTTTTGTTCATGATGATTTCTCAAAACTCCTTGATCTTCAACGTCGTGATCTTGTTCATGGCATGGATCTTAAAGCCCATCCCCATATGGGAATTTGTGAATTTTGTGCTCTTGGGAAACACAATCATAAACCCTTTCCTCTTTTAAATACAACTCATTCTCATGACATATTGGAGCTTGTTCATACTGATATATGTGGACCTCTACCTTCTTCGAGATCACAATATCTCTACTTCATTACTTTCATTGATGATTTCTCAAGGTATACGACTGTATTTATACTTAGACAAAAATCTGAAGCCTTATCTGTTTTCAAACAATTCCACAAGGCTGCGGAACTTCAAACTGGTCGTCGCCTTAAGAAGCTTCGTAGTGACAATGGAGGCGAATACGTTTTTCGAGAGTTTGTGAGTTACTGTGCTGACAATGGAATTCATCATGAACACACTATTCCGTATTCGTCTCAACAGAACGGTGTTGCTGAACGAAAGAATCGCACTATTCTCAATGCTGAAAGTTGTATGTTGATTCATTCTGGCTTATCTCGTGTTTTCTGGGCTGAAGCTACTTTGACAGCAGCATTTATTCAGAATCATCTTCCTACTACTGCACCCTCTGGTAAGATACCCATCACAGCATGGACAGGTGACATTCCTTCTGTATCTCATTTTCGAACCTTTGGATGTATTGCTTATATTCATGTTCCCAAAGAAACACGAACAAAGCTTGATGCTCATGGTCTTAAAGTTATTTTTATTGGATATTCTGACACTTCCAAAGGCTACAAATTCTATGATCCTTCCTCCAAGAAAGTAATTGTGAATCGTGATGCTACTTTTAACGAGCAGCTTATGGGAGGCTCATGGTCCATGGATGATTCTGATGATACTAAATTATTGCTTCAAGCTTTTCCATTTCTTTCAGAAGATGAAACTCTTCCTATAGAGCAACTTTCCTCTTCACAACCATCCATTCCAAATGTTTCCAATGATGATATTGAAATTTTTGTTGATCTGCCTATTGATTTTGAACATGGCTCATGTCATGTTTATGATGACGATATTGCTGATAATGCTTTTTCTACTTCTGAAGATCCCGTTACTTATGATGAGCTAACTCTTCACCACAAAAGGATCAATGGCAAGAGGCTATGGAAGCAGAGTACGATTCTCTTATCTCTAAAGGTAGATGGATACTAACTGAATTACCTCCTGGTCGTACAGCTATTAAATGTAAGTGGGTGTATAAGACAAAAGTAAAAGCAGATGGATCTTTTGACAAGTTCAAGGCGCGTTTAGTTGCAAAAGGTTACTCCCAAGTAGCTGGTGTTGATTATCAAGAGACTTTTTCACCGGTTGTTCGCATTACAAGTGTTCGAGTTTTATTGGCATTTGCTGTTCAATTTGATTTAGAAGCTCATCAAATGGATGTGCGAACTGCTTTTCTTAATGGTGACTTGGAAGAGGAAATTTATATGGAACAACCAGAAGGGTTTGTTATTCCAGGTAAAGAAGACCTTGTTGCTCAACTCCATAAGGCACTATATGGTCTCAAACAAGCTTCGCAAGCCTGGTTTACAAAATTTGATCTTTTTCTTACCTCTAAAGGATTCATCTCTCGCTCGTCTGGCTATTATCATGGGGTGAATTAGATCCAAAGTCAATTCTAAGCATAATTTGCACGGCTTCCATTCCTTTGAGTTCTCTTGTTCTTTTGCTAGCAATCAATTGTCTTGTGGCCATGGACATCACATACCTTGCAATATGGCTTGTTCAGCCAAAAACCTGCATGGTTTCCTACCATGATTGTTGTTAGTAAATGATTGAAAACAATTTGACCGACAAAAGCCTTTGCTTTGTGAGCCAGTATGGATTGGTAAGTTTGATTTTGAGATGTGCGATCAAACATGGCCATAGTGAGGCTATTTGAGGATGTTACAATGGTGTGGATTGTGTTTTTCTGAAGGATTGCAAGAACAAGTGTTGGGATGGTGAGATGCATAGCACACTTTGTGGTAATGAAGGGTTGCCATGATGATGGTAGTGCAGCCAATAAGAGAATCTCTTGGACAGTCATGGAGACAACCACTCCTGAAAGAAGGGTCTCATATAGTAGAAGAAGCAAAGAACCTATTGATTGGAGAATGTCTTGATCATCTGTAAATTTAGTATCTACCTGCTTTTTTGTGCCCTCCATATAGAGGAGTAATTCCACCTTTGCACTTAGGTCAAGGTTTTTTTAATTAGCAACCTCCTTCTTGTTAACGGCATTTGTAGGGTTGGCTTGAGGTGGCCACTACGATGTGCCATTAGCAACTTTGAGAGGGTCGTGATTCTCCAAGATGATCTCCATTGTCATCCTCAAGTGCTGATATTTCTTGTCATTTCATTCGTCCACTTTATACGACCTCCGAGATTGTGCATTCTTTGCCTGATTGTACCGGATGAGTAAGCCAAACGTACAATACTATTGTAAGTTGGGTCCCATGCGTGGGAAAGAAAAGCATGAGTGGGTTCTCAATTCATGATTGTAATTCATCATACCATCTAGAAAAGTGCTTTGCGCATATAATATCCAAGATAGGAGAAAAGAGGAGACGATGCACACAGAGAACATGACAAGAAATGGGTGGTATTCACTAGGTCAGAGCTCTTTGTATTACATGGGTTGCCATTTTGGCTCACCCTTTTGTTATTTTATTTTGTCTAAGTTACTACTATTTTAAAATAAAATCGTAAACATCATCAATTAAAACAAGAACAAAATCATTAAGGGGCAAATTGTTTTGTTTTGTGATGTACTTATAAGCATTATTTAAAGAATTTAAAGTTTGTGGTTCTCTAGCCACATTTGTAGATATGGCAGCATTGAAATTTTGCATGATTCCAAAAATGAAAATTTGAAAGGCGTTATGCTTAACGAGGTTTGGAAAAAACCCTAAAACACAAGAAGGCTATATATCTAACTTATATAATGGAGAGAAACTTTCCGCAAACAATCCAACGACGAATGGAGGCCGCACCTCAATGCTGAATCACATAATTCATAAAGCAAATATTAAAAAATGGTAAAAGAGCCAATCGTCATGGTCTTCGTTTGTTGAGGTGACCTATTATGGATGTGCATGCGAGTAGGAGTAGTCTGATGATCTCTCTCTCTCTCTCTCTCTCTCTCTCTCTCTCTCTCTATCTCTCTCTCTCTCTCTCTCTCTCTCTCTCTCTCTCTCTCTCTCTCTCTCTCTCTCTCTCTCCGACGCGTACCCATGAGGCTTAATTTCCACCCTCAAATGCATACACACCTATACTCCAACGAGCGATTGTCGATGTTAAAAGATCAGCGTGTTTGCAAGTGAGGTCTATGATCTCCAATCCAAGTAAGTCTCTCTCTCTCTCTCTCTCTCTCTCTCTCTCTCTCTCTCTCTCTCACACACACACACACACACACACACACACACACACACACACACAGAGGACCCTATGTATTTCCTCAATTTGCTGCCAATATGTTTTTCTTTGCATGCACCGCATGAATACAGTACGTTAACAGGCGTGAATACACTATGCTAGGAAGTCCATATCACTATATGTAGCACCAATATAGATGACAATACACATAAAAGATTCCATCGGCCCCGTTATTCCCTCTCTCTCTCTCTCTCTCTCTTTAACCACCTTCACCTTCACTCCGTCCTCTCTCTCATTACTATCTCTCCTAGTGACAAAAAGTCATTGATAGCTTGCAGTCAAGAGAATTGCTTCGTCTCTCTCTCTCTCTCTCTCTCTCTCTCTCTCTCTCTCTCTCTCTCTCTCTCTCTCTCTCTCTCTCTCTCTCTCTCTCTCTCTTTCTCTCATACACACATACATGTGCGTGCGGCAAACACACACAAGCTTGCATAAAGATAGTGGATTCTCTTCTTCTTAGAACAAGTATGTTTACCATGCGATCGTATGTGCAACAAGATGTGGTTGCCTTCATTTTCATTTACCGCATCCTCACAAGTTGGATGTTACGTGATTTTATCTTGCTGCATATATTCACACATTCTACCATGTTTGCAGCTAGATCGTATCATTGCTATCTTGGACTTTCTTTGCTTCCAAACAGGGAAAGCCTATGGGAGGATTGAAGAACCCCTCAATTATTCTCTCTCTCTCTCTCTCTCTCTCTCTCTCTCTCTCTCTCTCTCTCTCTCTCTCTCTCTCTCTCTCTCTCTCTCTCTCTCTCTCTCTCTCTCTCTCTTTTCTCACCTTCACCTCGACTCCGTCCTCTCTCTCAGTACTATCTCCCCTAGTGACAGAAAGTCACTGATAGCTTGCCGTGAAGAGAATTGATTCGTGTCTTTGTTTCTCTCTCTCTCTCTCTCTCTCTCTCTCTCGCTCTCTCTCTCTACTTAGTGTTGTAGGGAAAAACCAAGTCATGTTTCTTGATACCCTTACTTTTGAGCTTTTCATTTATCTTTGCCAAAGCCTTATCTTGCATCTGCCCATAATGCTTGATATTAGAGCACAAGCTTTTAAAAGTTTGGAAGGGTGCAAGAAGCCACATATGTTGACAAAGGGTTGTAAGTGGTGGCTTCAACGAGTCTACGTCCTTAGAAAATAATTCACTAGCAAGTACATCCCAACTTAGGCTCCTATTATTGGGAAAGTGAAGCAAGGTACCCTCACCCTCATCCTTGGTAATGTTGACCTCAAGAGTGGTAGTAGAGCCACATAACCTTTGAGCATAGAATTCCTTAAAAATGAGCTATTGAAGCTCAAAAGGACCTTTGTCAACAGGGTTTTGAATATATCCATAGGCTGATCCAACATTTGAAACACCATGGGAAATGGTTTGAGAGAACATGTTGGCATTCCATAGTCATATATCCTCAAAAGGTATTTTATTCCTTCGACAATCAAAGTTTATTGCAGATACTATTCAAAAATTTGGTATGGAATCTGCACATTCAGCCAACACACCTTGTCTTTCGAGCTCTACAAAGAACACTTTTGACAGTGGCGATCAACTTGTCACAACTCAACCTTATGCTAATTTGATTGGATATCTTCAGTTTGTTGGCATGAACACTCATCCTGATATTCTGTTTGCTGCTATTTATCTTGGACAACATCTTGCATGTCCTTCTCTTAAGCATCGGTCTGCTGCAAAGCGTGTATTGAAATACTTGAAAGGAACTACAGATTTTGGTTTAGTCTATCGACGACAACTCACATCGGATTCTATTCAATCTCTTTCTCTTTTGGGTTACACAGATGCAGACTGGGCAAGCTCACATTTATCTATGCGATCTACTAGGGGAAATTGCTTCTTTATAAATGGTGCTATTAGTATTGCAAAAGACTATGTTCAACATAATAAGTCAAAGAACATTGCTGTCCATTATCATTATGTCAGGTATGAAGTACGCAAAGAAACCATTATGGTTGAAAACTGTCCAAGTGACTAGATGATTGCAGACATTTTGACCAAAGGCCTCAATGAGTCACGTTTCATCCTCTTGCGCTCGGAGCTTGGAGTTGCTTCGGCCTCAATCTTTCTAGATTAGCTTCTTTGCTATTGTAATAGCTTTGTACATATGACATTGTAATCTTTTAGGTACCATGCACTATGCACACTCCACATTTTCACATTGAGATATCTAAGTCACTTGAATATTTGTACATAGATGCACAATTCACTTTCACATCATCACCGCTGGTTCATATTTTCACATTCTATAGGGGCTTGGGTTTTATCCTTGAACTCCCCAAGGGTTTTTTCATCCAAAGCTAGAGACCTTTGTTTGAGTGGGGGTGTTGGAGCTATATATGGCTCACTCTACTGAACTTGGTCTCACCTATATATTTGTATCTTGTCCTCAATATGAATCAGTCTTTGGGAGCGTATATGGTGTGTCTCTTGTCTCATCTCTCTCTCTTTCTCTCTACATCTCAACATACAAATTAGTAGTTAGAGAAATTTTGGGTATAAGGGATGCAGCTGTCAAGAGTACTGCAATAGCAGATTGGAACCACTAACAAGAGTAGCCGATTGTGGACAAAGTACATGACTGTGGGAAAACCGGTTCAATAGGTGCATATTTTGAGGTCTTTATGATATTGACATTGAAGGAAAAAATAACAATTATGTAAGAATCGGTGTAACCAACAGGGATCAATGATATTGTGGGAGCTTTGCATAGGAATATTCTTGGCTGATGAGCTGGAGTTCTTTTGCGATTGAATGCCCATGGTGATAGTTGTAGGAAACATAAGGTACTAGGTGGGAAGAGCCTTGCAATGTAGAGCTTAAACATGTTGCATTGGTACTGCAGATGGGTAGTACTGTATAGTACCTCTCTCCCTCTCTCTCTCTCTCTCTCTCTTTTTTTGGGAAAACTTGCTCTTTATATTACAATAATTTACAATCTGCTGTCATACTGACAGCTTTTGTATGATCCATACCACTTTGTCTCTGAAGGCTTGATCTGTTAAAGAGAGAGCATCTTCCATCATCCTATCTCTAATGACAAACAAGGGAACTGTATGATTGCCACTCTGGCCCGGATCAAATGTACATTGATTTCTCATATTCCATACAAACCATAAGAACCATACTCTGAAGGACTGTAGTGCAAACTCAAGTGCTCGATCTTCTGGGATTTGGAGCTTGAAAAAGTTCATCTGATACCTAGATATGGAGATCCCCCAAGCATCATACCACATCCATTTTGCCCACTTCCACCATTCCATGACAGGCTTGCATGACAAGAATATATGTCTAGTGGTTTCAGGACAAGAGCATCTGATGCATTTGCCAGAGGTAATACCCTTTTTCTTTAGATTCATGGCAGTGGCCAATACACCTGTGAGAGCTCTCCACAAAAAAAGCCTGAATTTAAACTGATTAGGAATCAACCATACATTTGCAAGAGTTTTTTGCTACCAATATGCATCCTGATGAAGGGACCATTGTGAATTACATCTTACAAAAATATTTGGTTTTGGTAACAACAAAGCATAAAAGACAGAGGTGTTAGCGGTCCACCAATCAGCTCCCTGATTAGGAATGTTCCAATCCCGATGTCGTTCTTCCATATTGAGAGCATCTCTACGAGGCAAGCCTTGAATCTGAGCACAAAGCTGATGCCAAGGTATTCTGAAGCCAAACCCTAGTCTATATTGGCGTCTGGCAACGGAAAAGAGTTTCAAGTCGAGGTTAGAATCAACCATCTTCTGAATTTGATTGAGACCTTTTTTGTGCATCGGCAGTGCAACCTTACCCAACAACCTAGCTGGTGGGGTTTTAAAAGCAAAGCTCCAGAACAAGCTCTCCCCCCCCCCCCCCCCCAATGAGTTCCCTGTATACCTAACCCTACCTTGCCAGACCAAAGCAGAGCATATCATCTTCCAAGAAGATATTAACATACTTGACACGTCATATCCTGTTTTAAGAGGAGCAGCTGAGAAAAATTTATCCCAGGCTGTCATATTGCAGATTCCATGGAAGTAAACAATTGATTTGTCAACCAGCTTCCACAAGCATAAATCCCAATCGTTATCAGAAGCGAGCATATGCTTGATAAGGGAGCTCCTCCTGGCTTGAGCATGGACCTGTAGATTCAAGATATTTAAGCCTCCCTGAGAGTATGGTACTGCAGTTTTTCTCCAAGCAACCAAAGCATTGGAAGATCGAGAGGAGTTCCACAAAAACTTAGCCAAGACCGAGATGCATTTTTGAAGCATTTTATCAGACGAGTTGATCAAGGGCAAGTAAATTAGCAAATAAGGCATGAGAATACTCTGAACGATTTTGAGCCTGACATGTAAAAGCCATTCATCACAGTGCCAAGAAGCAAATTTAGCCAACACTCTCTCCAGAACCCAGTGTTGCAAGTGTTTCTGAGAGACCATGACCCCAATTAGGTAGCCAAGGTGTCTAAAAACATGAACCTTAGGAATTCTTTTCCCATACCAAATCAGAGAGTCAAATTCCCTTGCAGATATGTCAATCAAGAAGACTTACATAGGTTCAGTGTAAGACCAGCCGCAAGAGCATACATATCTAGAGTTTTCATACATCTGTGAATATTGATGTTGTGGGCCTTCAAAAATAGAAAGGTGTCATCTGCAAACCCTTTGCCCGGGATATGTTTACCTCCTAATTGGAGGGTTTGCAAATAGCCCTATTGTACCAATTGATCCAGGTATGCATACAGAGAGTGGGAGGCCACGACAAAGAAAGGGGGGCTAACGGGACATCCTTGTCTTACCGATCTGGAAATGTATATTTTTTCCGAGAGTCTACCATTAATGCTCAATCTGGAGTAAGCATGTTCACCAAGCAGAGAGATACACCTGCTGATCCGAGGGCCAAACTCCATACCTTGCATGGTTGGCTGCACAAAGTCCCACTGCACTGTGTCAAACGCCTGGGCAAAATCTATCCGAAACATTACCATGTCTTGTTGTGAAGATAAGGCATGCTCTATGCCCAGCTAAACCGTCAAAATGTTATTAGATATTGACCTCCCTCCAATGAAACCTGTTTGAGCTGGGTGAATGTGTTTTCTGAGCTCGGGACCAATCCTGAAAGCAATGGCTTTTGCGAGTATTTTATAGAGTATCCCCATCATGGTGATAGGTCGCCAGTCCGCTAGGGTTTTGGCTGGATCTCTGAAAACATGGATCCTGCACTCAAACAGGGCATCATCAAACTCATCCCCAAAACAACCTTCCCTAAAATCTGTCTGTCTCTCTCTCTCTCTCTCTCTCTCTCTCTCTCTCTCTCTCTCTCTCTCTCTCTCTCTCTCTCTCTCTCTCTCTCTCTCTCTCTCTCTCTCTCTCTCTCTCTAGCACATGTGTGCTAAATTTTCTTAACTCTAGACATTATGCATCGACATGTCGGCCCTAGATGCAATATATAGAAGTACATTGATTGTAGTAAATAGGTGCATGATGTATATGTACTTCAATATTTAATGTGTGTCCAACTCATGTTCTACTGAGCTTTCCTCCATTCTTCAAAACCTCCATTCTTCAAAATAAATTACAGTAAAGAAGCCCAGAACTTCCATCTACAACACTCTCTCTCTCTCTCTCTCTCTCTCTCTCTCTCTCTCTCTCTCTCTCTCTCTCTCTCTCTCTCTCTCTCTCTCTCTCTCTCTCTCTCTCTCTCTCTCTCTCTTATTCTTCTCTTCCATCTGGAAGACGGGTTTATACACAAGTATAGTATAAAACCCGCCACAAAAGCACCATTGATTTTCACTCTCATGCATGGGACGTATATTATAAGAAGGGCTATACAAGCATCATATTCTTGCGTCTGCATGCGTTATGTTCTTCTGTTACCTCTTCTTCGTCTCTAGCGTACACAAACATATGAAACTCTCTCTAATCTCTCTCTCTCTCTCTCTCTCTCTCTCTCTCTCTCTCTCTCTCTCTCTCTCTCTCTCTCTCTCTCTCTCTCTCTCTCTCTCTCTCTCTCTCTCTCTCTCTCTCTCTCTCTCTCTCTCGCGCGCGCGCGCGCGCGCGCGCTCACTCACCGCCCTGCCACCTCTTGCTAAACCCTGTCTCATAGACATTTTCATTCATGCACAGAATCGTGAGGTAATGAAGGGTTGCCATGATGATGGTAGTGCATCCAATAAGAGAATCTCTTGGACAGTCATGGAGACAACCACTCCTGAAAGAAGGGTCTCATATAGTAGAAGAAGCAAAGAACCTATTGATTGGAGAATGTCTTGATCATCTGTAAATTTAGTATCTACCTGCTTTTTTGTGCCCTCCATATAGAGGAGTAATTCCACCTTTGCACTTAGGTCAAGGGTTTTTTAATTAGCAATCTCCTTCTTGTTAACGGCATTTGTAGGGTTGGCTTGAGGTGGGCACTGCGATGTGCCATTAGCAACTTTGAGGGGGTCGTGATTCTCCAAGATGATCTCCATTGTCATCCTCAAGTGCTGATATTTCTTGTCATTTCATTCGCCCACTTTATACGACCTCCGAGATTGTGCCATCTTTGCTTGATTGTACCGGACCAGTAAGCAAAACGTACAATACTATTGTAAGTTGGGTCCCATGCCTGGGAAAGAAAAGCATGAGTGGGTTCTCAATTCATGATTGTAATTCATCATACCATCTAGAAAAGTGCTTTGCGCATACAATATGCAAGATAGGAGAAAAGAGGAGACGATGCACACAGAGAACATGACAAGAAATGGGTGGTATTCACTAGGTCAGAGCTCTTTGTATTACATGGGTTGCCATTTTGGCTCACCCTTTTGTTATTTTATTTTGTCTAAGTTACTACTATTTTAAAAGAAAATTGTAAACATCATCAATTAAAAAAAGAACAAAATCATTAAGGGGCAAATTGTTTTGTTTTGTGATGTACTTATAAGCATTATTTAAAGAATTTAAAGTTTGTGGTTCTCTAGCCACATTTGTAGATATGGCAGCATTGAAATTTTGCATGATTCCAAAAATGAAAATTTGAAAGGCGTTATTCTTAACGAGGTTTGGAGAAAACCCTAAAACACAAGAAGGCTATATATCTAACTTATATAATGGAGAGAAACTTTCCGCAAACAATCCAACGACGAATGGAGGCCACACCTCAATGCTGAATCACATAATTCATAAAGCAAATAATAAAAAATGGTAAAAGGGCCAATCGTCGTGGTCTTCGTTTGTTGAGGTGACCTATTATGGATGTGCATGCGGGTAGCAGTAGTCTGATGATCTCTCTCTCTCTCTCTCTCTCTCTCTCTCTCTCTCTCTCTCTCTCTCTCTCCGACGCGTACCCATGAGGCTTAATTTCCACCCTCAAATGCATACACACCTATACTCCAATGAGCGATTGTCGATGTTAAAAGATCAGCATGTTTGCAAGTGAGGTCTATGATCTCCAATACAAGTAAGTCTCTCTCTCTCTCTCTCTCTCTCTCTCTCTCTCTCTCTCTCTCTCTCTCTCTCTCTCTCTCTCTCTCTCTCACACACACACACACACACACACACACACACAGAGGACCCTATGTGTTGCCTCAATTTGTTGCCAATATGTTTTTCTTTGCATGCACCGCATGAATACAGTACGTTAACAGGCGTGAATACACTATGCTAGGAAGTTCATATCACTATATGTAGCACCAATATAGATGACAACACACTAAGAGGTTTCCATCAGCCCCGTTATTCCCTCTCTCTCTCTCTCTCTCTCTCTCTCTCTCTCTCTCTCTCTCTCTCTCTCTCCCCACCTTCACCTTCACTCCGTCCTCTCTCTCACTACTATCTCCCCTAGTGACAAAAAGTCATTGATAGCTTGCAGTCAAGAGAATTGATTCGTCTCTTTCTCTCTCTCTCTCTCTCTCTGTCTCTCTCTCATACACACATACACGTGCGTGCGTGCAAACACACACAAGCTTGCATAAAGATAGTGGATTCTCTTCTTCTTAGACGAGTATGTTTACCATGCGATCGTATGTGCAACAAGATGTGGTTGCCTTCATTTTCATTTACCGCATCCTGACAAATTGGATGTTACGTGATTTTATCTTGCTGCATATATTCACACATTCTACCATGTTTGCAGCTAGATCGTATCATTGCTATCTTGGACTTTCTTTGCTTCCAAACAGGGAAAGCCTATGGGAGGATTGAAGAACCCCTCAATTAATCTCTCTCTCTCTCTCTCTCTCTCTCTCTCTCTCTCTCTCTCTCTCTCTCTCTCTCTCTCTTTTCCCACGTTCACCTCGACTCCGTCCTCTCTCTCAGTACTATCTCCCCTAGTGACAGAAAGTCACTGATAGCTTGCAATCAAGAGAATTGATTTGTGTCTTTGTTTCTCTCTCTCTCTCTCTCTCTCTCTCTCTCTCTCTCTCTCTCTCTCTCTCTCTCTCTCTCTCTCTCTCTCTCTCTCTCTCTCTCTCTCTGTGTGTGTGTGCTTACTGTTGTAGGGAAAAACCAAGTCATGTTTCTTGATACCCTTACTTTTGAGCTTTTCATTTATCTTTGCCAAAGCCTTATCTTGCATCTGTCCATAATGCTTCAATGCACTCATCCTATCGAGCTGAACCTCTTGTAAATATAAGAGCCTCTCTTTGAATGCATCACTAGGTGGCCCAAGCAACTTTTCTAACATATTGACTGCAGGCAACTCTACTTCCACAGGCAATAGTGCTTCCTTTCCATATACCAAATGAAATGGAGTAAACCTTGTACCTGTCTTCACCGAAGTACGGTAAGCCCATAATGCACTAGGCAATTCCAAATCCCAATTCTTTCCTTGGTGCTCTGTCACTTTTGAAAGAATTTGTACCAACTCACCATTGGATCTTTCATTTAGGGCATGACATTGGGGTTAATAAGGAGTGGTATGCTGGTGCCTAATCTTCATCTTCGTGCCTAAAAAATCTAGCAATTTAGCTCTAAATCCTGGCCCCTTATCTGAAAGTAGCTCTAATGGCACCCCAAACTTGCAACATATTTCACCATACACAAATTTTGCCACATCCTTTGCAGTGATCTGTTTTATTGCAATAGCCTCTTCCCATCTAGAGAGATAGTCCACTACAATCAAAATATAGATTTTGCCCCTGCTTGTGATAGGTAACGGGCCTATTGCATCAATCCCCCACTTTTCAAACACATCAAATGCCATAATGGTTTTTCGTAGCTCTGGCTTCAACACTCTCTTCCCAAATTCTTTTCACCTATTGCAAGACCTACACCAATGGTGAACATCCTTGTTTAAACTAGGCCATACATACCCCTCTTGCAAGATCTTATGCAAGGTGATCTTTAGAGCAAAATGTCTGCCACGTGCGCCTTCATGATTCTCTTCCAACACTCTATAAATCTCCTTCCGCCAAGGTACACATCTCAACTCGAGATCAGCCCCTTTCATGTATAAGACATCACCAATCAATTTGTACCTAGATGCTCTACGCACAAAACCATACTTCTTAGACTTTGGAATGTCCTTCGGAATGATTCCTGTTAGCAAAAACTCCTCTTCTTGAGCCAAACTGCCCCGGCCATGATAAAGAGGTAAATTGGTCTTCAACACAAATAGCTCCCCAATCACGCTTTGAGATGCTTCACGTGCCTCTATATTTAGAGCACGTTCAATGTGTCTGATGCTCCATTTTTCAAAATTTTTTAACAGACCTTTAATTTTGAAACACATTTCCTTCAATGAGGTGTTCTTGCTCTTCCACACACGTCCCAATACTCTTCCACACATCGCCTTTTATGCTCAACCTTCTAGTCCCATGCTTCAAAAAAATGTGTAATCCAGCTTCCAAAGTTGCATTTTCAGCCTCATTATTATTATGAGCATCCAATTTGAACCCTCTCTTGCATACTAGCTTCCCCTCTAGATCATAAAGTGCTATACTCCCTGAAGCCACATCATGGCTCTTCCTGCATGAGCCAACAAAGAACAAAAACATGTGCATTGTTGATCTGTGGAACTTCTTCAACTATTCTTCTCACCACCTCTTCCTTAACAAGAAGGGAATTCTCCTTGTCAGTCCACAAATCATCTAGGGTAGCTCTTGTACTGTCTTCCACTAAAAAAGAGAACTTAAACTCTTGCACCTCAATTACCCATTTCTTCACCACATTTGACATGTTAGTGCCATTAATTAATTGTGGCAAAAGAAAATAACTCGTCAAGAAAACAAAAGGTCATGGTAGCAAGTAATGATTAAATCGTTGCGATAAGCGAATATTACACTAGCCATCACTAGCTCTACTTCTGAGAATTTTCTCTCTGCTACCAACTTTACTCGGCTTGCACAATACACTGGTCTGATATAATGGTTTCCCTTCCCCTTTTGCAATATCATGGATCCAATGGCATCATCCCCTACTAATGGATTTACATAAAAAGTTTGCTCCCAATGAGGAGCTTGCATGGATGACAACCCCCCTAACACCTCTCTCACCTCTTGAAACACTTCTTCACATTTGTCATCCCATTGCAATGGATCATGCTTTGCCACTTGTTCTAATGGATAAAGAAGCTACGAAGACAATGAAATAAACCAGGCCATGTACTTCACTTTGTGTATAAAGGTTGGCAATTGCTTTGTACTCGTAGGTGATGGAAGAAGAATAATAGACTTAACCTTCTCTGGATCAGCCTCAATGCCAATTTCTGACACCATATTTCCCAATAACTTCCCCCTTGGATGTGCTAGATGACATTTCTTTGGATTTAGTTGTCCTCCACATTCATCATATCAAGCCAATACAATCTGCAGCTTCTCATGGTGTTCAACCCTATTGCTGTAGACGCAAAAGTCGTCCATAAAAGCTTTAACACAACTACCCAATTTTCTCTCTCTTGATAGAAAGATGGTCCATTTGACAACCCAAATGGGAATACCTTGTAGCAATAGCAACCCCATGGCGTAATGAAAGTTGTCTTTGTTCGGTCTTTAAGAGAAATCTTAAATTGAAATTAGCCTGAAAAACCATCACAAACACTGTACCTCTCATAACCTACCACTAAATCCAAGATCTAATCGATGAATGGAAGAGGATATGGGTTCTCCTTAGTGGATGCATTTAAGGGTTTAAAATGTACAAAAATCCTCCACTTCCCATCCTTCTTTGGGCTGACTAATACTGCACTCACCCATTCAGTGATCTCTAATGAGACTATGAACCCTGCCGTCAATAACTTGTCCACCTCTTCCCTCAAGGCTTCCATCTGCTCTTGACCCATCCTTCTTAACCTTTGTTGCATTGCCTTAGCACATTCTCTCATCTCTATATGCATCTCTTCTCCTTTGAACCCTCTAATCTTTTCATATGAAATAATGAACAAATCAGGAAAACTAGCTAGCATATGAAATTATATCTCCTTCTCCATAGCTGAGAGGTCTCCACTGATCATTTGTGTCATCAATTCCTACTTCTTTGACAATTCAACCTTGGTTTGCATCAGCTCTTCAATCACTTCATAAGGCCCTTTACTTTCATGTTCAATCTCATTCACAAATGCAACTAAACCATACTCTTGGATTTCTTTGTCTATCAAAAGAAATGCAACATCAACATCCTCATCACTGCTGGTAGTACTATCACTGTCCTCATCAGTCAGTGTGGAATAGTATTCATCACTAGACTCATCCTCATCTTCATAAAGCTCTTCTAATTGTTTCCTTGTGTCCATATTATATAGCTTCTTGGCACCTGTCTTTCCATAGAGGCTAATTGTACCACGTCTCCAATCTTGAACAACTCCCAATGCACTTAACCATGGTCTGCCCAATATAATATGATATACTCCCAACCTTGCTGGTATCACATGAAAATCAACCACCTCCTTTGCATCATATGCCTCCACTTCTAAGCTCTTTACAACACCCAACATTTTACATTTTGATGGTTTGCCAATCTAATCCGAAAGCCTGATACCCCAGTCACTGTAAGACCCATCTTCTCAACGCATGAGTGTGTTATGACACATATTTTGGCTCCACCATCCACATAACCTTGTCCCAGGTTTTTTGCTTTTGTGCCACACATCTACTGTTGGCAATTGTCTGGTAGCTCTTCTATTGCCAATACCTTTACTAAACCTTGTCCCATGTTTTTTCTTTTGTGCCACACATCTACTATTGGGCAATTGTCTGGTAGCTCTTCTATTGCAAACGCCTTTACTAAACCTCTCTCTGGTTCTTTCTCCATTGGGTTAACCATCCTCTTCCATTGTTGCTTTAGCTTAGGAACCATCTCTATAAGCTGCCCAGAAGTAACATCTGCCTTCCTCCTTGTCAGATCCTCCTTCAAGTCATAGCAACAAGATATGGCTATGAATATTCTCGTCAACGGCTTTCCTTCTGGCCAGCGTTCTGTTCCTCCTTTCCAAGTTCAAGGATTTCCAGGCTGTAAAGCAAACATGTTGTTAATTCTTGAAGGCGATGAACTCTCCGATGTTGTTCTTGGAAATCGTGTTTTTCCGCCTCAGTCTGTTGATACGGATAATGATAACGTGCTTATCACTGAAGGACCTATATTTGAAGATGGGAATGTTGCCTATACGGATTGGCAACGAAGTGATAAAGCAGCTCGTCGGTATATTCTTTCTGCTCTTACTGATTCTCTTTTGCTTGATATGGATGAACTGCCTACTTCCCACGACGTATGGAAGTACCTTATTGCAAACTTTCAGAAGAAATCTTCTACAAAAATACTTTATTTGAGAGGGTTGCTTAACAAGTTACAATATGAAGCTGGTACTGCCATGATGGGACATATTGAATCTTTCAAATCTATTATTAATCAACTTGCTGCTGCCGGTGATCCTGTTCCACAAAAGCAACTGATTACACTTCTCCTTGATACGGTGAAGGACTCTTCTTATGATAACATTGTTACTATTCTCTCTAATAAAGATGGTCTTGATTTCGACCAAGCATGCATGTCTTTAATTGAATACTCTCAACGTCAAGAACGTCGGAGTGCTGGTCATGATACAACTATGATTTCACTAGAGGAGACTGAGTCACAACAGATGGAACGTGCTTTCTATGCTCGAAGGAAACCGCAGAGGTGGCCGTCGCGGTAATATTTTCTCTCGTCTCAAATTTCCTAATAAGCAATGTTCTTACTGCAACAGAAATGGCCATACTGAAGATGATTGTTGGGCACGTCAATATGATGAAGAACACAATATCACCACAAAACAACCACGTTTATCTAGAGACTCTTCTTCTTCTTCTTGTGAGTATTGTGGACGATCTGATTATCCCACTCATATGTGCTATAAGCGTCGATTCGACACAGATCGGAATAGGGTATATGCTATTGAACATCGAAACAACATTGTACCAGAAACAAGCAGCGTCCTATGTTCAGTTTCTCAAGACAGAATACTTCATGTACGTGATGGATCACTTTTTATTGTTGATTCTGGTGCTACAGAAAATATGACATATCAGTCTAAGTGGCTCCATAACTATCATCCACTACCAGTTCAACGTGTTGTTTATCTTGTTGATGATACTACTTGTCAAGTAAAGGGTATTGGAGACTTATATCTTGGTACCTTATCTTCTTCCACTCGAATTTTGCGAGGAGTATTACATGTACCAGATCTTCAACGTAATCTTCATTCAGTTGCTAGACTTGTTGATCTTGGTCTGTTTGTTGGATTTGATCATACCAAATTCCGAATTGAGAAAGATGGACAGACTATAGCCACTGCTTCTCAACACTGTAGTTTGTTTGAACTCTCTCTCAACGATGCTGTAGCAAATATTGTGACTGCTCCAGGTGATCATGATTGCAAAGTATGGCATCACCGTTTTGTTCATGATGATTTCTCAAAACTCCTTGATCTTCAACGTTGTGATCTTGTTCATGGCATGGATCTTAAAGCCCATCCCCATATGGGAATTTGTGAATTTTGTGCTCTTGGGAAACACAATCGTAAACCCTTTCCTCTTTCAAATACAACTCATTCTCATGACATATTGGATCTTGTTCATACTGATATATGTGGACCTCTACCTTCTTCGAGATCACAATATCTTTACTTCATTACTTTCATTGATGATTTCTTAAGGTATACGACTGTATTTCTGCTTAGACAAAAATCTGAAGCCTTATCTGTTTTCAAACAATTCCACAAGGCTGCGGAACTTCAAACTGGTCGTCGCCTTAAGAAGCTTCGTAGTGACAATGGAGGCGAATACGTTTTTCGAGAGTTTGTGAGTTACTGTGCTGACAATGGAATTCATCATGAACACACTATTCCATATTCGCCTCAACAGAACGATGTTGCTGAACGAAAGAATCGCACTATTCTCAATGCTGTAAGTTGTATGCTGATTCATTCTGGCTTATCTCGTGTTTTCTGGGCTGAAGCTACTTTGACAGCAGCATTTATTCATAATCATCTTCCTACTACTGCACCCTCTGGTAAGATACCCATCACAGCATGGACAGGTGACATTCCTTCTGTATCTCATTTTCGAACCTTTGGATGTATTGCTTATATTCATGTTCCCAAAGAAACACGAACAAAGCATGATGCTCCTGGTCTTAAAGTTTTTTTTATTGGATATTCTGACACTTCCAAAGGCTACAAATTCTATGATCCTTCCTCCAAGAAAGTAATTGTGAATCGTGATGCTACTTTTAACGAACAGCTTATGGGAGGCTCATGGTCCATGGATGATTCTGATGATACTAAATCATTGCCTCAGGCTTTTCCATTTCTTTCAGAAGATGAAACTCTTCCTATAGAGCAACTTTCCTCTTCACAACCATCCATTCCAAATGTTGCCAATGATGATATTGATATTTTTGTTGATCTGCCTATTGATTTTGAACATGGCTCATGTCATGTTTATGATGACGATATTGTTGATAATGCTTTTTCTACTTCTGAAGATCCCGTTACTTATGATGAGCTATCTCTTCACCACAAAAGGATCAATGGCGAGAGGCTATGGAAGTAGAGTACGATTCTCTTATCTCTAAAGGTAGATGGATACTAACTGAATTACCTCCTGGTCGTACAGCTATTAAATGTAAGTCGGTGTATAAGACAAAAGTAAAAGCAGATGGATCTTTTGACAAGTTCAAGGCGCGTTTAGTTGCAAAAGGTTACTCCCAAGTAGCTGGTGTTGATTATCAAGAGACTTTTTCACCGGTTATTCGCATTACAAGTGTTCGAGTTTTATTGGCATTTGCTGTTCAATTTGATTTAGAAGCTCATCAAATGGATGTGCAAACTGCTTTTCTTAATGGTGACTTGGAAGAGGAAATTTATATGGAACAACCAGAAGGGTTTGTTATTCCAGGTAAAGAAGACCTTGTTGCTCAATTCCATAAGGCACTATATGGTCTCAAACAAGCTTCGCGAGCCTGGTTTACAAAATTTGATCTTTTTCTTACCTCTAAAGGATTCATCTCTTGCTCGTCAGACCCCAACTTATACATAAAACGCCAAGGTAGCAGTTTTGTGATTCTTGCTCTTTATGTGGATGATACCATCCTTGTTTCCAATGATTTGGGATTTCTTCAGCAAGTGAAAAAGTTATTGTCTTCTGCATTTGATATGGTGGATCTTGGAGAGATTCACTCTTGTCTTGGCATTCAAATCCAACGGAACCGTACAAAAGGTATTTTATTCCTTCGACAATCAAAGTTTATTGCAGATACTATTCAAAAATTTGGTATGGAATCTGTACATTCAGCCAACACACCTTGTCTTGCGAGCTCTACAAAGAACACTTTTGACAGTGGCGGTCAACTTGTCACAAATCAACCTTATGCTAACTTGATTGGATATCTTCAGTTTGTTCGCATGAACAATCATCTTGATATTCTGTTTGCTGCTATTTATCTTGGACAACATCTTGCATGTCCTTCTCTTAAGCATCGGTCTGCTGCAAAGCGTGTATTGAAACAGTGAGAATCTTCTTAATCCATTCATGTGCGTCACTAATTAGATGACGAGGCATTTGGCTACCTTAAGAGAGTCCGCTTGTTATTCAAGGGATTAAGACATATCTTGAATTCTGGAAAAGATGGACTCTAATAAAGGGAAAGGAGCACGATTCTATAAAATACATGGACCTAATTATTATTTATTGGCAAAAAATGATTAGTGAGCTTGAACAACCAACCAATAAACAAATTGGTGAATATACATCATTTTGGCCAAAGACTACAGGGAGTCATCGAATGCAACAGATAGAGGAAGACATAGATGAGTTTGAAGGATATGAAGAATTGATTGATCACTATGTTGGTCCTCAAAGTGCAAGGCCACAGGAAGGTTTTAGGCCTCAAATTGATGTAAGGAAAGGGGATTTTGTTCTTGTGATACCCGCAGATCCAGCATATCTAATATGGCTAGGAGTTGCAGAGTCAGATGTTGATGTAAACATCTCATCTCTTAACTACAAGAAAGTTTTCATTCAATATTGGGCACCAAAACATCAGGAAAAAAATTCCACAATCCAACAACAATATGTGGATTGTTGGAAAAAGAACTTGTGCTGCAATCTTGCTGACCCACAACGTTGGGAGTGTGTTGATGTAGTTGTGTGGTCATGGATTCCAAGGGGTGGAAGACTTGCAGAAGGAATTAAAATCCCATCCAATGTTCTGGAGAAAGCACAAGCTAGCTTAATAGGAGAAACTCAATAGCATTTCATTTTCATATATTGTTTTCCTTGCTATCCGTGTCTATGTATGTTTTATAAAGTATCAATTAACACCAACATGAAAATAAAATTTTGGATGGGACAAAAAAAGGTGTCTCTCAACACCACCGTTTTCTTGAGAATCTATCTTTTTGTCGAATGTAACACAAGTCCTCAAGACAAGTCTGAAAATAAATGAGATATTCCCAAATCAAATGGGATATAGGAATCCATAGGCATTGAAGTCAGTCCCAAAGATGTGGAATTTTTCCATTTCATAAAAAAGAGTGTTAAATTACAATGTGTAAGCAGCGACTAGCTATTCAAATTGAAGTACTAGAGAGGAGTACCAATATGTCACAAATGCACTAATGCTCTTGATACTTCAAGCATGTTGTAGGCAATACTATTGTATTCATGAAGGTCTCTTCTGCATGTCACGTCACTAATAACCCTCTACAAAGCATTTTGCTTAAGGGGGAGAGTTGTAAGGCTGTAATCGGTAAGGTTTTACCAGGTGATTATGATGCATCATCACATCTCTATGAATCTTTTGGGAATTTCTACTTACTTATGGAGATAACAAATGAATGCAAAGTGAGTGGTTGTGGGTCTTTCCTCACTCATCTTAATCGTCTCTTACACCTGGGCATGTGTATGTGTGTGTGTCTATGTGTGCACACGTGCACGCCCATACAATGTACGATAGCATCTTTTGAAATTTCTACAAACACTAATGATGGGGGTAGCTCCTTTAGCATTGTATCTCTATTCGTATAAGAATCTTATATGGACCCTATACAAAAGCAAGATTGGCAGCACTGTGATGTCATATAAAGCTTCAGGTGTGGAGTCGCTTGGGCTATTATCATGGGGTGAATTAGATCCAAAGTCAGTTCTAAGCATAATTTGCAAGGCTTCCATTCCTTTGAGTTCTCTTGTTCTTTTGCTAGCAATCAATTGTCTTGTGGCCATGGACATCACATACCTTTCAATATGGCTTGTTCAGCCAAAAACCTGCATGGTTTCCTACCATGATTGTTGCTAGTAAATGATTGAAAACAATTTGACCGACAAAAGCCTTTGCTTTGTGAGCCAGTATGGATTGGTAAGTTTGTTTTTGAGATGTGCGATCAAACATGGCCATAGTGAGGCTATTTGAGGATGTTACAATGGTGTGGATTGTGTTTTTCTGAAGGATTGCAAGAACAAGTGTTGGGATGGTGAGATGCATAGCACACTTTGTGGTATTGAAGGGTTGCCATGATGATGGTAGTGCAGCCAATAAGAGAATCTCTTGGACAGTGATGGAGGCAACCACTCCTGAAAGAAGGGTCTCATATAGTAGAAGAAGCAAAGAACCTATTGATTGGAGAATGTCTTGATCATCTGTAAATTTAGTATCTACCTGCTTTTTTGTGCCCTCCATATAGAGGAGTAATTCCACCTTTGCACTTAGGTCAAGGGTTTTTTAATTAGCAATCTCCTTCTTGTTAATGGCATTTGTAGGGTTGGCTTGAGGTGGGCACTGCGATGTGCCATTAGCAACTTTGAGAGGGTCGTGATTCTCCAAGATGATCTCCATTGTCATCCTCCAGTGCTGATATTTCTTGTCATTTCATTTGTCCACTTTATACGACCTCCTAGATTGTGCCATCTTTGCCTGATTGTACCGGACGAGTAAGCAAAACGTGCAATACTATTGTAGTTGGGTCCCATGCGTGGGAAAGAAAAGCATGAGTGGGTTCTCAATTCATGATTGTAATTCATCATACCATGTAGAAAAGTGCTTTGCGCATACAATATGCAAGATAGGAGAAAAGAGGAGACGATGCACACAGAGAACATGACAAGATGTGGGTGGTATTCACTAGGTCAGAGCTCTTTGTATTACATGGGTTGCCATTTTGGCTCACCCTTTTGTTATTTTATTTTGTCTAAGTTACTACTATTTTAAAAGAAAATCATAAACATCATCAATTAAAACAAGAACAAAATCATTAAGGGGCAAATTGTTTTGTTTTGTGATGTACTTATAAGCATTATTTAAAGAATTTAAAGTTTGTGGTTCTCTAGCCACATTTGTAGATATGGCAGCATTGAAATTTTGCATGATTCCAAAAATGAAAATTTGAAAGGCGTTATTCTTAACGAGGTTTGGAAAAAACCCTAAAACACAAGAAGGCTATATATCTAACTTATATAATGGAGAGAAACTTTCCGCAAACAATCCAACGACGAAAGGAGAGAAACTTATATAATGGAGAGAAACTTTCCGCAAACAATCCAATGACGAATGGAGGCCCCACCTCGATGCTGAATCACATAATTCATAAAGCAAATATTAAAAAATGGTAAAAGAGCCAATCGTCGTGGTCTTCGTTTGTTGAGGTGACCTATTATGAATGTGCATGTGGGTAGGAGTAGTCTGATGATCTCTCTCTCTCTCTCTGTCTCTCTCTCTCTCTCTCTCTCTCTCTCTCTCTCTCTCTCTCTCTCTCTCTCTCTCTCTCTCTCTCTCTCTCTCTCTCTCTCCAACGCGTACCCATGAGGCTTAATTTCCACCCTCAAATGCATACACACCTATACTCCAACGAGCGATTGTCGATGAAAAAAGATCAACGTGTTTGCAAGTGAGGTCTATGATCTCCAATCCAAGTAAGTCTCTCTCTCTCTCTCTCTCTCTCTCTCTCTCTCTCTCTCACACACACACACACACACACACACACACACACACAGAGGACCCTATGTGTTGCCTCAATTTGCTGCCAATATGTTTTTCTTTGCATGCACCGCATGAATACAGTACGTTAACAGGCGTGAATACACTATGCTAGGAAGTTCATATCACTATATGTAGCACCAATATAGATGACAATACACTAGGAGGTTTCCACCAGCCCCGTTATTCCCTCTCTCTCTCTCTCTCTCTCTCTCTCTCTCTCTCTCTCTCTCTCTCTCTCTCTCTCTCTCTCTCTCTCTCTCTCTCTCTCTCTCTCTCTCTCTCTCTTTCCCCACCTTCACCTTCACTCCGTCCTCTCACTCACTACTATCTCCCCTAGTGACAAAAAGTCATTGATAGCTTGCAGTCAAGAGAATTGATTCGTCTCTCTCTCTCTCTCTCTCTCTCTCTCTCTCTCTCTCTCTCTCTCTCTCTCTCTCTCTCTCTCTCTCTCTCTCTGTCTCTTCTTCTTAGAACGAGTATGTTTACCATGCGATCGTATGTGCAACAAGATGTGGTTGCCTTCGTTTTCATTTACCGCATCCTCACAAATTGGATGTTACGTGATTTTATCTTGTTGCATATATTCACACATTCTACCATGTTTGCACCTAGATCGTATCATTGCTATCTTGGACTTTCTTTGCTTCCAAACAGGGAAAGCCTATGGGAGGATTGAAGAACCCCTCAATTAATCTCTCTCTCTCTCTCTCTCTCTCTCTCTCTCTCTCTACTTCCCACGACGTATGGAAGTACCTTATTGCAAACTTTCAGAAGAAATCTGTTACAGAAATACATTATTTGAGAGGGTTGCTTAACAAGTTACAATATGAAGTTGGTACTGCAATGATGGGACACATTGAATCTTTCAAATCTATTATTAATCAACTTGCTGCTGTCGGTGATCCTGTTCCACAAAAGCAACTGATTACACTTCTCCTTGATACGGTGAAGGACTCTTCTTATGATAACATTGTTACTATTCTCTCTAATAAAGATGGTCTTGATTTCGACCAAGCATGCATGTCTTTAATTGAATACTCTCAACGTCAAGAACGTCGGAATGCTGGTCATGATACAACTATGATTTCACAAGAGGAGACTGAGTCACAACAGATGGAGCGTGCTTTCTATGCTCGAAGGAAACCGCAGAGGTGGCCGTCGCGGTAATATTTTCTCTCGTCTCAAATTTCCTAATAAGCAAT
Source organism: Adiantum capillus-veneris (assembly GCF_014529385.1). Classification (NCBI taxonomy): domain Eukaryota; kingdom Viridiplantae; phylum Streptophyta; class Polypodiopsida; order Polypodiales; family Pteridaceae; genus Adiantum; species Adiantum capillus-veneris. The sequence goes on along the minus strand of NC_140951.1, from coordinate 63,919,207 downwards.
GTTCTTACTGCAACAGAAATGGCCATACTGAAGATGATTGTTGGGCACGTCAATATGATGAAGAACACAATATCACCACAAAACAACCACGTTTATCTAGAGACTCTTCTTCTTCTTCTTGTGAATATTGTGGACGATCTGATCATCCCACTCATATGTGCTATAAGCCTCGATTCGACACAGATCGGAATAGAGTATATGCTATTGAACATCTAAACAACATTATACCAGAAACAAGCTGCGTCCTATGTTCAGTTTCTCCAGAGAGAATACTTCATGTACGTGATGGATCACTTTTTATTGTTGATTCTGGTGCTACAGAAAATATGACATATCAGTCTAAGTGGCTCCATAACTATCATCCACTACCAGTTCAACGTGTTGTTTATCTTTTTGATGATACTACTTGTCAAGTAAAGGGTATTGGAGACTTATATCTTGGTACCTTATCTTCTTCCACTCGAATTTTGTGCGGAGTATTACATGTACCAGATCTTCAACGTAATCTTCTTTCAGTTGCTAGACTTGTTGATCTTGGTCTGTTTGTTGGATTTGATCATACCAAATGCCGAATTGAGAAAGATGGACAGACTATAGCCACTGCTCCTCAAAACGGTAATTTGTTTGAACTCTCTCTCAACGATGTTGTAGCAAATATTGTCACTGCTCCAGGTGATCATGATTGCAAAGTATGGCATCACCGTTTTGTTCATGATGATTTCTCAAAACTCCTTGATCTTCAACGTCGTTATCTTGTTCATGGCATGGATCTTAAAGCCCATCCCCATATGGGAATTTGTGAATTTTGTGCTCTTGGGAAACACAATCGTAAACCCTTTCCTCTTTCAAATACAACTCATTCTAATGACATATTGGATCTTGTTCATACTGATATATGTGGACCTCTACCTTCTTCGAGATCACAATATCTCTACTTCATTACTTTCATTGATGATTTCTCAAGATATACGACTGTATTTCTACTTAGACAAAAATCTGAAGCCTTATCTGTTTTCAAACAATTCCACAAGGCTGCGGAACTTCAAACTGGTCGTCACCTTAAGAAGCTTCGTAGTGACAATGGAGGCGAATACGTTTTTCGAGAGTTTGTGAGTTACTGTGCTAACAATGGAATTCATCATGAACACACTATTTCATATTCGCCACAACAGAACGGTGTTGCTGAACGAAAGAATCGCACTATTCTCAATGCTGTAAGTTGTATGCCGATTCATTCTGGCTTATCTCGTGTTTTCTGGGCTGAAGCTACTTTGACAGCAGCATTTATTCAGAATCATCTTTCTACTACTGCACCCTCTGGTAAGATACCCATCACAGCATGGACAGGTGACATTCCTTCTGTATCTCATTTTCGAATCTTTGGATGTAATGCTTATATTCATGTTCCCAAAGAAACACGAACAAAGCTTGATGCTCCTTGTCTTAAAGTTATTTTTATTGGATATTCTGACACTTCCAAAGGCTACAATTTCTATGATCCTTTCTCCAAGAAAGTAATTGTGAATCGTGATGCTACTTTTAACGAACAGCTTATGGGAGGCTCATGGTCCATGGATGATTCTAACGATACTAAATCATTGCCTCAGGCTTTTCCATTTCTTTCAGAAGATGAAACTCTTCCTATAGAGCAACTTTCCTCTTCACAACCATCCATTCCAAATGTTGCCAATGATGATATTGATATTTTTGTTGATCTGCCTATTGATTTTGAACATGGCTCATGTCATGTTTATGATGAAGATATTGCTGATAATGCTTTTTCTACTTCTGAAGATCCCGTTACTTATGATGAGCTATCTCTTCACCCCAAAAGGATCAATGGCAAGAGGCTATGGAAGCAGAGTACGATTCTTTTATCTCTAAAGGTAGATGGATACTAACTGAATTACCTCCTGGTCGTACAGCTATTAAATGTAAGTGGGTGTATAAGACAAAAGTAAAAGCAGATGGATCTTTTGACAAGTTCAAGGCGCGTTTAGTTGCAAAAGGTTACCCCCAAGTAGCTGGTGTTGATTATCAAGAGACTTTTTCACCGGTTGTTCGCATTACAAGTGTTCGAGTTTTATTGGCATTTGCTGTTCAATTTGATTTAGAAGCTCATCAAATGGATGTGCGAACTGCTTTTCTTAATGGTGACTTGGAAGAGAAAATTTATATGGAACAACCAGAAGGGTTTGTTATTCCAGGTAAAGAAGACATTGTTGCTCAACTCCATAAGGCACTATATGGTCTCAAACAAGCTTCGCGAGCCTGGTTTACAAAATTTGATCTTTTTCTTACCTCTAAAGGATTCATCTCTTGCTCGTCAGACCCCAACTTATACATAAAACGCCAAGGTAGCAGTTTTGTGATTCTTGCTCTTTATGTGGATGATACCATCCTTGTTTCCAATGATTTGGGATTTCTTCAACAAGTGAAAAAGTTATTGTCTTCTGCATTTGATATGGTGGATCTTGAAGAGATTCACTCTTGTCTTGGCATTCAAATCCAACGGAACCGTACAAAAGGTATTTTATTCCTTCGACAATCAAAGTTTATTGCAGATACTATTCAAAAATTTGGTATGGAATCTGCACATTCATCCAACACACCTTGTCTTGCGATCTCTACAAAGCACACTTTTGACAGTGGCGGTCAACTTGTCACAAATCAACCTTATGCTAACTTGATTGGATATCTTCAGTTTGTTGGCATGAACACTCGTCCTGATATTCTGTTTGCTGCTAATTATCTTGGACAACATCTTGCATGTCCTTCTCTTAAGCATCGGTCTGTTGCAAAGCGTGTATTGAAATACTTGAAAGGAACTACAGATTTTGGTTTGGTCTATCGACGACAACTCACATCGGATTCTATGCAATCTCTTTCTCTTTTGGGTTACACAGATGCAGAGTGGGCAAGCTCACATTTATCTATGCGATCTACTAGGGGAAATTGCTTCTTTATAAATGGTTGTCTTGTTTCTTGGACCAGCAAGAAACAACGTTGTGTTGCAGTTTCTACGACTGAGTCAGAATATGTTGCGGCATTACTTGCAGCTCGTGAGTTGATTTGGCTTCGACAAATGCTGGTTGATATTGGTCACTCTCCTCTTTCTAGCATACCCTTGCGGTGTGACAACCACAGTGCTATTAGTAGTGCAAAGGACTATGTTCAACATAATAAGTCAAAGCACATTGCTGTCCATTATCATTATGTCAGGTATGAAGTACGCAAAGGAACCATTATGGTTGAACACTGTCCAAGTGACTAGATGATTGCAGACATTTTGACCAAAGGCCTCAATGAGTCACGTTTCATCCTCTTGCGCTTGGAGCTTGGAGTTGCTTCGGCCTCACTCTTTCTAGATTAGCTTCTTTGCTATTGTAATAGCTTTGTACATATGACATTGTAATCTTTTAGGTACCATGCACTATGCACACTCCACATTTTCACATTGAGATATCTAAGTCACTTGAATATTTGTACATAGATGCACAATTCACTTTCACATCATCACCGCTGGTTCATATTTTCACATTCTATAGGGGCTTAGGTTTTTCCCTTGAACTCCCCAAGGGTTTTTTCATCCAAAGCTAGAGACCTTTGTTTGAGTGGGGGTGTTGGAGGTATATATGGCTCACTCTACTGAACTTGGTCTCACCTATATATTTGTATATGGTGTGTCTCTTGTCTCATCTCTCTCTCTTTCTCTCTACATCTCAACATACAAATTAGTAGTTAGAGAAATTTATGGTATAAGGGATGCAGCTATCAAGAGTACTGCAATAGCAGATTGGAACCACTAACAAGAGTAGCCGATTGTGGACAAAGCACATGACTGTGGGAAAACCGGTTCAATAGGTGCATATTTTGAGGTCTTTATGATCTTGACATTGAAGGAAAAAATAACAATTATGTAAGAACCGGTGTAACCAACAGGGATCAATGATATTGTGGGAGCTTTGCATAGGAATATTCTTGGCTGATGAGCTGGAGTTCTTTTGCGATTGAATGCCCATGGTGATAGTTGTAGGAAACATAAGGTACTAGGTGGGAAGAGCCTTGCAATGTAGAGCTTAAACATGTTGCATTGGTACTGCAGATGGGTAGTACTGTATAGTACCTCTCTCCCTCTCTCTCTCTCTCTTTTTTTTTTTTGGGAAAACTTGCTCTTTATATTACAATAATTTACAATCTGCTGTCATACTGACAGCTTTTGTATGATCCATACCACTTTGTCTCTGAAGGCTTGATCTGTTAAAGAGAGAGCATCTTCCATCATCCTATCTCTAATGACAAACAAGGGAACTGTATGATTGACACTCTAGCCCGGATCAAATGTACATTGATTTCTCATATTCCATACAAACCATAAGAACCATACTCTGAAGGACTGTAGTGCAAACTCAAGTGCTCGATCTTCTGGGATTTGGAGCTTGAAAAGTTTCATGTGATACCTAGATATGGAGATCCCCCAAGCATCATACCACATCCATTTTGCCCACTTCCACCATTCCATAACAGGCTTGCATGACCATGCCAGAATATATGTCTAGTGGTTTCAGGACAAGAGCATCTGATGCATTTGCCAGAGGTAATACCCTTTTTCTTTAGATTCATGGCAGTGGCCAATACACCTGTGAGAGCTCTCCACAAAAAAAGCCTGAATTTAAACTGATTAGGAATCAACCATATATTTGCAAGAGTTTTTTACTACCAATATGCATCCTGATGAAGGGACCATTCCGAATTACATCTTACAAAAATATTTGGTTTTGGTAACAACAAAGCATAAAAGACAGAGGTGTTAGCGGTTCACCAATCAGCTACCTGATTAGGAATGTTCCAATCCCGATGTCGTTCTTCCAGATTGAGAGCATCTCTACGAGGTAAGCCTTGAATCTGAGCACAAAGCTGATGCCAAGGTATTCTGAAGCCAAACCCTAGTCTATATTGGCGTCTGGCAACCGAAAAGAGTTTCAAGTTGAGGTTAGAATCAACCATCTTCTGAATTTGATTGAGACCTTTTTTGTGCATCGGCAGTGCAACCTTACCCAACAACCTGGCTGGTGGGGTTTTAAAAGCAAAGCTCCAGAACAAGCTCTCCCCCCCCCCCCCCACCCCCCACCCCCCAATGAGTTCCCTGTATATCTAACCCTACCTTGCCAGACCAAAGCAGAGCATATCATCTTCCAAGAAGATATTAACATACTTGACACGTCATATCCTGTTTTAAGAGGAGCAGCTGAGAAAAATTTATCCCAGGCTATCATATTCCAGATTCCATGGAAGTAAACAATTGATTTGTCAACCAGCTTCCACAAGCATAAATCCCAGTCGTTATCAGAAGCCAGCATATGCTTGATAAGGGAGCCCCAGTTAGCTTAATAGGAGAAACTCAATAGCATTTCATTTTCATATATTGTTTTCCTTGCTATCCGTGTCTATGTATGTTTTATAAAGTATCAATTAACACCAACATGAAAATAAAATTTTGGATGGGACAAAAAAAGGTGTCTCTCAACACCACCGTTTTCTTGAGAATCTATCTTTTTGTCGAATGTAACACAAGTCCTCAAAACAAGTCTGAAAATAAATGAGATATTCCCAAATCAAATGGGAAATAGGAATCCATAGGCATTGAAGTCAGTCCCAAAGATGTGGAATTTTTCCATTTTATAAAAAAGAGTGTTAAATTACAATGTGTAAGCAGCGACTAGCTATTCAAATTGAAGTACTAGAGAGGAGTACCAATATGTCACAAATGCACTAATGCTCTTGATACTTCAAGCATGTTGTAGGCAATACTATTGTATTCATGAAGGTCTCTTCTGCATGTCCGGTCACTAATAACCCTCTACAAAGCATTTTGCTTAAGGGGGAGAGTTGTAAGGCTGTAATCGGTAAGGTTTTACCAGGAGATTATGACGCATCATCACATGTCTATGAATCTTTTGGGGATTTCTACTTACTTATGGAGATAACAAATGAATGCAAAGTGAGTGGCTGTGGGTCTTTCCTCACCCATCTTAATCGTCTCTTACACCTGGACATGTGTATGTGTGTGTGTCTATGTGTGCACACGTGCACGCCCATACAATGTACGATAGCATCTTTTGAAATTTCTACAAACACTAATGATGGGGGTAGCTCCTTTAGCATTGTATCTCTATTCGTATAAGAATCTTATATGGACCCTATACAAAATCAATTGTCTTGTGGCCATGGACATCACATACCTTGCAATATGGCTTGTTCAGCCAAAAACCTGCATGGTTTCCTACCATGATTGTTGCTAGTAAATGATTGAAAACAATTTGACCGACAAAAGCCTTTTCTTTGTGAGCTAGTATGGATTGGTAAGTTTGTTTTTGAGATGTGCGATCAAACATGGCCATAGTGAGGCTATTTGAGGATGTTACAATGGTGTGGATTGTGTTTTTCTGAAGGATTGCAAGAACAAGTGTTGGGATGGTGAGATGCATAGCACACTTTGTGGTAATGAAGGGTTGCCATGATGATGGTAGTGCAGCCAATAAGAGAATCTCTTGGACAGTCATGGAGACAACCACTCCTGAAAGAAGGGTCTCATATAGTAGAAGAAGCAAAGAACCTATTGATTGGAGAATGTCTTGATCATCTGTAAATTTAGTATCTACCTGCTTTTTTGTGCCCTCCATATAGAGGAGTAATTCCACCTTTGCACTTAGGTCAAGGGTTTTTTAATTAGCAATCTCCTTCTTGTTAACGGCATTTGTAGGGTTGGCTTGAGGTGGCCACTGCGATGTGCCATTAGCAACTTTGAGAGGGTCGTGATTCTCCAAGATGATCTCCATTGTCATCCTCCAGTGCTGATATTTCTTGTCATTTCATTCGTCCACTTTATACGACCTCCGAGATTGTGCCATCTTTGCCTGATTGTACCGGACGAGTAAGCAAAACATACAATACTATTGTAAGTTGGGTCCCATGCGTGGGAAAGAAAAGCATGAGTGGGTTCTCAATTCATGATTGTAATTCATCATACCATGTAGAAAAGTGCTTTGCGCATACAATATGCAAGATAGGAGAAAAGAGGAGACGATGCACACAGAGAACATGACAAGAAATGGGTGGTATTCACTAGGTCAGAGCTCTTTGTATTACATGGGTTGCCATTTTGGCTCACCCTTTTGTTATTTTATTTTGTCTAAGTTACTACTATTTTAAAAGAAAATCGTAAACATCATCAATTAAAACAAGAACAAAATCATTAAGGGGCAAATTGTTTTGTTTTGTGATGTACTTATAAGCACTATTTAAAGAATTTAAAGTTTGTGGTTCTCTAGCCACATTTGTAGATATGGCAGCATTGAAATTTTGCATGATTCCAAAAATGAAAATTTGAAAGGCGTTATTCTTAACGAGGTTTGGAAAAAACCCTAAAACACAAGAAGGCTATATATCTAACTTATATAATGGAGAGAAACTTTCCGCAAACAATCCAACGACGAATGGAGGCCGCACCTCAATGCTGAATCACATAATTCATAAAGAAAATATTAAAAAATGGTAAAAGAGCCAATCGTCGTGGTCTTCGTTTGTTGAGGTGACCTATTATGGATGTGCATGCGGGTAGGAGTAGTCTGATGATCTCTCTCTCTCTCTCTCTCTCTCTCTCTCTCCGACGCGTACCCATGAGGCTTAATTTCCACCCTCAAATGCATACACACCTATACTCCAACGAGCGATTGTCGATGTTAAAAGATCAGTGTGTTTGCAAGTGAGTCTCTCTCTCTCTCTCTCTCTCTCTCTCTCTCTCTCTCACACACACACACACACACACACACACAGAGGACCCTATGTGTTGCCTCAATTTGCTGCCAATATGTTTTTCGTTGCATGCACCGCATGATTACAGTACGTTAAGAGGCCTGAATACACTATGCTAGGAAGTTCATATCACTATATGTATTACCAATATAGATGACAATACACTAAGAGGTTTCCATCAGCCCCGTTATTCCCTCTCTCTCTCTCTCTCTCTCTCTCTCATACACACATACATGTGCGTGCGTGCAAACACACACAAGCTTGCATAAAGATAGTGGATTCTCTTCTTCTTAGAACGAGTATGTTTACCATGCGATCGTATGTGCAACAAGATGTGGTTGCCTTCGTTTTCATTTACCGCATCCTCACAAATTGGATGTTACGTGATTTTATCTTGCTGCATATATTCACACATTCTACCATGTTTGCAGCTAGATCGTATCATTGCTATCTTGGACTTTCTTTGCTTCCAAACAGGGAAAGCCTATGGGAGGATTGAAGAACCCCTCAATTAATCTCTCTCTCTCTCTCTCTCTCTCTCTCTCTCTCTCTCTCTCTCTCTCTCTCTCTCTCTCTCTCTCTCTCTCTCTCTCTCTCTCTCTCTCTCTCTCTCTCTCTCTCTCTTTTCCCACCTTCACCTCGACTCCGTCCTCTCTCTCAGTACTATCTCCCCTAGTGACAGAAAGTCACTGATAGCTTGCAGTCAATAGAATTGATTCGTGTCTTTGTTTCTCTCTCTCTCTCTCTCTCTCTCTCTCTCTCTACTTACTGTTGTAGGGAAAAACCAAGTCATGTTTCTTGATACCCTTACTTTTGAGCTTTTCATTTATCTTTGCCAAAGCCTTATCTTGCATCTACCCATAATGCTTCAATGCACTCATCCTATCGAGCTGATACTCTTGTAAATATAAGAGCCTCTCTTTGAATGCATCACTAGGTGGCCCAAGAAACATTTCTAACATCTTGACTGCAGGCAACTCTACTTCCACAGGCAATAGTGCTTCCTTTCCATATACCAAATGAAATGGAGTAAACCCTGTACCTGTCTTCACCGAAGTACGGTAAGCCCATAATGCACTAGGCAATTCCAAATCCCAATTCTTTCCTTGGTGCTCTGTCACTTTTGAAAGAATTTGTACCAACTCACCATTGGATCTTTCATTTAGGCCATGACATTGGGGATAATAAGGAGTGGTATGCTGGTGCCTAATCTTCATCTTCGTGCCTAAAAAATCTAGCAATTTAGCTCTGAATCCTGGCCCCTTATCTGAAAGTAGCTCTAATGGCACCCCAAACTTGCAACATATTTCACCATACACAAATTTTGCCACATCCTTTGCAGTGATCTGTTTTACTGCAATAGCCTCTTCCCATCTAGAGAGATAGTCCACTACAATCAAAATATAGATTTTGCCCCTGCTTGTGATAGGTAACGGGCCTATTGCATCAATCCCCCACTTTTCAAACACATCAAATGCCATAATGGTTTTTCGTAGCTCTGGCTTCAACACTCTCTTCCCAAATGCTTTTCACCTATTGCAAGACCTACACCAATGGTGAACATCCTTGTGTAAACTAGGCCATACATACCCCTCTTGCAAGATCTTATGCAAGGTGATCTTTAGAGCAAAATGTCTATCACGTACGCCTTCATGATTCTCTTCCAACACTCTATAAATCTCCTTCCGCCAAGGTACACATCTCAACTCGAGATCAGCCCCTTTCATGTATAAGACATCACCAATCAATTTGTACCTAGATGCTCTACGCACAAAACCATACTTCTTAGACTTTGGAATGTCCTTCGGAATGATTCCTGTTAGCAAAAACTCCTCTTCTTGAGCCAAACTGTCCCGGCCATGATAAAGAGGTAAATTGGTCCTCAACACAAATAGCTCCCCAATCACGCTTTGAGATGCTTCACGTGCCTCTATATTTAGAGCACGTTCAATGTGTCTGATGCTCCATGCTTCAAACTTTTTTAACAGGCCTTTAATTTTGAAACACATTTCCTTCAATGAGGTGTTCTTGCTCTTCCACACACGTCCCAATACTTGCTTCACAACTAATAAGGCATCGCCTTTTATGCTCAACCTTCTAGTCCCATGCTTCAAAAAAATGTGTAATCCAGCTTCCAAAGTTGCATATTCAGCCTCATTATTATTATGAGCATCCAATTTGAACTCTCTCTTGCATACTAGCTTCCCCTCTAGATCATAAAGTGCTATACTCCCTGAAGCCACATCATGGCTCTTCCTGCATGAGCCAACAAAGAACAAAAACATGTGCATTGTTGATCTCTGGAACTTCTTCAACTACTCTTCTCACCACCTCTTCCTTAACAAGAAGGGAATTCTCCTTGTCAGTCAACAAATCATCTAGGGTAGCTCTTGTACTGTCTTCCACTAAAAAAGAGAACTTAAACTCTTGCACCTCAATTACCCATTTCTTCACCACATTTGACATGTTAGTGCCATTAATTAGTTGTGGAAAAAAAACGTAACTCGTCAAGAAAACAAAAGGTCATGGTAGCAAGTAATGATGAAGTCCTTGCGACAAGCGAATATTACACTAGCCATCACTAGCTCTACTTCTGAGAATTTTCTCTCTGCTACCAACTTTACTCGGCTTGCACAATACACTGGTCTGATATAATGGTTGCCCTTCCCCTTTTGCAATATCATGGATCCAATGGCATCATCCCCTACTAATGGATTTACATAAAAAGTTTGCTCCCAATGAGGAGCTTGCATGGATGACAACCCCCCTAACACCTCTTTCACCTCTTGAAACACTTCTTCACATTTGTCATCCCATTGCAATGGATCATGCTTTGCCACTTGTTGTAATGGATAAAGGAGCTACGAAGACAATGAAATAAACCAGGCCATGTACTTCACTTTGTGTATAAAGGTTGGCAATTGGTTTGTACTCGTAGGTGATGGAAGAAGAATAATAGACTTAACCTTGTCTGGATCAGTCTCAATGCCAATTTCTAACACCATATTTCCCAATAACTTCCCCCTTGGATGTGCTAGATGACATTTCTTTGGATTTAGTTGTCCTCCACATTCATCATATCGAGCCAATACCATCTGCAGCTTCTCATGGTGTTCAACCCTATTGCTTAAAGCTTTAACACAACTACCCAATTTTCTCTCTCTTGATAGAAAGATGGTCCATTTGACAACCCAAATGGGAATACCTTGTAGCAATAGCAACCCCATGGCGTAATGAAAGTTGTCTTTGTTCGGTCTTTAAGAGAAATCTTCAATTGAAAATAGCCTGAAAAACCATCACAGACACTGTACCTCTCATAACCTACCACTAAATCCAAGATCTGATCGATGAATGGAAGAGGATATGGGTTCTCCTTAGTGGATGCATTTAAGGGTTTAAAATCTACACAAATCCTCCACTTCCCATCCTTCTTTGGGCTGACTAATACTGCACTCACCCATTCAGTGATCTCTAATGAGACTATGAACCCTGCCGTCAATAACTTGTCCACCTCTTCCCTCAAGGCTTCCATCTGCTCTTGACCCATCCTTCTTAACCTTTGTTGCATTGCCTTAGCACATTCTTTCATCTCTATATGCATCTCTTCTCCTTTGAACCCTCTAATCTTTTCATATGAAATAATGAACAAATCAGGAAAACTAGCTAGCATATGAAATTTTACAACACCCAACATTTTACATTTTGATGGTTTGCCAATCTAATCCGAAAGCCTGACACCCCAGTCACTGTAAGACCCATCTTCTCAACGCATGAGTGTGTTATGACACATATTTTGGCTCCACCATCCACATAACCTTGTCCCAGGTTTTTTGCTTTTGTGCCACACATCTACTATTGGGCAATTGTCCGGTAGCTCTTCTATTGCCAATACCTTTACTAAACCTTGTCCCAGGTTTTTTTCTTTTGTGCCACACATCTACTATTGGGCAATTGTCTGGTAGCTCTTCTATTGCCAAAGCCTTTACTAAACCTCTCTCTGGTTCTTTCTCCATTGGGTTAACCATCCTCCTCCACTGTTGCTATAGCTTAAGAACCATCTCTATAAGCTGCCCATAAGTAACATCTGCCTTCCTCCTTGTCAGATCCTCCTTCAAGTCATAGCAACAAGATATGGCTATGAATATTCTCGTCAACGGCTTTCCTTCTGGCCAGCGCTCTGTTCCTGCATTCCAAGTTCAAGGATTTCCAGGCTGGAAAGCAAAGATGTTGTTAATTCTTGAAGGCGATGAACTCTCCGATGTTGTTCTTGGAAATCGTGTTTTTCCGCCTCATCCTGTTGATACGGATAATGATAACGTGCTTATCACTGAAGGACCTATATTTGAAGATTGGAATGTTGCCTATACGGATTGGAAACGACGTGATAAAGCAGCTCGTCGGTATATTCTTTCTGCTCTTACTGATTCCTTTTTGCTTGATATGTATGAACTGCCTACTTCCCACGACGTATGGAAGTACCTTATTGCAAACTTTCAGAGAAATCTGTTACAAAAATACTTTATTTGAGAGGGTTGCTTAACAAGTTACAATATGAAGTTGGTACTGCCATGATGGGACACATTGAATCTTTCAAATCTATTATTAATCAACTTGCTGCTGCCGGTGATCCTATTCCACAAAAGCAACTGATTACACTTCTCCTTGATACGGTGAAGGACTCTTCTTATGATAACATTGTTACTATTCTCTCTAATAAAGATGGTCTTGATTTCGACCAAGCATGCATGTCTTTAATTGAATACTCTCAACGTCAAGAACGTAGGAATGCTGGTCATGATACAGCTATGATTTCACAAGAGGAAACTGAGTCACAACAGATGGAACATGCTTTCTATGCTCGAAGGAAACCGAAGAGGTGGCCGTCGCGGTAGTATTTTCTCTCGTCTCAAATTTCCTAATAAGTAATGTTCTTACTGCAACAGAAATGGCCATACTGAAGATGATTGTTGGGCACGTCAATATGATGAAGAACACAATATCACCACAAAACAACCACGTTTATCTAGAGACTCTTCTTCTTCTTCTTGTGAATATTGTGGACGATCTGATCATCCCACTCATATGTGCTATAAGCCTCGATTCGACACATATCGGAATAGAGTATATGCTATTGAACATCAAAACAACATTGTACCAGAAACAAGCTGCGTCCTATGTTCAGTTTCTCCAGAGAGAATACTTCATGTACGTGATGGATCACTTTTTATTGTTGATTCTGGTGCTACAGAAAATATGACATATCAGTCTAAGTGGCTCCATAACTATCATCCACTACCAGTTCAACGTGTTGTTTATCTTGTTGATGATACTACTTGTCAAGTAAAGGGTATTGGAGACTTATATCTTGGTACCTTATCTTCTTCCACTCGAATTTTGTGAGGAGTATTACATGTACCAGATCTTCAACGTAATCTTCTTTCAGTTGCTAAACTTGTTGATCTTGGTATGTTTGTTGGATTTGATCATACCAAATGCCAATTTAGAAAGATGGACAGACTATAGCCACTGCTCCTCAAAACGGTAATTTGTTTGAACTCTCTCTCAACGATGCTGTAGCAAATATTGTCACTGCTCCAGCTGATCATGATTGCAAAGTATGGCATCACCGTTTTGTTCATGATGATTTCTCAAAACTCCTTGATCTTCAACGTCGTGATCTTCTTCATGGCATGGATGTTAAAGCCCATCCCCATATTGGAATTTGTGAATTTTGTGCTCTTGGGAAACACAATCGTAAACACTTTCCTCTTTCAAATACAACTCATTCTCATGACATATTGGATCTTGTTCATACTGAAGAATTCCACAAGGCTGCGGAACTTCAAACTGGTCGTCGCCTTAAGAAGCTTCGTAGTGACAATGGAGGCGAATACGTTTTTCGAGAGTTTGTGAGTTACTGTGCTGACAATGGAATTCATCATGAAAACACTATTCCATATTCGCCTCAAGAGAACGGTGTTGCTGAACGAAAGAATCGCATTATTCTCAATGCTGTAAGTTGTATACTGATTCATTCTGGCTTATCTCGTGTTTTTTGGGCTGAAGCTACTTTGACAGCAGCATTTATTCAGAATCATCTTCCTACTACTGCACCCTCTGGTAAGATACCCATCACAGCATGGATAGGTGACATTCCTTCAGTATCTCATTTTCGAACCTTTGGATGTAATGCTTATATTCATGTTCCCAAAGAAACACGAACAAAGCTTGATGCTCCTGGTCTTAAAGTTATTTTTATTGGATATTCTGACACTTCCAAAGGCTACAAATTCTATGATCCTTCCTCCAAGAAAGTAATTGTGAATCGTGATGCTACTTTTAACGAACAGCTTATGGGAGGCTCATGGTCCATGGATGATTCTTATGATACTAAATCATTGCTTCAGGCTTTTCCATTTCTTTCAGAAGATGAAACTCTTCCTATAGAGCAACTTTCCTCTTCACAACCATCCATTCCAAATGTTGTCAATGATGATATTGATATTTTTGTTGATCTGCCTATTGATTTTGAACATGGCTCATGTCATGTTTATGATGACGATATTGCTGATAATGCTTTTTCTACTTCTGAAGATCCCGTTACTTATGATGAGCTATCTCTTCACCACAAAAGGATCAATGGCAAGAGGCTATGGAAGCAGAGTACGATTCTCTTATCTCTAAAGGTAGATGGATACTAACTGAATTACCTCCTGGTCGTACAGCTATTAAATGTAAGTGGGTGTATAAGACAAAAGTAAAAGTAGATGGATCTTTTGACAAGTTCAAGGCGCGTTTAGTTGCAAAAGGTTACTCCCAAGTAGCTGGTGTTGATTATCAAGAGACTTTTTCACCGGTTGTTCGCATTACAAGTGTTCGAGTTTTATTGGCATTTGCTGTTCAATTTGATTTAGAAGCTCATCAAATGGATGTGCGAACTGCTTTTCTTAATGGTGACTTGGAAGAGGAAATTTATATGGAACAACCAGAAGGGTTTGTTATTCCAGGTAAAGAAGACCTTGTTGCTCAACTCCATAAGGCACTATATGGTCTCAAACAAGTTTTCCGAGCCTGGTTTACAAAATTTGATCTTTTTCTTACCTCTAAAGGATTCATCTCTTGCTCGTCAGACCCCAACTTATACATAAAACGCCAAGGTAGCAGTTTTGTGATTCTTGCTCTTTATGTGGATGATACCATCCTTGTTTCCAATGATTTGGGATTTCTTCAGCAAGTGAAAAAGTTATTGTCTTCTGCATTTGATATGGTGGATCTTGAAGAGATTCACTCTTGTCTTGGCATTCAAATCCAACGGAACCGTACAAAAGGTATTTTATTCCTTCGACAATCAAAGTTTATTGCAGATACTATTCAAAAATTTGGTATGGAATCTGCACATTCATCCAACACACCTTGTCTTGCGATCTCTACAAAGCACACTTTTGACAGTGGCGGTCAACTTGTCACAAATCAACCTTATGCTAACTTGATTGGATATCTTCAGTTTGTTGGCATGAACACTCGTCCTGATATTCTGTTTGCTCCTAATTATCTTGGACAACATCTTGCATGTCCTTCTCTTAAGCATCGGTCTGTTGCAAAGCGTGTATTGAAATACTTGAAAGGCACTACAGATTTTTGTTTAGTCTATCGACGACAACTCACATCGGATTCTATGCAATCTCTGTCTCTTTTGGGTTACACAGATGCAGACTGCGCAAGCTCGTGAGTTGATTTGGCTTCGACAAATGCTGGTTGATATTGGTCACTCTCCTCTTTCTAGCATACCCTTGCGGTGTGACAACCAAAGTGCTATTAGTAGTGCAAAGGACTATGTTCAACATAATAAGTCAAAGCACATTGCTGTCCATTATCATTATGTCAGGTATGAAGTACGCAAAGGAACCATTATGGTTGAACACTGTCCAAGTGACTAGATGATTGCAGACATTTTGACCAAAGGCCTCAATGAGTCACGTTTCATCCTCTTGCGCTCGGAGCTTGGAGTTGCTTCGGCCTCACTCTTTCTAGATTAGCTTCTTTGCTATTGTAATAGCTTTGTACATATGACATTGTAATCTTTTAGGTACCATGCACTATGCACACTCCACATTTTCACATTGAGATATCTAAGTCACTTGAATATTTGTACATAGATGCACAATTCACTTTCACATCATCACCGCTGGTTCATATTTTCACATTCTATAAGGGCTTAGGTTTTTCCCTTGAACTCCTCAAGGGTTTTTTCATCCAAAGCTAGAGACCTTTGTTTGAGTGGGGGTGTTGGAGCTATATATGGATCACTCTACTGAACTTGGTCTCACTTATATATTTGTATCTTGTCCTCAATATGAATCAGTCTTTGGGAGCGTATATGGTGTGTCTCTTGTCTCATCTCTCTCTCTTTCTCTCTACATCTCAACATACAAATTAGTAGTTAGAGAAATTTATGGTATAAGGGATGCAGCTATCAAGAGTACTGCAATAGCAGATTGGAACCACTAACAAGAGTAGCCGATTGTGGACAAAGTACATGACTGTGGGAAAACCGGTTCAATAGGTGCATATTTTGAGGTCTTTATGATCTTGACATTGAAGGAAAAAATAACAATTATGTAAGAACCGGTGTAACCAACAGGGATCAATGATATTGTGGGAGCTTTGCATAGGAATATTCTTGGCTGATGAGCTGGAGTTCTTTTGCGATTGAATGCCCATGGTGATAGTTGTAGGAAACATAAGGTACTAGGTGGGAAGAGCCTTGCAATGTAGAGCTTAAACATGTTGCATTGGTACTGCAGATGGGTAGTACTGTATAGTACCTCTCTCCCTCTCTCTCTCTCTCTCTTTTTTTTTTGGGAAAACTTGCTCTTTATATTACAATAATTTACAATTTGCTGTCATACTGACAGCTTTTGTATGATCCATACCACTTTGTCTCTGAAGGCTTGATCTGTTAAAGAGAGAGCATCTTCCATCATCCTATCTCTAATGACAAACAAGGGAACTGTATGATTGACACTCTGGCCCGGATCAAATGTACATTGATTTCTCATATTCCATACAAACCATAAGAACCATACTCTGAAGGACTGTAGTGCAAACTCAAGTGCTCGATCTTCTGGGATTTGGAGCTTGAAAAAGTTCATCTGATACCTAGATATGGAGATCCCCCAAGCATCATACCACATCCATTTTGCCCACTTCCACCATTCCATAACAGGCTTGCATGACTATGCCAGAATATATGTCTAGTGGTTTCAGGACAAGAGCATCTGATGCATTTGCCAGAGGTAATACCCTTTTTCTTTAGATTCATGGCAGTGGCCAATACACCTGTGAGAGCTCTCCACAAAAAAAGCCTGAATTTAAACTGATTAGGAATCAACCATATATTTGCAAGAGTTTTTTACTACCAATATGCATCCTGATGAAGGGACCATTCCGAATTACATCTTACAAAAATATTTGGTTTTGGTAACAACAAAGCATAAAAGACAGAGGTGTTAGCGGTTCACCAATCAGCAGCCTGATTAGGAATGTTCCAATCCCGATGTCGTTCTTCCAGATTGAGAGCATCTCTACGAGGCAAGCCTTGAATCTGAGCACAAAGCTGATGCCAAGGTATTCTGAAGCCAAACCCTAGTCTATATTGGCGTCTGGCAATCGAAAAGAGTTTCAAGTCGAGGTTAGAATCAACCATCTTCTGAATTTGATTGAGACCTTTTTTGTGCATCGGCAGTGCAACCTTACCCAACAACCTGGCTGGTGGGGTTTTAAAAGCAAAGCTCCAGAACAAGCTCTCCCACCCCCCCCCCCCCCCCAATGAGTTCCCTGTATACCTAACCCTACCTTGCCAGACCAAAGCAGAGCATATCATCTTCCAAGAAGATATTAACATACTTGACACGTCATATCCTGTTTTAAGAGGAGCAGCTAAGAAAAATTTATCCCAGGCTGTCATATTCCAGATTCCATGGAAGTAAACAATGGATTTGTCAACCAGCTTCCACAAGCATAAATCCCAGTCGTTATCATAAGCCAGCATATGCTTGATAAGGGAGCCCCTCCTGGCCTGAGCATGGACCTGTAGATTCAAGATATTTAAGCCTCCCTGAGAGTATGGTACTACAGTTTTGCTCCAAGCAACCAAAGCATTGGAAGATCGAGAGGAGTTCCACAAAAACTTAACACTTGAATCATGGCCATGCATCAAAAATTGTTGAGATGTAGAGACAAAGAGAGAGAGACGAGACAAGAGACACACCATATACGCTCCCAAAGACTGATTCATATTGAGGACAAGATACAAATATATAGGTGAGACCAAGTTCAGTAGAGTGAGCCATATATAGCTCCAACACCCCCACTCAAACAAAGGTCTCTAGATTTGGATGAAAAAACCCTTGGGGAGTTCAAGGGAAAAACCCAAGCCCCTATACAATGTGAAATACGAACCAGCGGTGAGGATGTGAAAGTGAATTGTGCATCTATGTACAAATATTCAAGTGACTTAGATATCACAAGGTGCAATTGTGGAGTGTGCATAGTGCATGGTACCTAAAAGATTACAATGTCATATGTACAAAGCTATTACAATAGAAAAGAAGCTAATCTAGTGAGGCGGTCCGGGGCGAGCAACAAGAAGAGCAACCTCTAGACACCCTTCAAGGCTCCCGTGCTGCTCAATGGGGCTAGGGCACAACACAACACAAACCAAAACAACAAACCCCCAGCCAAATCCACCTAGTTTAAGAGCGAACTAGGACGCAAAAGAGGAGAATCGTTAGAGCAACCCACAAACAAGCAAGGAATTTACACTAACCCTAGCACCAATGGAATACTCTCACACACTAAAACACGAGAGAGAGAGAGAGAGAGAGAGAGAGAGAGAGAGAGAGAGAGAGAGAGAGAGAGAGAGAGAGAGAGAGAGATGGTGCTCGGGCTGCTTTGAAGTGTATCGTTAATGATCAAGCAAACATAAATATATATATGTAAGAAAGAGAGAAAAAGGGGGAGAGGGTGCTTGTTGCATTAATACCTTCTTACAAATCTGTCATGACAAATCAAAGTGAGATTAGTATTTGTTCAACATAGCTTGCGTAAATTTCACCACAACGCATCACAAGAAAAAACCACCCCAATCACTGTCTTAAGGCCAGGGAAGTCCTCTCCACCCTGTCGCCCTCTTACAGTATGTGGGATTTATGGCTAGATTGATGACAACACCAGAGACAAGCTATCAAGAACTTAACAAAAAACACCAAGACACTTACGCATCATTGTTGTCCATTACTTCACGTTGGAAGGGAGACAAAGTATCCAAGCTTAGTCCAAATCCACCCTCCTTGATTCAGCAAATGTTGGGCTTACACTAGTAGGAGAAATGATAGATTTCCTACTCTCAATTGAATGATCACTCTCTCTCTTACAATGGCATAGAGTTCCCTTGCTAATCCCCTATTACAACACATGCACATGCATAAGACAATGAGCTACCACTCAAGAGCTCCTTCTAGAGCGGTTGAGATTGGCTTCTCAAGCTATAGCATAGTGCTCTTGCTTATGGCTCCCCCTTTTGTGCTAGCTACACCCTCCTTTTATAGCAATTTTGAAGGCTAGGGTTACTCCTCTAACCATGGTTGGGTTAGATTTTCAGCCATTTATCTAATTTCTTTTGCTTGGAATTATCAAGAAGTTGGTGGGGAAAGAGAGAGGAGAGAAATGGAGGTGATAGGACTTTTCATAGTGGGTTAGTGTTAGTAGAGTTAGTATTAATTTACAAATGGAATTGGATATTTACAATGGGAGTATCCATGTAGGATACAAATAAGGAAGAAAAACTCTTAAGAGGTAAGAAAAGGTGGATTTCTTACAAGGTTGATGCTCCAAGTGTCTTGAGTAGGGCCAATTTTGATGCTTGTTGACGGTCCACTAGCTTTGACGGTACATTTTTTCTCCACTCTTGACCTTCCTTGAGAGACAAGGTAATTGAAGCTGAGTAATCAACCACCATGATGCTGTCTTTTAAGAGAAGAGGCTGAATTTTGTGGTTTTTTTGATAGATATGGGTAAATTGGAGGAGGAAAAATGAGACTAGATGGTCAATTTTGGAATGGAATTGTGTGTGGGAGGTATGAGTTCACCATGGTTTCTCTTATTCTTCAAGGTTGAGGAGAAGGTGAGTAGGGTGCAGAGAGGAGTGGTGAGAGAGGTGGGGATGATGAGTGGAGAAGTGTGTGTGAAAGAGGAAAATGATAAAGTGGAAGAGAGAGTGTGGCTGCATAGCATGGGAAAACTGGGGTCCACTAATAAAATCATAGCTCACAGCTCGTAGCTCAAAAAAATATGAAAAAATTTGAGGCAAAAGTTCAGCCCACGAGCTACAACTTTTGTTTGTATCACCTTTTCAAATTCGGAGAGCAAGTGAACTTTAAAAACTCAGCAAAACCGACCGTTTTTTTCCACTGCACAAGGTCCTTGTGGGGTCTTTCTTTGGATGATTCTTTTGAATACCTCGAAGAGTGAGCCCTTCATATTGCATGTATGCATGCCACCTACCCTTGGCCTTATTTGGTAGGTCTATAATTGAAGATATTGTTGAGATTATGATATAAGTGAATAGTACAACTAAGAAAATCAAATATTGAGGGGTCTAAAAAATATGTACATGTCAAATATAAATAATATAAGTGGAAAAAATATAAAGGGGTCAAAAGAAATCTCTCTCATTATGAGGCTACCATAAAAAGATAAATATTTTTGGTGTTCTAATTTTTTAGAAAAAAAAACAAAATAGATGTAGGAAGGGAAAAATCACAATAGTGAAAAAATATACACATAAATAAAACTAGTTTTTTTGGATTCTTGTTGGGGTGGATTTACACCAAATATAAGAGAAGCTTACATGAAAATATTTCTATATGGAATAAAGAGTATGAAAAATGGTAAGAAAAATTGTGGTAATGGTGAGGCAATGTACAGAGCATAAATAACACACACCTAGGTAGAAATATTTAAATAAATACCAAAATAATTATGAAAAAATCTTTTATTTAGGCCCTATATACAAAGAAATATTTACATACGCATGGGCCATAATATACTTATATTTTTTATATTTTTTATTTTTTGGGCTCAACTAGCTCAATGACTAGCTAATTGAGGGTTTTTTAAGAAGATATGGGAAAAGTCCCGTGACTCACGCACGCCTATGTACAGTGAAATGGTAGGGATAGCCATAGTGTTTGGGTGATTTTGGTAGGGTGAGGTAACTCACTGTGGCAATTACAAAGAGCCGAAAAACGGCTATCATTAGCCCTCCCCATGGATGATGGTATATTCATGTACCATCATAGAGCATCTTTTCCAGAGAGAGTGCTTCAGAGTCCTTGACGAGATTTTTATTGTTTGGCCCCTTAGAATTTTGGCTAGAGTTACATTCATGCTTCATGGAACAATACTTACATGGGATAGTTGCCTTTTGCTGTGGTAGATCCTTTGGTAGAAGGCGACTCAAGTAAAGCTTCAAGCGATAGCCGTTTACCTTCCTGGAGTGCTCTTTCCCATTCAAGTCCATAAGCTGATAGTAACTAGAATTGAAAGCCTTCTTGACTATGTATGGCCCTTGCCATCTAGTTTCAAACTTGGCATCAAAACGATTGTCAAGTCGATTGTCATACCTTAGCACAAGCTCTCCTTCCTTGATGCCTTTGTCCTTCAGTTTCTTGTCGTGCGTTTCTTTCGTTTGTGTGGCTTTCCTCTTGTAGCACTCATATGCTGCTTCTCTTTTCCACTCAAGCTCCACTAACATAAGAAGTCGATCCATCCATACCTCTTGATCATCTTTTGCTCCTTTGCCATGAAGTCGCATTGTTGGAATGTTGAGCTCGATAGGTTGCAAAGCCTCTTGACCATAGACCAAGTGAAATGGTGTGAACTCCGTGGCTTCCCTATATGTGGTTCGATATGCCCACAAGGCACCATCCAAGAAGTCATCCCATAATTTTGTCTTGTTTTGCACCATCTTTCTAATGATTCCTGCAATGACACCATTAGCCTTCTCCACCAAACCATTTGATTGTGGGTAGTATGGTGTGCTATGACGATGTAGAATGTGAAGCTCTTCACAAACTTCTGTGAGCAAGCCCTTCCTAAACCCTGGACCATTATCAGAAACAATCTCCAAAGGTGTGCCAAATCTGCAACAAATGTGATTGTACACAAACTTGCTAACTGTCCTCTCATTCACTCTTGCCACACTTTGTGCTTCCACCCACCTAGTCATATAGTCTACAGCCACTAGAATGTAGAGTTTACCATTTTTTGTCCTAGGCAGAGGACCCATAGCATCAATGCCCCACTTTTCAAAGGGTCCATTTGCAAGCACGATTTTCCTTGGACCATAAACCAATCTTCTATTCCCATTTACCTGACAATTGTGACAACTTTTACACCAATGTTGGACATCCACATGCAGACTTGGCCAAACATACCCCGCAAGCAAAATCTTCTTCACAGTTAATTCTTGGGCAAAATGACCACCACATGCTTCTTCATGCAAACCTTTTAGAATGGCTGGAATTTCCTCAATAGTTGGTACTCTTCTGCATACTTGATCCCTCCCTCTTTGATAGAGGGAGCCTTCTAGGAAGAGATATGCGCTTGCCTTCTTCATGAGTCTCCTCTTCTGAGCCTTCGTGAAGTCTTATGGAAACTCGCCCTCCAAAATGTAGCTAATAATGGGAGTCAATGACTCCAATCCCTGGTATCTCGGTTGCTTGACAGTTGCTGCCACCATGATGACCTGCACTTCTTTCTCAACACATGTAACTACTTGCTGTGCAAGTAAATCGGCATCTTCATTCTGTTTCCTAGGAATATGATATAGTTGCACTTCTTCAAATTGATTAAACAATCTACGAATGGCATGAAATTTTGTCCATAAGCTTTCATTCTTGCATGCCCAAATGCCTAAAATCTGTTTAACAATGAGAAGTGCATCTCCCTTTACCATGAGGCGCTGTATCCCTTGGCCAATGCACATCTTCAAACCATGAATTAGTGTGTCGTATTCTGCTTCATTGTTGCTAGCTGAACTTGGTAGATTGAACTTCTCTTTCATGACCACCTCTCCACTTGGGTTGAGCAACACTAGCCCTCCCCCTGCTTTCCCTGTGGCTCGTCGAAAAGCTCCATCAAAGAATAAGGTAAAAGCATTGGGAATACTTTTTGGTGGTGGCAATGGTAGGGTCTTTACTTGAGGCACCTTAATTTCCTTCTCATGTACCCTATAAGTGAGAATCCCTACCAATTGTGCACGCACACTATCTTCTACCATGAAAGAGTATTGAAACTCTTGCAACTCCATAATCCACTTTGAGATCCTAGTACTAAGATTCATTTGAGATGACACCCAAGGGAACAAATTCTCTGCGGTGAGGATTACAAAAGGTTTTGGGAGCAAGTAGGATCTAAACTTCCTTATCGCAAACATGAGAGAAAGCATCATGAGTTCTGCTTCTGTGTAGTCTCTCTCCAAAGCATTCATGACCCTACTAGCAAAGTAGATGGGTCACATCCTTGTACTGTGGGGATCTTGTTGTAGCAACACAGCACCAATTGTTTCCCTTCCAACACTAGAGCTAACAAAGAATGTGTACTCCCAACAAGGAGGCATGAGTGTTGGTAGCTTTGACAAAATGACTTTAATGTTACAAAAATACTCTTCAAGCTCATCAGACCATGTAAATTCTACTTGTTGTGTCAACTTTTGCAAAGGATGAAGCACCTCCGAAGCTAAGTGAATGAAGCGTGACATATACTTCACCTTCTGCATGAAAGAGATGACCTCCTTAAGACTCTTCGGTGATGGGAGCTCAATAAGAGCCTTTGCCTTTGAAGGATCCACCTCAATGCCTTTACAGGAAACCTTGTGACCGAGCAAGATCACTTCATCCTCACCTATGTGGCACTTGTCAGGGTTGAGTTGACCTCCCATGTCGTAGAGCTTCTTTAAACCTTCTTCTACCCTTTGTAGATGCAATGATTTTGAGCTATAAATACAAAAATCATCAATGAACACCCTAATTGACTTTCCAAAGAATGCCATAAACACCATGTTCATGAAACGTTGGAATGTTGCAGGAGCATTTGTCAGACCAAATGGCATGACTTTAAAAGCATAACAACCCCAAGGAGTGATAAAGGTTGTTTTCAATTGATCCTCCAATGCAATCCCTATTTGAAAGTAACCTGAGTAGCCATCACACACAGTGTACTTCTCATGACCAGCTACCTCATTTAGTATCTCATCCTGGAATGGGAGGGGAAAGTGATCTCTCTTTGTTGCCTCATTGAGGGGACGGTAATCCACACACACCCTCCACTTGCCATTTTTCTTAGGAGTGACAACAACAGGAGAGACCCACTCTGAATTCTCCACTGGATAAATGAAACCTGCTGCTAGAAGCTTTCTTACCTCCTTGAGTAGAGCCTGCTCCTTAATGACTCCTAGCCTTCGTAGCTTTTGAGCCTTAGGTGTGGCCTCTGGCTTCAACTCAATCTTGTGTTGAACAACATCTACTCCACGCACATCGGTGTAGTCTTTAGCAAAAAGCCTAGGAAGCTTCCTTAGCACACATTTGAACTCCTCTCTTTCATCCTTTGTAAGTGTTGTAGATAGCATACCTTCTAGCATTCTTTCATCTTCCACTTTTTGTTTCTCTTGAGGACCTACCTCCTCCAAGCCTTGACAAGAGGTCTCTTGGTTGCTTGGCTTAAACCTTACCCCCATGACTTCGATGGAAGACTCCTCTTCAGTAATGCTGCCGCTACTTTCTTCTTCTGAAGTGCTATCGGTCCAACCTTCTTCCGTCTCACTTTGAGATGATTCTTCATGGAGCTCCTCTTGGCGTTGCTCCTTCATGTCAAAGACAACCTTCTTATGATTTTCATTCCTGCAAATTAATTTCCCACTCTCCCAATCCTGCAAAGCTCGCATTTTCATTAGCCATGGTCTTCCTAGGATAAATGGATAACCACTTCCCTTGGTCGACATAACATAAAAATCCACCGCTTTCTTAATGCCAAAGGCCTCTACAAAGACATTTTTACAAATGCCTACACACCTAGCCTTGCTATTGTTTTCCATCTTGACTTTGATTTCAGGTGTCTCATGGATGTGCATGCCTAGTCTTTGCATGAGTCCCTCTGTCATGATGCAAATTTGTGCACCCCCATCCACTAGACCTTTCCTAACCAATCTTCCTTTGATGTAACAGTCTAGCACCGGTGTAATGTCCTCATTCATTTCAGCTTGTGTAATTTTTACAACAGGCACACTCTCTTTTACCTTTCTCCTAGTGCTAACTGCCCTTGTTAAATCCCTCCTTACTTGTGGACATAATGCAAGAAATTGAGGCCATGAAATATCAGGACCCTTACCTCTCATGTCTTGCAACAAGTTGTACGAAGCCATACCATGTCCAAGAGGGAAGTCTTGGAGGTTGATACGATGTCGAGTCTTCTTGGTTTCCTTGGTCTCCTTTACCTTTTTGCCTTGTCCATGTTCACTCTGTGATGTGACTCCTTTCTCTTTACCTTTCCCTCGGCCACGCTTAATGCCATTGGCTTCCATGTCAACCTCATTCGAATTTGTCATTTCTACCACATGCACATTTGGATCTGGCAAAGGTGGAACTCCTTCTACCCCTTGTGGAGGTGGTCTTGGTCCATTTGGCCTTTGTAGAAGCCTTGGTTATTGACCAGCTCCTTCTCCTACATTCATCACTGGGTAATTCAAGTTAGGTCTCCCTGGCTCTCCACGGGGCCAAGGACAATTATACATCCCATGTCCAGACTCTCCGCAATTCCAACATTGCAAGACTCTCCTAGGTCGTGGATCTCACTCTTCAGACTTCTTTGCTTGTCCCTTTGGACCTACAGCTTGTGCAAGGTGAATTGACAGGCTGCTTAAAGATTCGTTTAACTTCTCAATTACTTCCGTCGTTACCTCAGGAAGCTCTATCGATGTTGATGCTTGTGACTTACCTTTGGGTCTAAGACCTTCTATTGGAACCTCTCCCCTTAAGCACTTGAGTTTCCTATATTTCTCAGCAGCCCTAGTTTCAGCTGCATCAAAGGTAGCAGGTGCACCCGCCTCAACTTTTACCTTAAGGTCAGGAAAGAGTCCGGCTATGAACCTCTCCTTCTTTAGAAATTCTGCACCATCACCAGGGTTAGCAACATTTCGTATCCATAGAGCCCAACGACGTAGAAACTCTTGCTTGTACAAGTAGTAGTCATCTAAGTCTTTTTGCTTATGAGAAACAATGTCTTGCCATAATTTTTGAGTGTTTTGGGGATCAAAGAAGTATTTCTTGAAACGATTCAAAACTTCTGTGTAATTCCCCTTAACTTCCTCAGGCAAAGAGTCAAACCAAGTGCTAGCATCTTTCCTAAGGACCACCTCAAACATTTCTACACGTTCTTGATCAGTTATTATCCTCTTGATACGGCAAGACATCTTGAAATTCGCTAAAAATAATTGTGCATCCTCTCCAGGCTCTCCAAAGAAAAGAGGATACCCAGACATTTGGCGTTGGCTTTCCATTGAATTGATTTCAAAGTGACACCCGTTTTTGTTTTTCTTTCTTAAAAAGATTTACACAATAATGTTTTCTAGCTTGCAATCTATTTTACAACAAAATAAAGATATTCACATCAAACGACCTATGATAATCAATAAGAGGTAGGATGACAGGGTTTGGTGATGCGAGAATTTATCCTACTCTTTGGGCACCAAACATGAACACCATACGTTGTTGAAAATGGATTTTCCTACTAATTGCAATGTTTATTCTAATGTGTGGAGTGAAATGGAAAGGAAAAACCTCTATTCCTGGGCCATTATCCATGGGCTATGCATGACCTAATGCTTAAAACAAAACAAAAATATAGACGTCCAAACTAAGGTCGTACCTAATGAGAGGCAAAATAAAAGGATTTACTGAAGCGTTTATCTCGGCCAACCTAAGAGGACCTAAAATTCTACAAATGACACGTTGAAATTGCAAGTTAGTACTAACAATTATGTGTATCTTTTGCCTTGCAATGGGAATGAAGGGATCATACAAATTTTCGTGATTCATGCAAACTACTTGACTATGCTAAAGGTTGATTCTACACAAAACGACACAAGCCGTCCTCAGTGGGGGCACCAATTTGGGACGGTCCGGGGCGGGCAACAAGAAGAGCAACCTCTAGACACCCTTCAAGGCTCCCGTGCTGCTCAATGGGGCTGGGGCACAACACAACACAAACCAAAACAACAAACCCCCAGCCAAATCCCAACTACACAAGGGGCACCACCTAGTTTAAGAGCGAACTAGGACGCAAAAGAGGAGAATCGTGAGAGCAACACACAAACAAGCAAGGAATTTACACTAACCCTAACACCAATGGAATACTCTCACACACTAAAACAGGAGAGAGAGAGAGAGAGAGAGAGAGAGAGAGAGAGAGAGATGGTGCTCGGGCTGCTTTGAAGTGTATCGTTAATGATCAAGCAAACATAAATATATATATGTAAGAAAGAGAGAAAAAGGGGGAGAGGGTGCTTGTTGCATTAATACCTTCCTACAAATCTGTCATGACAAATCAAAGTGAGATTAGTATTTGTTCAACATATCTTGCGTAAATTTCACCACAATGCATCACAAGAAAAAACCACCCCAATCACTGTCTTAAGGCCAGGGGAGTCCTCTCCACCCTGTCGCCCTCTTACAGTATGTGGGATTTATGGCTAGATTGATGACAACACCAGAGACAAGCTATCAAGAACTTAACAAAAAACACCAAGACACTTACGCATCATTGTTGTCCATTACTTCACGTTGGAAGGGAGACAAAGTATCCAAGCTTAGTCCAAATCCACCCTCCTTGATTCAGCAAATGTTGGGCTTACACTAGTAGGAGAAATGATAGATTTCCTACTCTCAATTGAATGATCACTCTCTCTCTTACAATGGCATAGAGTTCCCTTGCTAATCCCCTATTACAACACATGCACATGCATAAGACAATGAGCTACCACTCAAGAGCTCCTTCTAGAGCGGTTGAGATTGGCTTCTCAAGCTATAGCAAAGTGCTCTTGCTTATGGCGCCCCCCTTTTGTGCTAGCTACACCCTCCTTTTATAGCAATTTTGAAGGCTAGGGTTACTCCTCTAACCATGGTTGGGTTAGATTTTCAGCCATTTATCTAATTTCTTTTGCTTAGAATTATCAAGAAGTTGGTGGGGAAAGAGAGAGGAGAGAAATGGAGGTGATGGGACTTTTCATAGTGGGTTAGTGTTAGTAGAGTTAGTATTAATTTACAAATGGAATTGGATATTTACAATGGGAGTATCCATGTAGGATACAAATAAGGAAGAAAAACTCTTAAGAGGTAAGAAAAGGTGGATTTCTTACAAGGTTGATGCTCCAAATGTCTTGAGTAGGGCGAATTTTGACGCTTGTTGACGGTCCACTAGCTTTGACGGTACATTTTTTCTCCACTCTTGACCTTCCTTGAGAGACAAGGTAATTGAAGCTGAGTAATCAACCACCATGATGCTGTCTTTTAAGAGAAGAGGCTGAATTTTGTGGTTTTTTTGATAGATATGGGTAAATTGGAGGAGGAAAAATGAGACTAGGTGGTCAATTTTGGAATGGAATTGTGTGTGGGAGGTATGAGTTCACCATGGTTTCTCTTATTCTTCAAGGTTGAGGAGAAGGTGAGTAGGGTGCAGAGAGGAGTGGTGAGAGAGGTGGGGATGATGAGTGGAGAAGTGTGTGTGAAAGAGGAAAATGATAAAGTGGAAGAGAGAGTGTGGCTGCATAGCATGGGAAAACTGGGGTCCACTAATAAAATCATAGCTCACAGCTCGTAGCTCAAAAAAATATGAAAAAATTTGAGGCAAAAGTTTAGCCCACGAGCTACAACTTTTGTTTGTATCACCTTTTCAAATTCGGAGAGCAAGTGAACTTTAAAAATTCAGCAAAACCGACCGTTTTTTTCCACTGCACAAGGTCCTTGTGGGGTCCTTCTTTGAATGATTCTTTTGAATACCTCCAAGAGTGAGCCCTCCATAGTGCATGTATGCATGCCACCTACCCTTGACCTTATTTGGTAGGTCTATAATTGAAGATATTGTTGAGATTATGATATAAGTGAATAGTACAACTAAGAAAATCAAATATTGAGGGGTCTAAAAAATATGTACATGTCAAATATAAATAATATAAGTGGAAAAAAATATAAAGGGGTCAAAAGAAATCTCTCTTATTATGAGGCTACCATAAAAAGATAAATATTTTTGGTGTTCTAAGTTTTTAGAAAAAAAAACAAAATAGATGTAGGAAGGGAAAAATCACAATAGTGAAAAAATATACACATAAATAAAACTAGTTTTTTTGGATTCTTATTGGGGTGGATTTACACCAAATATAAGAGAAGCTTACATGAAAATATTTCTATATGGAATAAAGAGTATGAAAAATGGTAAGAAAAATTGTGGTAATGGTGAGGCAATGTACAGAGCATAAATAACACACACCTAGGTAGAAATATTTAAATAAATACCAAAATAATTATGAAAAAATCTTTTATTTAGGCCCTATATACAAAGAAATATTTACATACGCATGGGCCATAATATACTTATATTTTTTATTTTTTTTATTTTTTTGGCTCAACTAGCCCAATGACTAGCTAATTGAGGGTTTTTTAAGAAGATATGGAAAAAGTCCCGTGACTCACGCACGCCTATGTACATTGAAATGGTAGGGATAGCCATAGTGTTTGGGTGATTTTGGTAGGGTGAGGTAACTCACTGTGGCAATTACAAAGAGCCGAAAAACGGCTATCACTAGAAAGAGTGAGGCTGAAGCAACTCCAAGCTCCGAGCGCAAGAGGATGAAACGTGACTCATTGAGGCCTTTGGTCAAAATGTTTGCAATCATCTGGTCACTTGGACAGTGTTCAACCATAATGGTTCCCTTGCGTACTTCATACCTGACATAATGATAATGGACAGCAATGTGCTTTGACTTATTATGTTGAACATAGTCTTTTGCAAGAGTAATAGCACTTTGGTTGTCACACCGCAAGGGTGCGCTAGAAAGAGGAGAGTGACCAATATCAACCAGCATTTGTCGAAGCCAAATCAACTCACGAGCTGCAAGTGATGCCGCAACATATTCTGACTCAGTCGTAGAAACTGCAACACAACGTTGTTTCTTGCTGGTCCAAGAAACAAGACAACCATTTATAAAGAAGCAATTTCCACTAGTGGATCGCATAGATAAATGTGAGCTTGCCCAGTCTGCAGCTATGTAACCCAAAAGAGAAAGAGATTGCATAGAATCCGATGTGAGTTGTCGTCGATAGACTAAACCAAAATCTGTAGTGCCTTTCAAGTATTTCAATACACGCTTTGCAGCAGACCAATGCTTAAGAGAAGGACATGCAAGATGTTGTCCAAGATAGTTAGTAGCAAACAGAATATCAGGACGAGTGTTCATGCCAACAAACTGAAGACATCCAATCAAGTTAGCATAAGGTTGATTTATGACAACTAGACCGCCATTGTCAGAAGTATTCTTCGTAGAGCTCGCAAGACAAGGTGTGTTGGCTGAATGTGCAAATTCCATACCAAATTTTTGAATAGTATCTGCAATAAACTTTGACTGTTGAAGGAATAAAATACCTTTTGTACGGTTCCGTTGGATTTGAATGCCAAGACAAGAGTGAATCTCTCCAAGATCCACCATATCGAATGCAGAAGACAATAACTTTTTCACTTGCTGAAGAAATCCCAAATCATTGGAAACAAGGATGGTATCATCCACATAAAGAGCAAGAATCACAAAACTGCTACCTTGGCGTTTTATGTATAAGTTGGGGTCTGACGAGCAAGAGATGAATCCTTTAGAGGTGAGAAAAAGATCAAATTTTGTATACCAGGCTCGTGAAGCTTGTTTAAGACCATATAGTGCCTTATGGAGTTGAGCAACAAGGTCTTCTTTACCTGGAATAACAAACCCTTCTAGTTGTTCCATATAAATTTCCTCTTCCAAGTCACCATTAAGAAAAGCAGTTCGCACATCCATTTGATGAGCTTCTAAATCAAATTGAACAGCAAATGCCAATAAAACTCGAACACTTGTAATGCGAACAACTGGTGAAAAAGTCTCTTGATAATCAACACCAGCTACTTGGGAGTAAACTTTTGCAACTAAACGCGCCTTGAACTTGTCAAAAGATCCATCTTCTTTTACTTTTGTTTTATACACCTACTTATATTTAATAGCTGTACGACCAGGAGGTAATTCAGTTGGTATCCAGTTGGTATCCATGTACGACCAGGAGGTAATTCAGTTGGTATCCCTAAACACCATTCTGTTGAGCGGAATATGGAATAGTGTGTTCATGATGAATTCCACTGTCAGCACAGTAACTCACAAACTCTCGAGAAACATATTCGCCTCCATTGTCACTACGAAGCTTCTTAAGGCGACGACCAGTTTGAAGTTCCGCAGCCTTGTGGAATTGTTTGAAAATAGATAAGGCTTCAGATTTTTGTCTAAGTAGAAATACAGTCGTATACCTTGAGAAATCATCAATGAAAATAATGAAGTAGCGATATTGTGATCTCGAAGAAGGTAGAGGTCCACATTTATCAGTATGAACAAGATCCAAGATGTCATGAGAATGAGTTGTATTTGAAAGAGGAAAGGGTTTACGATTGTGTTTCCCAAGAGCACAAAATTCACAAATTCCCATATGGGGATGGGCTTTAAGATCCATGCCATGAACAAGATCACGATGTTGAAGATCAAGGAGTTTTGAGAAATCAGCATGAACAAAACGGTGATGCCATACTTTGCAATCATGATCACCTGGAGCAGTGACAATATTTGCTACAGCATCGTTGAGAGAGAGTTCAAACAAATTACCGTTTCGAGGAGCAGTGGCTATAGTCTGTCCATCTTTCTCAATTCGGCATTTGGTATAATCAAATCCAACAAACATACCAAGATCAACAAGTCTAGCAACTGAAAGAAGATTACGTTGAAGATCTGGTACATGTAATACTCCTCGCAAAATTCGAGTGGAAGAAGATAAGGTACCAAGATATAAGTCTCCAATACCCTTTACTTGACAAGTAGTATCATCAGCAAGATAAACAACACGTTGAACTGGCAGTGGATGATAGTTATGGAGCCACTTAGTCTGATATGTCATATTTCCTGTAGCACCAGAATCGACAATAAAAAGTGATCCATCACGTACATGAAGTATTCTGTCTGGAGCAACTGAACATAGGACGCAGCTTGTTTCTGGTACAATGTTGTTTCGATGTTCAGTAGCATATGCTCTATTCCGATCTGTGTCCAATCGACGCTTAGAGCACATATGAGTGGGATGATCAGATCGTCCACAATATTCACAAGAAGAAGAAGAAGAGTCTCTAGATAAACGTGGTTGTTTTGTGGTAATATTGTGTTCTTCATCATATTGACGTGCCCAACAATCATCTTCAGTATGGCCATTTCTATTGCAGTAAGAACATTGCTTATTAGGAAATTTGAGACGAGAGAAAATATTACCGCGACGGCCACCTCTGCGGTTTCCTTGTTGAAATGGATGCCTTCGAGCATAAAAAGCATGTTCCATCTGTTGTGACTCAGTCTCCTCTTGTGAAATCATAGCTGTATCGTGACCAGCATTCCGACGTTCTTGACGTTGAGAGTATTCAATTAAAGACATGCAAGCTTGGTCGAAATCAATACCATCTTTATTAGAGGGAATAGTAACAATGTTATCATAAGAAGAGTCCTTCACCGTATCAAGGAGAAGTGTAATCAGTTGCTTTTGTGGAACAGGATGACCAGCAGCAGCAAGTTGATTAATAATAGATTTGGAAGACTCAATATGTCCCGTCATGGCTGTACCAACTTCATATTGTAACTTGTTAAGCAACCCTCTCAAATAAAGTATTTCTGTAACAGATTTCTTCTGAAAGTTTGCAATAAGGTACTTCCATACGTCATGGGAAGTAGACAATTCATACATATCAAGCAAAAGGGAATCAGTAAGAGCAGAAAGAATATATCGACGAGCTGCTTTATCACGTCGTTGCCAATCCGTATAGGCAACATTCCAATCTTCAAATATAGGTCCTTCAGTGATAAGCACATTATCATTATCCGTATCAATAGGCTGAGGCGGACAAACACGATTTCCAAGAACAACATCGGAGAGTTCATCGCCTTCAAGAATTAACAACATCTTTGCTTTCCAGCCTGGAAATCCTTGACCTTGGAAAGGAGGAACAGAACGTTGGCCAGAAGGAAAGCCGTTGACGAGAATATTCATAGCCATATCTTGTTGCGAGAAGACGTATAAGATAAGATCGCAGAATCTGCACACCATATATGGTGAAGGCCGCAATTGAGAATGAGAGAGATATGAGTACTGCGTTCTGTCAACGATAAACGTAAGAAGGATGCTCAAGGAACGTCCAAAGATGTGAGAGACGTCACCCAAAAAAGACAGGGTAAAGGAGACGTTAATAATAAACGAGTCCTCAAAATAGAGTGGCGTGAGACGCAAGATTGACGGCCACAATACGAATAGCAAAAAGCTAAATCTTCTCAAAAAAGTTAACGCCAAAATAAGAAAAACGATCACGGACGCTTCATGAAGAAGTATGACGAAGAAAGCTGCGTCAAGCTCTATTGCAGTAAAAACAGCATAACTTTCTGCTGCGAACTCCGATTGACGCGAACCTAGAACTCAAATCGAAGAGCTCGAGGAGACGAACAAGTTTTGAATGAAAAGTGCCATTGCGCTATGCTCCATTGCGCTTTTCCCGTTTCTCCAAATTTTGAGCAGAACACACTACAAGAGGCTATTCATATTAGCGATGCTCACACAGCGACGCTCAAAAAAAAAATTCCCGGCGTCGCTATGAGCGTCGCAAATTTCTTTGTAAATTTGCGACGCTCATAGCGACGCCGGATGGGCTAAAAAAATAACCGAGCGCGCCCAAAAACTCAGATCTCAGATCTGAGTTTTTCGGCGCCCTCAAGCAAGGAGCAGGTAACGCTCTCCCTCACTCTCTCTCTCTCTCTCCCTCTCTCTTTTTCTTCTCCACACACACACACACACACACACACACACACGAGGAGAGGAAGGAGAGCCAGGTATGCTCCTTCCCTCTCCTCATTCTCATGTTCCCTTCCCCTCTTTCTCTCTCCCTCTCTCTCTCTCACACACACACACATACACACACACACACATAGTGTTTTAGAGAGAGAGAGAGAGAGAGAGAAAGAGAGAGAGAGAGAGAGTACAAACAAAAACAAAAACGCACACACACATACATAAACAAAGAATGCACACACACATTGAGAGAGAAAAAGAGAGAGAGAGCATACATAAACAAAAAACGCACGCATTGAGAGAGGAAAAGAGAGAGAGAACATGCATAAACAGAAAACGCACACATTGAGAGAGGAAAAGAGAGAGAAAACATGCATACGATCCAAAAAAAACGCACACACATTGAGAGAGAAAGAGAGAGAAAATAATTTAACGTCGTAGGAAACTAATTAAAATTAAAAGACCTAAAGATCTAGCCGACGAGGAGTTGAACTCAAGACCTATTATTAAAGAGGGAAATGGCATAATCAATCTATCATACTTGGCATGGGTGATAGAAAGGTTATACCATTTATCTCTTTTTATTGGCACACACATCCACACACGCGCACACACACAAGAAGAAGAGAGTTATAACGTCGTAGGAAACTATCTTAAAAGACGTTAAAGATTAGGTTATATGTAGACTTACATTAAATTAGATTTAGGTTTATTTTTAACTAGATTTACGTTTATTTACGCTAGATTTAGATTTACGTTATATTAGATTAGATTTAGGTCTCCATAGACTGCGATGCCTGCATGAAGCGGGTGAAGAAAGCCCTCAATGGAATATAGGGTATTGCTGCCTTCACTCATGGTGGGCTCTGTCGATCCAAAAGTACTGGTGAAATGTCTTCAGAAGATAGGGAAGAAGGTGGATCTTCAGGGCGGCAAGAGTCACTACATCCCTGACACAATGACCATCTAGACAACCTCTAGTCATTCAACAGCAACTTCAAAGTTAGTAACAAGAGCAAGAACGGTCTAAAGGGCCAATTGTTGTCGTCAAATGTGGATGGAGATGAGGCAGCGTCACCGCCGGAAGTTAACTCTCACATCTTTAGTGATGAGAATGCCAACTCTTGCCGAGTTATGTGAAAAATTATGTGTTAAATCAGTTTTAAGGTTCTTATAATCCCTGTTAGTTTAGTTCTTTGTTTTTAATATAACATAATTTACGTGAGATTTAGATTTATGTTATATTAGATTAGACTTAGGTTTATTTAGGTTTACCCACACACACACACACACACACACACAAGAAGAAGAGAGTTTTAACGTCGTAGGAAACTATCCCAAAAGACGTTAAAGATTAGGTTAGATGTAGACTTACGTTAAATTAGATTTAGGTTTATTTTTAGTTAGATTTACGTTTATTTAGATTTACGCTTATTTACGTTAGATCGAGTCCACGCAAGAATTACTTACGGTTTAGGGTTTAGAGTTAGACGAACAGTGAAAAGATCTACTGTGAAAAGATGTTAAGATGCTGTGAAGTGCTACAGCTAGAGAAGAGGCAAAGGGGTTTTGTCCACTACATGCAGTATCATGTAGACGTGAGTGTGTAGATTTCTTGTACCCACAAATATAGTTATTGACCAATAAAGACGAGATTATAACCCGGTGGTTCTGATCTCCGTGCACCTCTAGACCGAGGTGTGTGGGGATTGGACATGACTAGAGAATGTGAGGTAAAGAGAGAGAGAGAGAGAGAGAGAGAGAGAGAGAGAGAGAGAGAGAGAGAGAGAGACAGAGAGAGAGAGAGAGAGAGAGAGAGATAAGACGAAGAATGCCAATAGAATATTAAATTTGTTGTCCAGGTTATAAGTTTTTTATCCTCATTATGAGTAGCGACGAGGATGTGGGACCGTCCAACCGAAACACCTATCTCTCAACGAGGGTCTTATGTCCTTGTAATCAATGCAACCATGCTGTGCGACGGACAAGACGGGTTTCTTTGCAGTACGTTCGCGAATTTGGCGAGTTCGATCCATCTATTATAGATCGAGTTGTTGCCAATTATAACTCGCCGGACTCTGACACTGGCCAACAAGCAGCAATCTTGCAACCCAATAGACGTGTTCGCAGGCGCTTTGGTCAAGCAGCATATGTGAGGCCACAAGATGTAGCCTCTGACAGCTCGGGGGATGATCATGCATAGCACATTCCCAACGAGGCAATGTTTGAGCCCGAGATTGATGAAATGATCGAGACGATCATGGATTCAGAAAGGCTTATCTATGATGATATGAAAAGTGAAGCCGATACACCATTGTATAATGGAGCACGTATGTCTAGATTGAAAGCGCTCCTGGTTCTTCTCAACATGCAGGCAAAGTTTGGATGGAGTGACACTAGCGTCACAGCGCTTTTCAGGTGATCTATTACAATTAGTTTAATTTAATAAAACTCTAAATGTATAATGATCTAATAGATTTTTACACGACTGTATCATATTTTTATGTTGTGTAGATTGTTGAAAGAGCACATACTACCAGCTGACAATGTGATGCCAGATTCCCGAGATGAAGCAAGAAAGATTTTGTGAAACTTGGGGATGGATTACAATTCTATCCACGCTTGTCCTAATGACTGCATTCTTTTCAGAGGGGAATACATAGACATGGAGAAGTGTCCGAAATGTGATTCCGAAGAAGAGTGGGAGTACTCTCGGGGTTGCGCGACCAAGGTAAGTTTGCAATGTACGACTAGCAAGTGACTTTATTTATAAACGTTTGAACGGCCACTCATAATCTTTGTTCGTTGTAGTATAAGTCATACACAGCAGCATGGTGTAAAGGTCGACATTTTAGGGTGGAACGAATCGACAAAAAGCGGACGTTCCTCTGATGCGGATCCTGTGGTGGTGGAACTCACTTACTTTGGCAGGCTGCAATTGATTTTGAGGATCGATTACAGAGGATTTTTTGTCGACTTGTTCGACGTGCAATGGTTCAAGATAATCATGGAGGGTCGCAACGCTACTGTGCGTAGAGGAGAGTCTGGTTTTCTTGAGGTGGATTCTGCTAAGAAATGGATGGACCTAAGAGACACTTTCGTACTACCTGAGCATTGTGAACAAGTAAGTATGTAAATAGTTAACATCCCCCTTTTACAAGTTATGTGCTTGAAAGCTCTCATGTAAGTTATGTGGCTCTGGCAGGTAATATTTCATCCTACAAAGTCTACATCAACTGGTGGTACGTCATAGAGGTAGCCCCTCGTAGTGCAAGGACGTATGAAGGCTACCATGTGCCAATCACAACAACATCAATGGAGGAGATCAGAGAAGATGCTCAATCAGAAGCCGTTGCGGTGGTGCCAGACGAGCATCAAGATGCTACTACTCTATATGGGGTGCATGCAGAGGAGCTACAAAATGAAACAGAGGATATGTGTTTAAATGGAGAGCTCTATATAGATATAGGAAGTTATGCTGAGTTATGCGAGGATGATAGAGAGATCTCTTAAAGACACAAATATTGTATTTGAACAATTTTGCTCCGTGTTGTAAAATCTCTGGCTCTCTAAGTACCTTCCATGGTGTATAACGCTCTTTTCTACTCGCGCTCACATCTTTTGATTGAAAATTCTGAGTTTTCGACTTGCCTCTTCTATCACTCAATTCATTGCGTCATTGTATTTATATGCGTCATTACGTCATTGTATTTAATGGTCTTTGCATCATTGTCTACTCTATTCATTCACTATTAAGTTTAAATATTCGTGTGTTTAATGCAGGTATGGATGATGAGGAGTTTCTTTCTTCTTTGTCACCGCAGCAGAGACAGTGGTACGTGGAGCGTCATCGCTCTGGCACATCATCGCGCGTTCCTACTCCATCCGCATCTCCCTCTCTTTCGGAGCATTCGGCGCGCTCCGAAGCTTCGGCGTCGACGAGATGAGCTTCACACTCGTCTAGACACCGGCGCTCTAGTGGTGGCGGTGGCGGTTGTTGTGGGGATTCCGCCACCGATGCCTCCACACCGCCTCGTGTTCGACGAGGCTCTTTACCCTCCCCTTCTTTGCCCGCCCCCACACCAGCCACAGCATTGCCATCTACGCCAGGTTTTGCACGGCTGACTGTTCTTAGAAGCTACACACCTCTACCTACTCCGCCAGGAGCCACCCCACTCGATACTCCTCGCTTCGGGGCCCAGACGCCGGTGGAGACACCTGACGTCCGTACCCCCATCGACACGCCGCTAGAGACCCCTGCCAGGACACCCAGGTTCACGCGTCACCGGCCAGAGGGCTTGCCTTACTCCGTCGACATCAGCGGCGGCATCATCATGGATGATGACGGCAAGAAGGTGATCTCGCGCATGCGTGGTCTTTGCTCTCTGTTGTTTAGACACTACATACTAAACAAATGGAGTGAAGTACCAAGTGATTTAAGAAACAGAGTCATCAGCATACTTCATGATGAGTTTCCCGTTCCAACACGGGATCAGCGCTTCAATGAAGACCTGATGAAGATTGGAATGCGCGAATACTGCAAACACAAGCGTTCCGAAGTGCAAAAAGCAATCAAGAATGGGTGGAACAGGCCAGATTTGTTGGCCAAAGAAGATTGGAAGAATGCGAAGAAAGCAGCGCGCGAGAATCCCGACAAGTGGAAGCAACAAAAGGATGCAGCCAGAGCGCGAGTAGAGGCAGGGAGCTCGCACCACTTGGGGAGCGGTGGATGGGCATCATTTGAGGCCGATTTTGTAAGTGTTTTCACATTGCTCTTTATGTTCGATAGTTTAGGGTTTATGAGTTTTTTAATTCTAACATAATGAAATCTTTGTATGTTTTGACAGTGGTCGATGACAGGACGTGATCCCACACCGTACGAGCGCGAGTACGCTGTTTTATAAATGTCGTTATATGTTTATACTTACTGAAAGCTGTCTTATTGTCTTTTTTTGCAGAATCCGACAGATACGCCGCTTGGACGCGATGAGACGTCTGACTAGACGACGTCAGTTTAGCCGTAGTTAGATAGCAATAGTTTAGGGTTTCTCATAGCTTATGTATCATGAGACGGATTTTATACGTCTTTTTGAACCATGTATATTATTATATTTGTCACCGCAGTTCCTTTTGCCAATCAATTCTTTATGCCTATGATGTTGTAAAATTGTCATTATTACATTTGCCTATCAATTCATTTTGCCTATGATGTGTACAATTGTCAATTTTGCAAACAATGCGTCTTGTGGGTGACTATTTTGGGTCTATTATCTACCCTTGCACTTTTTTTAAAAAGTGAATCAAGTACAATATGGTTGATGGGTGGCAGGGCATTCAATGCCCTGCCACCAAAAAAAAATTCTCTCGGGCGTCGCTATAACCGTCGCTATTTATGGCTCTGTAGCGTCGCTATGAGCGTCGCTATAGTCTTCTGTGTAAACGTCGCTATAACCGTCGCTATAAGCGTCGCTATGAGCGTCGCTATATAGCGACGCCTATAGCGACGGTTTTAGCGACGTCGGGGGTTATAAAAACCCTGTGTATTTCCGTCGCTAACAGCGTCACAAGAGCACACAACCTCTTGTAGTGACAACAAGAAAAATTGAGATGAAGTTCAAGGTGTCATTAACAAGAAAACGTAATCAACGATTAGATTGATTATAAATAAACGCCACATAAAACACTAATCATATTCTTCTTAACACAAAACAACCACAGTTAACAAGAATCAACGCTCAAAAATAAAATTTGTAACAATTTTGAATCTTACATGCGAATCGCATACACATACTGTTGTCACCATGAATTGAATCGGCGCGTGATCGTTACCGCTCTGATACCATGTTGAGATGTAGAGAGAAAGAGAGAGAGACGAGACAAGAGACACACCATATACGCTCCTAAAGACTGATTCATATTGAGGACAAGATACAAATATATAGGTGAGACCAAGTTCAGTAGAGTGAGCCATATATAGCTCCAACAAAAATATGCTCACACGGTGAAGGAGGTGCTTCAAAGCTATGGAAATCGGTATAAAATGCAAGCAATAGCGTTGGAGGCTATTCAAGAAGTTGTAGAGGCTCACATCATTTCAGATGACTTTGCAATGACAAAATGATTAAGAGTTGTGTCTACTGTCTCCATAGTGATTTGGCTTTTCTGTTTATCCATGTGTTTTAAGTTCAGTGGTTTTGGCCATGAAGAGTTAAATTTAAATCAAATATTAACATTTTTGCCATCCTAAGGGGCAAACAAAGCTAGAAAATGCAAAAAAAAGGGTGGCCACAAGGGCGCGCAGATGGCCCATCCAGCAGTTTTGGATCGCTCATCTGAGCGCCCTTGTGGCCACCCTTTTTTTTGCATTTTCTAGCTTTGTTTGCCCCTTAGGATAGCAAAAATGTTAATAGCTGATAAAACCAGATGTTTATGTAGCATGAGACTAGATTTTTATATTGTCCAATGTGATTTGGCCTTTTGGTGTATGGAACTAGTAAGTTGAGTTGAAGGAAGGCATAATGTGCTTGAAAAGTTAAATTTTACATTCATCTCACCTTTTT
The DNA here is from genome assembly GCF_014529385.1 of Adiantum capillus-veneris. Taxonomy (NCBI): domain Eukaryota; kingdom Viridiplantae; phylum Streptophyta; class Polypodiopsida; order Polypodiales; family Pteridaceae; genus Adiantum; species Adiantum capillus-veneris. The sequence goes on along the minus strand of NC_140951.1, from coordinate 63,878,619 downwards.
CAAGGTCCTGGAGTGCAACAATAGCTTAATTATGCAAAAAAAACGGTGGCCACAAGGACGCTCAGATGGCCCATCCAACAGTTTTGGATGGCTCACCTGCGTGCCCTTGTGGCCACCCTTTTTTTTGCATTATATGGCCTTGTCTGCCCCTTATAATAGCAAGAATGTTAATATTTGATGAAACTAGATGTTTATGCAGCATGAGACTAGATTTTTATACTGTCCAATGTGATTTGCCCTTTTGGTGCAGGGAACTAGTAAGTTGAGTTGAAGGAAGACATAATGTGCTTGAAAAGTTCAATTTTAGGTTCATCTCATCTTTTCCAGGGTTCTGGAGTGCAGCAATAGCCTAATTATGCAAAAAAAGGGTGGCCACAAGGGCCCACATATGGCCCATTCAACAGTTTTGGATGGCTCACTACGCGCGCTTGTGGCCACCCCTTTTTTTGCATTATATGGCCTTGTCTGCACCCCAAGATACCAATTTTTTTTTACATTAAGTGAAAGCAAATCTTTATGCAACATGACAATACAAATTCCACTTCTTTTCACTCAGATGTAATTAGAGCTCCCCCCCCCCCTCCCCCCCCTTTCTTTGTGTTCAAAGGTCCGGAGCATTCACTATGTAAAATTTTCCTATATCACGTGCGTTCACTAGAATGGATTAAAAGTACCCCTTATAGGCCTTATCTACACATGTTTCTGCAACTTTACAAGAATATAAAATCCCTTCTGTTGAACACATGTGCTATGTTACATATACTTTAGTGAACTCCCCATGTCAACGGCCTCACAAATCCTGTGCACTAAACATTAAACACTAGAAATCGACCAAACAAGGAGCCAATTTTTACTTCCTTGTGTCCACCTAGTGTTCTTGTGAAACATTGCTAATGATATATATTCAACATCCCCAAATGTGGACATCTTGACAAAGTTTATGATCCACTTTAATAAGAATAACCATTAATGATTAAACTGAAATCAAAATATTGCTTGAATTTCTTCAAGGTGGAGTGATTAAGACTTGCGACTTGAATCATCGTACAGGCAAATCAAAATATCCATAAAAGTAAACAATATTTCTCAGATCTGTATGAAACTTCAGTAATCTAAATTAAATACTCTCACTCAATGCGACACCATTTAACAAAAAAACATATTTATATTGCATTTATAGAGGAATCCAGCCTCATGAAAAATAATTACAAATGGAGACAATGTTGTTGCTGTTAGGCTGATCTTACAAGTATTTGTCTTCCTCATCTAGAGATTCATATACACTTGAGTATTTGTGTGTCTATGACACTAGGGAAGATAGTAGTACTATATGGATGGCTTCTATGAGAGCTCCTAGAGAGTCCCTATTGGTTCAAGATTCTAAAAAACACCTACTATTCTTATCAAAATCTTTTAACATGGTAGTGAAAGGTTCCTCAAGGAACAAAAATAGAGTGATTTCCATCTCTGCACATGGTTGCTTGCTCATGTCCTCTTAAAACAAGTTGAATCTGTAAGTAAACAAAAGATTATGTGAGCACAAAGTTATAAAGTACAAAATGATATCATTCCAATTATCTAATGACAATGATACGAAGAATAAATTACAAGAAAAATCTTTGACGACTCTCCATAGATAACACAACTTACTAACATTGTGAGACTCAAATCACATGCTACACAACTATAGATGGCGCACCAAAGTCATCAACAAAATAGCACCACCCAGTGTTATGAGGTGTGAAGCCTAAACACTGAAATCCATAAAGAGGTTAATTCTCTCCAGCATGATAAACTTAAAGATGGAGATGATGTTAATCTCTGAATGTAAGCTACAAGGGTAGTTTTCTTACCATTCTATCTTTATGTTGGAGATGAACCCTTGCAATGCCCACGCGATATTCACACCTCCTATTGTTGTGGTATGCAACTCATGTGAGCTCATACTTTTGCCACCTTCGGGAGTAGAGGTTTCCATGTAGTGTGAGTGAATGAAAGTAGAAGGAGTAGAATCTTGTTTCATGTTGTAATGGAGATGATCGAAGGGAGAGGAGCTAGCTTGGTGTGAAACTATGTGGTGGGTAAGGGGAAGAGATGGAGGAGGAGCTTGCTTGGTGCTACAATGGAGGTGGGAGAAAGCTAGCAGAGAGATAATGATAGACTATAGGGGGTACATGTGGTTGTTGCAGCAATGGAGAGCTTGGAAAAAGGTTTGTAGAGAGAGAAAAACACTTTTTAGCTATAGAATCGGTTTGGAAAGACTTTGGAGGGTGAAAATGATGTTTTGATTTGTTTTTTAAAAAAATCAATTTTTTGGATTTTTTAGTGCACGTTTTTAACTTTTGAAGGTCAAAAATACTTTTTTGACCATGAAATAGGTTTGGGGACCTTTTAAAGAGGGAAAACTTGAAATTTGAAATTTTTAGTGTATTTTTAAATCCGGGCCAAAAAGTGGGGGAAAAGAGGTCAAAGTGGTCCCCCCCCCCCCCCCTCTTTCCCCTAGCCACCTCCCTTACCTTCTCACTAGGTAACAGACAATTAAGAGGTGTAAGGCTACCTTGTCCCCCTACTTTTTTGAGGGTATAGAGTGTGTCCACCACCCTCTTCCTATTGGCTGACCTCTAATTAACCTTAATCCCAAAGGGCCCCTAGAGGGTTCATATTTTTCCTAATGTTTCTGAAGCATTTTATCAGACGAGTTGATCAAGGGCAAGTAAATTAGCAAATGAGGCATGAGAATACTCTGAACGATTTTGAGCCTGACATGTAAAGGCCATTCATCACAGTGCCAAGAAGCAAATTTAGCCAACACTCTCTCCAGAACCCAGTGTTGCAAGTGTTTCTGAGAGACCATGACCCCAATTAGGTAGCCAAGCTGTCTAAAAACATGACCCTTAGGAATTCTTTTCTCATACCAAATTAGAGAGTCAAATTCCCTTGCAGATATGTCAATCAAGAAGACTTACATAGGTTCGGTGTAAGACCAGCTGCAAGAGCATACATATCTAGAGTTTTCATACATCTGTGAATATTGATGTTGTGGGCCTTCAAAAATAGAAAGGTGTCATCTGCAAACCCTTTGCCCGGGATATGCTTACCTCCTAATTGGAGGGTTTGCAAATAGCCCTATTGTACCAATTGATCCATGTATGCATACAGAGAGTGGGAGGCCACGGCAAAGAAAAGGGGGCTAACGGGACATCCTTGTCTTACCGATCTGGAAATGTATATTTTTTCCGAGAGTCTACCATTAATGCTCAATCTGGAGTAAGCATGTTCACCAAGCAGAGAGATACACCTGCTGATCCGAGGGCCAAACCCCATACCTTGCATGGTTGGCTGCACAAAGTCCCACTGCACTGTGTCAAACGCCTGGGCAAAATCTATCCGAAACATTACCATGTCTTGTTGTGAAGATAAGGCATGCTCTATGCCCAGCTGAACCGTCAAAATGTTATTAAATATTGACCTCCCTCCAATGAAACCTGTTTGAGCTGGGTGAATGTGTTTTCTGAGTTCGGAACCAATCCTGAAAGCAATGGCTTTTGCGAGTATTTTATAGAGTATCCCCATCATGGTGATAGGTCGCCAGTCCGCTAGGGTTTCGGCTAGATCTCCAAAAACATGGATCCTGCACTCAAACAGGGCATCATCAAACTCATCCCCAAAACAACCTTCCCTAAAATCTGTCTCTCTCTCTCTCTCTCTCTGTCTCTCTCTCTCTCTAGCACGTGTGCTAAATTTTCTTAACTCTAGACATCATGCATCGACATGTCGGCCCTAGATGCAATATATAGAAGTACATTGATTGTAGTAAATAAGTGCATGATATATATATACTTCAATATTTAATGTGTGTCCAACTCATGTTCTACTGAGCTTTCCTCCATTCTTCAAAATAAATTACAGTAAAGAAGCCCAGAACTTTCATCTACAACACTCTCTCTCTCTCTCTCTCTCTTTTTCTTCTCTTCCATCTGGAAGACGGGTTTATACACAAGTATAGTATAAAACCCGCCACAAGAGCACCATTGATTTTCACTCTCATGCATGGGACGTATATTATAAGTAGGGCTAGACAAGCATCATATTCTTGCGTCTGCATGCGTTATGTTCTTCTGTTACCTCTTCTTCGTCTCTAGCGTACACAAACATACGAAACTCTCTCTGATCTCTCTCTCCCTCTCTCTCGCGCGCGCGCCCTCACTCACCGCCCTGCCACCTCTTGCTCAACCCTGTCTCATAGACATTTGCATTCAGGCACAGAATCGTGAGGCAGCGTTATGGCCATGACTGGTGCAAATTGCACGCGCTGGGGCCGCACTGGTGCAAGCGGCTGCAAAGTCTTCCTGCAAGTGCCAGTAGTGGATGGAAATGACAATAATGTGAAGATGTCAGTGTACTCCTTGCTAGCCCCGCAGCCGCCGCTGCATGCGATAATGCAGGTACGCAGCTTATGACCTATGACCTAAACTCATTAATTGCGTTAATGATATTGCTTGCTAGCGCCTCCAGCACCGGAGCCGCCGCAGTGTGCGTTAACGTAGGTGGGCAGCTTATGACCTGTGACCTTACCTAAGCATGTTTTCCTAACGGTGGTATGCAGATAACTAGAGCTAATCAAATTCTCCATGAGCAGGCCTAGCTAGTTAATTATACTCTATTCTGGTGCGTTTTAAATTAACACATGATCAATAATGCCGTCTAATTAATTGTGCTACATGTGTCAGTCTTTGCCGGCAACATTAAATGACAGCAGTGCCATAAAACCGCTGCCGACGACTGTGGTCATCCGCAAGATTCCAACATCTGTGAGGTGTGCAGTACATTAACCCCTTCACACGCACTCAACAGGCATTTGTTTATGATTGTTTTTCTCAATATATCCCTGTCGAGCTTTTAGAAAGAAATTTTCTACCTCTGATTAATGCAGGCAACAAGACCTGCTTAAGTTCTTAGATTCATTTTGTGCCGAGAACAATTTGATGCAAGAGAGAGGCCAGTGTCTACTTGCTGCGAAATTCCATTCCATGCAGAAACGGCCTATGCGGAGACAGAGCAGCGATGTGGAAATCAATTATGTCCACATACCGTTGAGCAAGTAAGTCGAATGATTTTTTTGCTAAATTCTAAAATGATAAACATTTTCCTTTGACAGAAGTCCTAATTATCAGAAGTACAAAACTGCAGGAAAGGAGCCCATAAAGGGTTTGCTGTCATAAATTTTACTAAATTGAAAGGAGCAATGATCTTCAATGCCCTTCTTCACGAAAGACAGGTGGAAATGGGCCCGCAACGTCGTGCATTTGTTTGCAAAGTCGCATTCGCTGAAAAACAAATAGATGTAAGTACATCTCATGGAGAGAAGTAGGTATCAGATAGCTGGTAGGCTAACTCCCTAATTATCCCGTATATGTGTAGGGTCTGGAGGCAGAATTTGGCTCTACTCTTGCCACTTTGCAAAAGCCCATGCTTTTCAATCCACCATGCAACGGTGCCAAGTACAAGCTTATCGACTTTCTTCAGCGATGCCATCACCAAATCAGCCATGGAGATATTAATGTTGAGCATGCGCAAATTGTAGAGGAGGATGTCGTCCACCTTAATTTGCCTCCATACAGATCAGCTACGGCTCTGCCTGGAGAACTAGAAACCATTGAAGCAGCTCATGCTCATGTGCATAGAAAGTCCACAAAGAGAAAGAAAGCAGAAAATTCGCCAATGGCGAGCTCCGCATAACCGGCTGAGTGGTCTACGACAACGAAGGTTACAATGACACCAATGAATGGTGGCAAAGAAAGAAAGACGGAGAAATTGATGGCAAAGGGACAACAACAGGCGGCAATATATTGGCCACCGAACGTGATGTCAATGGCGATGAGGGGAAAGCTGGCAGCACAACTAACATCGACGACGGGAGTGTCTACTAAGAGAAAGTCTAAGAAGATAAAAGCAAAAATATTGGATGCAGGAGGTGGGATCATAGAGTCCGTGCCGCGACCAGCGTTGTCAAATGTGATGGGGTCCAATTGTCATTTGGATGATGAGGCTGGTGTTGCAATGAGGCAAAAGATAAGAAAGGTATACCATGGTATGCTCAGATTTTTCTTCAGTGGGATGAGCAAGTTATCCGTCTCTGGAATCATTTCATGTACACTATTCCTACTATGTTAATGACATCGTTCCAGCCATATTGTGTAAAGGCCACCTCTCTCTCTCCCACTCTCTCTCTCTCTCTCTCTCTCTCTCTCTCTCTCTCTCTCTCTCTCTCTCTATCTCACACACACACACACACACACACACACACACACAATACCCGTTGTCCCATTGGTTCAGTCTCACCAATGTAAGCAAAGAAGATGTTGCAATGTAGACTCCCCCCCTCCCCCGTGTGTGTGTGTGTGAGAAAGAGAGACCGCATAGGGATGACACCGAAATCAAAACCTCTCTCTCTCTCTCTCTCTCACACACACACACACACACACACACATACCAATATGTGCATGCTAACACATGTGTCCCACGCATGCATCCGAAGGTGTGTGCAAATGACACAGCAATACAGAATTGGCTGGGAGGCCCGTTGTCTATGAGTGGGTGAAGCAGACCGGAGCTACCATGTCGCCCGTCACTAAAAGGCAACATACACACAAAATAGCAGGCATGGGAGATAAGCGCACATGTAATTTGGAATTAATGTCGATTGCGCCAAGAGCGGGATATTCATATACAGTTGGCATGCATTCGCTCATTTCTAAGGTTGGTCACACGAGACACAGTATTCCGTAATAGATAACTGTGCTACCAAGCCTTTTTTTTGAATAAAATGTCGGTTATGGATACATTTTCTAGTCATGCAAAGGTTGTCGTATGCTCCTCAATGCCACGTGGAGGTTTCAAGGCGGCGACCACCGGCTCAATTTCGAATTGTAGGCATGACACCTCTGCATAGTCCATTGCAAGCCTTGTGTGGCGCCATCTACAACACCTACAGTGTGGTCAAAACGGGCTACATCCAAGGCAAATGCGGATTTGCAGCTCTACATTAATAGCTCTCTAGGTAGCCCTTTGCATGATTGTGCCAATTTTGGTATATTTACAAAAGGCTATGCTCAATAGAACTGATCGAGCCGGTTCAGTAAGATACGAGCCGACCACCACCTAAAGTTGACACACACACTCTCCTACACAAGTGTGGTGTATTTCCCTTTAAGGCTGGCTCTCGCCCCCCCTGCATGCATAAGCATTGGCGATAGCCCTCACAAGTGGTATCAAAGCCCTCTTCGACTTCAAGCCTGGATTCCCCTCTCCCACCCCACATGCATATATCCCCTTGGGAGAATCTTCGTGAGATATGGATGTGTAGGAAATCGGCCACTGCAAGAAATCAAGCAGTTGAATTGAGCCTATCTGAGAGTAACAAAGAATTAGGAGAAGCGGGGATAGGATAACGGAGAGTTGCAACAAGAGAATTGAGCTAAAACCATATTAGGTAGTTTGGTAAGAATATCACATTATGGGAATTTCCAAATTAACTACATTCATGTAATTTGAGAATTATCTAGTTTAAAGTGGGAAAATACGAGAAAAAAGTGTTGATTTATGGTTGGTAATTACTCTTCCCTAGCACTGGCTGTCAATGTTTTTTCCACGATGCTTCATGTACCTATATTGCATATTCCCTAGTAGGGTGCAATAGCTTGGAAATGAGTATGCCTCCAATGCATGGAGCCGTGCTCCCAGAAATCATGCTTTACTCCGTCTCGAGATAGCACAGCGAGAAGAGAACAAAAATTAACAACTGAGGTAAGGCACAAATCGGTTTATTGGAGTGTCGAAATTGAATGAGAGAGAAAGAATCCGTGCTTTACAGATAATGGACATGCCATGCATGTCAAAAATTGTGGCAAGAATCGACAAAGAAGCAACCTGTGGTGCATCATCATTCACTGATACCTTGATTGGACAAGAATAATTCTTGAAGCAATAATTATCTTGTGCAAATTGCTAGAATATCTCCTACAATTTTAATCATACATAAAACGAGGAAACCTTAAAAGCATGAAACCTCATACTTGTTGATTAGTCTGAATCCTTGTGCTCTAGTTGAAGTCTAGTCAAACCACAAGCACATCCCTTGGAGCATCTTGAGAACATGCTATTTGTCGAGTTTTTTCTTGAACGTTTTTTACTATGACCACACCTCACCCCCCCTAGCACATAGATCTAGTTTTGACCTAGAAGGGTGGAAAGCAACATATAGATGCACATGAGGCATCCACATTGATCATGAGGTTCTATACATCATATGACATCATTCCATCAACAGTAACACGATGCAAAACACCCGCGCCACTTTGATCGATCATAAACCATAACATCACATATATGCGAAAAAACAACTTTTTACCATTTTTGCGTCCATGCATTATATGCAATTGAAAGTGTTTGACCTCAAGCCAATGCATCGATATCAGCCCATAATATATACTAACACCTTATCAAATCACTTTTCCCCTATGAAACTCATGCAACAAACAATATCACGAAAAGAAAGCAACTTTATTTTAAACTTACATGGGAAAGGAACCTTTGGTAGCAATTCAATAAGCCCAATCTTTTAAAAGTTTGGAAGGGTGCAAGAAGCCACATATGTTGACAAAGGGTTGTAAGTGGTGGCTTCAAAGAGTCTACGTACTTAGAAAATAATTCACTAGCAAGTACATCCCAACTTAGGCTCCTATTATTGGGAAAGTGAAGCAAGGCACCCTCACCCTCATCCTTGGTAATGTTGACCTCAAGAGTAGTAGTAGAGCCACATAACCTTTGAGCATAGAATTCCTTAAAAATGAGCTATTGAACCTCAAAAGGACCTTTGTCAACAGGGTTTTGAATATATCCATAGGCTGATCCAACATTTGAAACACCATGGGAAATGGTTTGAGAGAACATGTTGGCATTCCGTAGTCATATATCCTCAAAGATAAGGTTAAAAACCAATCATCATGCATAAAATACATCCTATCCAATTGACTCAATGTAGTGGAACATTGGGCCGATTGGAATGTGTAACCTATTTGAGTAGGATGTAACCAAGATCATAGCTCTTCCTTAAGCACAGAGCATTGCAACATTGACGATGCCCTATGCTCAATTGTGTCCAACAGATGAGACGAAGAAGCACTACAACACGTCGCACAAAAATCGGTGCAGATATCGATGAGATAAAGTTAGTTTTAAAGATTAAAAAGCTTTGAAATAGGCCTCGAAAAAGACGTCGGATTTGTGTCGTCGGTATAAGCATTGGTATACTTTGCGTCAAAAACAGCTTAGAAATAAGCGTCGGAATCAGCCTAGAGATAAGCGCTGGTAATTGCAAAGGATGTTCTGATGCATTTTCTGAAGTTTATATCCACACCTGTAGCATACTCTGCACCGACGACCAAACATGCAATTTTTTCTCGGCAGAGAGAATTGAGAACTGATGCTAGATGTACTGCAGCAAAAGGAAGAGACCATATAGAAATGGGAAAGGCATTGATGCGCTCTTTTGTAGATGAAAACTCATAGAAAATGCCACATAAGAGTATAACTATGGAAGATGGTACCAGAGAAACCTTGCTTGCAATACCAAACATGTACAAGCAAATAGACATCTTACATGATGTCAATAAAACACTCAAGAGTATGAGTCTCAAGCCAATATCTAGCACTACATTCAATAGGGTTTGGAATACAAAGTTTGCTAATGTGACCTTGTAAACAACAAGCGGGTTCTCGAAATGTGTCGTGTGTAGTCTCAACTAGAGTCAACAAAGCATGATGAGTTGATTTCACGTTTGAAGGATGAACATAAAATTCACACGATGCAACAACAAAGCTGTAGAAATGTGTACTACACCTGGCGTAAGTTCTCGCAAATGCAAAAGGATAAGTACTTATGCATTATACATGATAAAATGGACCAAAAGAAGACAGCAATACCTAGATTGTGAGTGAACTCAAAAGACCATGCGAATTAACAAGTATGATAACACATGGGCATGGGCATGGGATGTATGGTCATTTCTTGCTAAATGGTCCATGGCCGTCAGATCCGAATGCTACAAATGGTCCCTTGCATTATGCTTACAGAATTTGGAAAGAACAGAGAACCATGGGCTAGGTGATTTATGCGATGATGGTATGCCACGCAACAATGTAAATTGTTCAATGCATTGAATTCAAGGACAACTCTAGACCACCAAAACAGAATGATAAAAGAGCGTGAGAGGAATGCATCAGTAGCACTAACACCACCGTTGTCTATTGAAGGATGTAATGGAGAGATTTCTAACTTGCAATCAGCCTCCTCTCAATGTATTGTGGATACGATGTCCACTCACGTGTTTCAAAAATTGCATGAGAATCTTCTATTACAGCTAGATAATTGTGCAGGAGAGAATAAGAATCGATATTTATTTGCATACTTATCCTTGCTAGTAGCAAAAGGTGTTTTCAAAACCGTGCATTTGGGATTCTTAATGGTGGGTCATACACTTGAGGACATAGATGCAATGTTTAGGAGGTTCTCAGAGAGAATATTACGAACAGGAATGGCCTACACTTTTCCACATTTGAAGGAACATTTTCAAAAATGTGAAAGTTAAGCATAGCACCATTTCTGATGACGCAAGTTCCTTACTTCAAATCCTTTGTTAAAGGGTACATGTGTGATGGACAAGATGCTCTTGTTGGACACTCTTAGCCACTTCAATTTTGTTTCTTTATGCAAGGTGAAATCCCAGTAATGCAGTACAAAATTCACCCCAAATCACCTGATTGGATGCCGAGGGAGTCAAGAATTGAGTTGTGGAAAAAAGAAAGGGAAACCAAAATTGCCAGTAGGTTGTCCAGATGTGGTTCCTATAGTAGACTATGTGAGGGATAGTCCGCTTGTTATTCAAGGGATTAAGACATATCTTGAATTGTGGAAAAGATGGACTCTACTAAAGGGAAAGGAGCACGATTCTACAAAATACATGGACCTAATTATTATTTATTGGCAAAAAATAATTAGTGAGCTTGAACAACCAACCAATAAACAAATTGGTGAATATACATCATTTTGGCCAAAGACTACAGGGAGTCATCGAATGCAACAAATAGAGGAAGACATAGATGAGTTTGAAGGATATGAAGAATTGATTGATCACTATGTTGGTCCTCAAAGTGCAAGGCCACGGGAAGGTTTTAGGCCTCAAATTGATGTAAGGAAAGGGGATTTTGTTCTTGTGATACCCGCAAATCCAGCATATCTAATATGGCTAGGAGTTGCAGAGTCAGATGTTGATGTAGACAGCTCATCTCTTAACTACAAGAAAGTTTTCATTCAATATTGGGCACCCAAAAATCGGGAAAAAAATCCCACAATCCAACAACAATATGAGGATTGTTGGAAAAAGAACTTGTGCTGCAATCTTGCTGACCCACAACGTTGGGAGTGTGTTGATGCAGTTGTGTGGTCATGGATTCCAAGGGGTGGAAGACTTGCAGAAGCAATTAAAATCCCATCCAATGTTCTGGAGAAAGCACAAGCTAGCTAAATAGGAGAAACTCAATAGCATTTCATTTTCATATATTGTTTTCCTTGCTATCCGTGTCTATGTATGTTTTATAAAGTATCAATTAACACCAACATGAAAATAAAATTTTGGATGGGACAAAAAAAGGTGTCTCTCAACACCACCGTTTTCTTGAGAATCTATCTTTTTGTCGAATGTAACACAAGTCCTCAAGACAAGTCTGAAAATAAATGAGATATTCCCAAATCAAATGGGAAATAGGAATCCATAGGCATTGAAGTCAGTCCCAAAGATGTGGAATTTTTCCATTTCATAAAAAAGAGTGTTAAATTACAATGTGTAAGCAGTGACTAGCTATTCAAATTGAAGTACTAGAGAGGAGTACCAATATGTCACAAATGCACTAATGCTCTTGATACTTCAAGCATGTTGTAGGCAATACTATTGTATTCATGAAGGTCTCTTCTGCATGTCATGTCACTAATAACCCTCTACAAAGCATTTTGCTTAAGGGTGAGAGTTGTAAGGCTGTAATCGGTAAGGTTTTACCAGGTGATTATGACGCATCATCACATCTCTATGAATCTTTTGGGAATTTCTACTCACTTATGGAGATAACAAATGAATGCAAAGTGAGTGGTTGTGGGTCTTTCCTCACCCATCTTAATCATCTCTTACACCTAGACATGTGTATGTGTGTGTGTCTATGTGTGCACATGTGCACGCCCATACAATATACGATAGCATCTTTTGAAATTTCTACAAACACTAATGATGGGGGTAGCTCCTTTAGCATTGTATCTCTATTCGTATAAGAATCTTATATGGACCCTATACAAAAGCAAGATTGGCAGCACTGTGATGTCATATGAAGCTTCAGGTGTGGAGTCGCTTGGGCTATTATCATGGGGTGAATTAGATCCAAAGTCAATTCTAAGCATAATTTGCACGGCTTCCATTCCTTTGAGTTCTCTTGTTCTTTTCCTAGCAATCAATTGTCTTGTGGCCATGGACATCACATACCTTGCAATATGGCTTGTTCAGCCAAAAACCTGCATGGTTTCCTACCATGATTGTTGCTAGTAAATGATTGAAAACAATTTGACCGACAAAAGCCTTTGCTTTGTGAGCCAGTATGGATTGGTAAGTTTGTTTTTGAGATGTGCGATCAAACATGGCCATAGTGAGGCTATTTGAGGATGTTACAATGGTGTGGATTGTGTTTTTCTGAAGGATTGCAAGAACAAGTGTTGGGATGGTGAGATGCATAGCACACTTTGTGGTATTGAAGGGTTGCCATGATGATGGTAGTGCAGCCAATAAGAGAATCTCTTGGACAGTCATGGAGACAACCACTCCTGAAAGAAGGGTCTCATATAGTAGAAGAAGCAATGAACCTATTGATTGGAGAATGTATTGATCATCTGTAAATTTAGTATCTACCTGCTTTTTTGTGCCCTCCATATAGAGGAGTAATTCCACCTTTGCACTTAGGTCAAGGGTTTTTTAATTAGCAATCTCCTTCTTGTTAACGGCATTTGTAGGGTTGGCTTGAGGTGGGCACTGCGATGTGCCATTAGCAACTTTGAGAGGGTCGTGATTCTTCAAGATGATCTCCATTGTCATCCTCCAGTGCTGATATTTCTTGTCATTTCATTTGTCCACTTTATACGACCTCCTAGATTGTGCCATCTTTGCCTGATTGTACCGGACGAGTAAGCAAAACGTACAATACTATTGTAAGTTGGGTCCCATGAGTGCGTGGGAAAGAAAAGCATGAGTGGGTTCTCAATTCATGATTGTAATTCATCATACCATGTAGAAAAGTGCTTTGCGCATACAATATGCAAGATAGGAGAAAAGAGGAGACGATGCACACAGAGAACATGACAAGAAATGGGTGGTATTCACTAGGTCAGAGCTCTTTATATTACATGGGTTGCCATTTTGGCTCACCCTTTTGTTATTTTATTTTGTCTAAGTTACTACTATTTTAAAAGAAAATCGTAAACATCATCAATTAAAACAAGAACAAAATCATTAAGGGGCAAATTGTTTTGTTTTGTGATGTACTTTGAAGCATTATTTAAAGAATTTAAAGTTTGTGGTTCTCTAGCCACATTTGTAGATATGGCAGCATTGAAATTTTGCATGATTCCAAAAATGAAAATTTGAAAGGTGTTATTCTTAACGAGGTTTGGAAAAAACCCTAAAACACAAGAAGGCTATATATCTAACTTATATAATGGAGAGAAACTTTCCGCAAACAATCCAACGACGAATGGAGGCCGCACCTCAATGCTGAATCACATAATTCATAAAGCAAATATTAAAAAATGGTAAAAGAGACAATCGTCGTGGTCTTCGTTTGTTGAGGTGACCTATTATGGATGTGCATGCGGGTAGGAGTAGTATGATGATCTCTCTCTCTCTCTCTCTCTCTCTCTCTCTCTCTCTCTCTCTCTCTCTCTCTCTCTCTCTCTCTCTCTCTCTCTCTCTCTCTCTCTCCGACGCGTACCCATGAGGCTTAATTTCCACCCTCAAATGCATACACACCTATACTCCAACGAGCGATTGTCGATGTTAAAAGATCAGCGTGTTTGCAAGTGAGGTCTATGATCTCCAATCCAAGTAAGTCTCTCTCTCTCTCTCTCTCTCTCTCACACACACACACACACACACACACACACACACACAGAGGACCCTATGTGTTGCCTCAATTTGCTGCCAATATGTTTTTCGTTGCATGCACCGCATGAATACAGTACGTTAACAGACGTGAATACACTACGCTAGGAAATTCATATCACTATATGTAGCACCAATATAGATGACAATACACTAAGAGGTTTCCATCAGCCCCGTTATTCCCTCTCTCTCTCTCTCTCTCTCTCTCTCTCTCTCTCTCTCTCTCTCTCTCTTTCCCCACCTTCACCTTCACTCCGTCCTCTCTCTCACTACTATCTCCCCTAGTGACAAAAAGTCATTGATAGCTTGCAGTCAAGAGAATTGATTCGTCTCTTTCTCTCTCTCTCTCTCTCTCTCTCTCTCTCTCTCTCTCTCTCTCTCTCTCTCTCTCTCTCTCTCATACACACATACATGTGCGTGCGTGCAAACACACACAAGCTTGCATAAAGATAGTGGATTCTCTTCTTCTTAGAACGAGTATGTTTACCATGCGATCGTATGTGCAACAGGATGTGGTTGCCTTCGTTTTCATTTACCGCATCCTCACAAATTGGATGTTACGTGATTTTATCTTGCTGCATATATTCACACATTCTACCATGTTTGCAGCTAGATCGTATCATTGCTATCTTGGACTTTCTTTGCTTCCAAACAGGGAAAGCTTATGGGAGGATTGAAGAACCCCTCAATTAATCTCTCTCTCTCTCTCTCTCTCTCTCTCTCTTTTCCCACCTTCACCTCAACTCCGTCCTCTCTCTCAGTACTATCTCCCCTAGTGACAGAAAGTCACTGATAGCTTGCAGTCAAGATAATTGATTCGTGTCTTTGTTTCTCTGTCTCTTTCTCTCTCTCTCTCTCTCTCTCTCTCTCTCTCTCTCTCTCTCTCTCTCTCTCTCTCTCTCTCTCTGTGTGTGTGTGTGTGTGTGTGCTTACTGTTGTAGGGAAAAACCAAGTCATGTTTCTTGATACCCTTACTTTTGAGCTTTTCATTTATCTTTGCCAAAGCCTTATCTTGCATCTGCCCATAATGCTTCAATGCACTCATCCTATTGAGCTGAACCTCTTGTAAATATAAGAGCCTCTCTTTGAATGCATCACTAGGTGGCCCAAGCAACTTTTCTAACATCTTGAGTGCAGGCAACTCTACTTCCACAGGCAATAGTGCTTCCTTTCCATATACCAAATGAAATGGAGTAAACCCTGTACCTGTCTTCACCGAAGTACGGTAAGCCCATAATGCACTAGGCAATTCCAAATCCCAATTCTTTCCTTGGTGCTCTGTCACTTTTGAAAGAATTTGTACCAACTCACCATTGGATCTTTCATTTAGGCCATGACATTGGGGATAATAAGGAATGGTATGCTGGTGCCTAATCTTCATCTTCGTGCCTAGCTAAAAAATCTAGCAATTTAGCTCTAAATCCTGGCCCCTTATCTGAAAGTAGCTCTAATGGCACCCCAAACTTGCAACATATTTCACCATACACAAATTTTGCCACATCCTTTGTAGTGATCTGTTTTACTGCAATAGCCTCTTCCCATCTAGAGAGATAGTCCACTACAATCAAAATATAGATTTTGCCCCTGCTTGTAATAGGTAACGGGCCTATTGCATCAATCCCCCACTTTTCAAACACATCAAATGCCATAATGGTTTTTCATAGCTCTGGCTTCAACACTCTCTTCCCAAATGCTTTTCACCTATTACAAGACCTACACCAATGGTGAACATTCTTGTTTAAACTAGGCCATACATACCCCTCTTGCAAGATCTTATGCAAGGTGATCTTTAGAGCAAAATGTCTGCCACGTGCGCCTTCATGATTCTCTTCCAACACTATAAATCTCCTTCCACCAAGGTACACATCTCAACTCGAGATCAGCCCCTTTCATGTATAAGACATCACCAATCACTTTGTACCTAGATGCTCTACGCACAAAATCATACTTCTTAGACTTTGGAATGTCCTTCGGAATGATTCCTGTTAGCAAAAACTCATCTTCTTGAGCCAAACTGTCCCGGCCATGATAAAGAGGTAAATTGGTCCTCAACACAAATAGCTCCCCAATCACGCTTTGAGATGCTTCACGTGCCTCTATATTTAGAGCACGTTCAATGTGTCTGATGCTCCATTTTTCAAACTTTTTTAACAGACCTTTAATTTTGAAACACATTTCCTTCAATGAGGTGTTCTTGCTCTTCCACACACGTCCCAATACTTGCTTCACAACTAACAAGGCATCGCCTTTTATGCTCAACCTTCTAGTCCCATGCTTCAAAAAAATGTGTAATCCAGCTTCCAAAGTTGCATATTCAGCCTCATTATTATTATGAGCATCCAATTTGAACCCTCTCTTGCATACTAGCTTCCCCTCTAGATCATAAAGTGCTATACTCCCTGAAGCCACATCATGGCTCTTCCTGCATGAGCCAACAAAGAACAAAAACATGTGCATTGTTGATCTGTGGAACTTCTTCAACTATTCTTCTCACCACCTCTTCCTTAACAAGAAGGGAATTCTCCTTGTCAGTCAACAAATCATCTAGGGTAGCTCTTGTACTGTCTTCCACTAAAAAAGAGAACTTAAACTCTTGCACCTCAATTACCCATTTCTTCACCACATTTGACATGTTAGTGCCATTAATTAATTGTGGCAAAAAAACGTAACTCGTCAAGAAAACAAAAGGTCATGGTAGCAAGTAATGATTAAATCGTTGCGACAAGCGAATATTACACTAGCCATCACTAGCTCTACTTCTGAGAATTTTCTCTCTACTACCAACTTTACTCGGCTTGCACAATACACTGGTCTGATATAATGGTTGCCCTTCCCCTTTTGCAATATCATGGATCCAATGGCATCATCCCCTACTAATGGATTTACATAAAAAGTTTGCTCCCAATGAGGAGCTTGCATGGATGACAACCCCCCTAACACCTCTTTCACCTCTTGAAACACTTCTTCACATTTGTCATCCCATTGCAATGGATCATGCTTTGCCACTTGTTGTAATGGATAAAGGAGCTACGAAGACAATGAAATAAACCAGGCCATGTACTTCACTTTGTGTATAAAGGTTGGCAATTGCTTTGTACTCGTAGGTGATGGAAGAAGAATAATAGACTTAACCTTGTCTGGATCAGCCTCAATGCCAATTTCTGACACCATATTTCCCAATAACTTCCCCCTTGGATGTGCTAGATGACATTTCTTTGGATTTAGTTGTCCTCCACATTCATCATATCGAGCCAATACCATCTGCAGCTTCTCATGGTGTTCAACCCTATTGCTGTAGACGCAAAAGTCGTCCATAAAAGCTTTAACACAACTACCCAATTTTCTCTCTCTTGATAGAAAGATGGTCCATTTGACAACCCAAATGGGAATACCTTGTAGCAATAGCAACCCCATGGCGTAATGAAAGTTGTCTTTGTTCGGTCTTTAAGAGAAATCTTCAATTGAAAATAGCCTGAAAAACCATCACAGACACTGTACCTCTCATAACCTACCACTAAATCCAAGATCTGATCGATGAATGGAAGAGGATATGGGTTCTCCTTAGTGGATGCATTTAAGGGTTTAAAATCTACAAAAATCCTCCACTTCCCATCCTTCTTTGGGCTGACTAATACTGCACTCACCGATTCAGTGATCTCTAATGAGACTATGAACCCTGCTGTCAATAACTTGTCCACCTCTTCCCTCAAGGCTTCCATCTGCTCTTGACCCATCCTTCTTAACCTTTGTCGCATTGCCTTAGCACATTATTTCATCTCTATATGCATCTCTTCTCCTTTGAACCCTCTAATCTTTTCATATGAAATAATGAACAAATCAGGAAAACTAGCTAGCATATGAAATTATATCTCCTTCTCCATAGCTGAGAGGTCTCCACTGATCATTTGTGTCATCAATTCCTGCTTCTTTGACAATTCAACCTTGTTTTGCATCAGCTCTTCAATCACTTCATAAGGCCCTTTACTTTCATGTTCAATCTCATTCACAAATGCAACTAAACCATACTCCTGGATTTCTTTGTCTATCAAAAGAAATGCAACATCAACATCCTCATCACTGCTGGTAGTACTATCACTGTCCTCATCAGTCACTGTGGAATAGTCTTCATCACTAGACTCATCCTCATCTTCATAAAGCTCTTCTAATTGTTTCCTTGTGTCCATATTATATAGCTTCTTGGCACCTGTCTTTCCATAGAGGCTAATTGTACCACGTCTCCAATCTTGAACAACTCCCAATGCACTTAACCATGGTCTGCCCAATATAATATGATATACTCCCAACCTTGCTGGTATCACATGAAAATCAACCACCTCCTTTGCATCATATGCCTCCACTTCTAAGCTCTTTACAACACCCAACATTTTACATTTTGATGGTTTGCCAATCTAATCCGAAAGGCTGACACCCCAGTCACTGTAAGACCCATCTTTTCAACTCATGAGTGTGTTATGACACATATTTCGGCTCCACCATCCACATAACCTTGTCCCAGGTTTTTTGCTTTTGTGCCACACATCTACTATTGGGCAATTGTCTGGTAGCTCTTCTATTGCCAATACCTTTACTAAACCTTGTCCCAGGTTTTTTTCTTTTGTACCACACATCTACTATTGGGCAATTGTCTGGTAGCTCTTCTATTGCAAACGCCTTTACCAAACCTCTCTCTGGTTCTTTCTCCATTGGGTTAACCATCCTCTTCCATTGTTGCTTTAGCTTAGGAACCATCTCTATAAGCTTCCCAGAAGTAACATCTGCCTTCCTCCTTGTCAGATCCTCCTTCAAGTCATAGCAACAAGATATGGCTATGAATATTCTCGTCAACGGCTTTCCTTCTGGCCAGCGTCTGTTCCTCCTTTCCAAGTTCAAGGATTTCCAGGCTAGAAAGCAAAGATGTTGTTAATTCTTGAACGCGATGAACTCTCCGATGTTGTTCTTGGAAATCGTGTTTTTCCGCCTCAGCCTGTTGATACGGATAATGATAACATGCTTATCACTGAAGGACCTATATTTGAAGATGGGAATGTTGCCTATACGGATTGGCAACGACGTGATAAAGCAGCTCGTCGGTATATTCTTTCTGCTCTTACTGATTCCCTTTTGCTTGATATGGATGAACTGCCTACTTCCCACGACGTATGGAAGTACCTTATTGCAAACTTTCAGAAGAAATCTGTTACAGAAATACTTTATTTGAGAGGGTTGCTTAACAAGTTACAATATGAACTTGGTACTGCCATGACGGGACATATTGAATCTTTCAAATCTATTATTAATCAACTTGCTGCTGTCGGTGATCCTGTTCCACAAAAGCAACTAATTACACTTCTCCTTGATACGGTGAAGGAATCTTCTTATGATAACATTGTTACTATTCTCTCTAATAAAGATGGTCTTGATTTCGACCAAGCATGCATGTCTTTAATTGAATACTCTCAACGTCAAGAACGTCGGAATGCTGGTCATGATACAGCTATGATTTCACAAGAGGAGACTGAGTCACAACAGATGAAACGTGCTTTCTATGCTCGAAGGAAACCGCAGAGGTGGCCGTCGCGGTAATATTTTCTCTCGTCTCAAATTTCCTAATAGGCAATGTTCTTACTGCAACAGAAATGGCCATACTGAAGATGATTGTTGGGCACGTCAATATGATGAAGAACACAATATCACCACAAAATAACCACGTTTATCTAGAGACTCGTCTTCTTCTTCTTGTGAATATTGTGCACGATCTGATCATCCCACTCATATGTGCTATAAGGGTCGATTCGACACAGATCGGAATAGGGTATATGCTATTGAACATCGAAACAACATTGTACGAGAAACAAGCTGCGTCCTATGTTCAGTTTCTCCAGACAGAATACTTCATGTATGTGATGGATCACTTTTTATTGTTGATTCTGGTGCTACAAAAAATATGACATATCAGTCTAAGTGGCTCCATAACTATCATCCACTACCAGTTCAACGTGTTGTTTATCTTGTTGATGATACTACTTGTCAAGTAAAGGGTATTGGAGACTTATATCTTGGTACCTTATCTTCTTCCACTCGAATTTTGCGAGGAGTATTACATGTACCAGATCTTCAACGTAATCTTCTTTCAGTTGCTAGACTTGTTGATCTTGGTCTGTTTGTTGGATTTGATCATACCAAATGCCGAATTGAGAAAGATGGACAGACTATAGCCACTGCTCCTCAACACGGTAATTTGTTTGAACTCTCTCTCAACGATGTTGTAGCAAATATTGTCACTGCTCCAGGTGATCATGATTGCAAAGTATGGCATCACCGTTTTGTTCATGATGATTTCTCAAAACTCCTTGATCTTCAACGTCGTGATCTTGTTCATGGCATGGATCTTAAAGCCCATCCCCATATGGGAATTTGTGAATTTTGTGCTCTTGGGAAACACAATCGTAAACCCTTTCCTCTTTCAAATACAACTCATTCTCATGACATATTGGATCTTGTTCATACTGATATATGTGGACCTCTACCTTCTTCGAGATCACAATATCTCTACTTCATTACTTTCATTGATGATTTCTCAAGGTATACGACTGTATTTCTACTTAGACAAAAATCTGAAGCCTTATCTGTTTTCAAACAATTCCACAAGGCTGCGGAACTTCAAACTGGTCGTCGCCTTAAGAAGCTTCGTAGTGACAATGGAGGCGAATACGTTTTTCGAGAGTTTGTGAGTTACTGTGCTGACAATGGAATTCATCATGAACACACTATTCCATATTCGCCTCAACAGAACGGTGTTGCTGAACGAAAGAATCGCACTATTCTCAATGCTGTAAGTTGTATGCTGATTCATTCTGGCTTATCTCGTGTTTTCTGGGCTGAAGCTACTTTGACAGCAGCATTTATTCAGAATCATCTTCCTACTACTGCACCCTCTGGTAAGATACCCATCACAGCATGGACAGGTGACATTCCTTCTGTATCTCATTTTCGAACCTTTGGATGTATTGCTTATATTCATGTTCCCAAAGAAACACGAACAAAGCTTGATGCTCCTGGTCTTAAAGTTATTTTTATTGGATATTCTGACACTTCCAAAGGCTACAAATTCTATGATCCTTCCTCCAAGAAAGTAATTGTGAATCGTGATGCTACTTTTAACGAACAGCTTATGGGAGGCTCATGGTCCATGGATGATTCTGATGATACTAAATCATTGCTTCAGGCTTTTCCATTTCTTTCAGAAGATGAAACTCTTCCTATAGAGCAACTTTCCTCTTCACAACCATCCATTCCAAATGTTGCCAATGATGATATTGATATTTTTGTTGATCTGCCTATTGATTTTGAACATGGCTCATGTCATGTTTATGATGACGATATTGTTGAGAATGCTTTCTCTACTTCTGAAGATCCCGTTACTTATGATGAGCTATCTCTTCACCACAAAAGGATCAATGGCGAGAGGCTATGGAAGCAGAGTACGATTCTCTTATCTCTAAAGGTAGATGGATACTAACTGAATTACCTCCTGGTCGTACAGCTATTAAATGTAAGTGGGTGTATAAGACAAAAGTAAAAGCAGATGGATCTTTTGACAAGTTCAAGGCGCGTTTAGTTGCAAAAGGTTACTCCCAAGTAGCTGGTGTTGATTATCAAGAGACTTTTTCACCGGTTGTTCGCATTACAAGTGTTCGAGTTTTATTGGCATTTGCTGTTCAATTTGATTTAGAAGCTCATCAAATGGATGTGCGAACTGCTTTTCTTAATGGTGACTTGGAAGAGGAAATTTATATGGAACAACCAGAAGGGTTTGTTATTCCAGGTAAAGAAGACCTTGTTGCTCAACTCCATAAGGCACTATATGGTCTCAAACAAGCTTCGCGAGCCTGGTTTACAAAATTTGATCTTTTTCTTACCTCTAAAGGATTCATCTCTTGCTCGTCAGACCCCAACTTATACATAAAACGCCAAGGTAGCAGTTTTGTGATTCTTGCTCTTTATGTGGATGATACCATCCTTGTTTCCAATGATTTGGGATTTCTTCAGCAAGTGAAAAAGTTATTGTCTTCTGCATTTGATATGGTGGATCTTGGAGAGATTCACTCTTGTCTTGGCATTCAAATCCAACGGAACCGTACAAAAGGTATTTTATTCCTTCGAAAATCAAAGTTTATTGCAGATACTATTCAAAAATTTGGTATGGAATCTGCACATTCAGCCAACACACCTTGTCTTGCGAGCTCTACAAAGAACACTTTTGACAGTGGCGGTCAACTTGTCAGTTTGTTGGCATGAACACTCGTCCTGATATTCTGTTTGCTGTTAATTATCTTGGACAACATCTTGCATGTCCTTCTCTTAAGCATCGGTCTGCTGCAAAGCGTGTATTGAAATACTTGAAAGGAACTACAGATTTTGGTTTAGTCTATCGACGACAACTCACATCGGATTCTATGCAATCTCTTTCTCTTTTGGGTTACACAGATGCAGAGTGGGCAAGCTCACATTTATCTATGCGATCTACTAGGGGAAATTGCTTCTTTATAAATGGTTGTCTTGTTTCTTGGACCAGCAAGAAACAACGTTGTGTTGCAGTTTCTACGACTGAGTCAGAATATGTTGCGGCATTACTTGTAGCTCGTGAGTTGATTTGGCTTCGACAAATGCTGGTTGATATTGGTCACTCTCCTCTTTCTAGCATACCCTTGCGGTGTGACAACCAAAGTGCTATTAGTATTGCAAAAGACTATGTTCAACATAATAAGTCAAAGCACATTGCTGTCCATTATCATTATGTCAGGTATGAAGTACGCAAAGGAACCATTATGGTTGAACACTGTCCAAGTGACTAGATGATTGCAGACATTTTGACCAAAGGCCTCAATGAGTCACGTTTCATCCTCTTGCGCTCGGAGCTTGGAGTTGCTTCGGCCTCACTCTTTCTAGATTAGCTTCTTTGCTATTGTAATAGCTTTGTACATATGACATTGTAATCTTTTAGGTACCATGCACTATGCACACTCCACATTTTCACATTGAGATATCTAAGTCACTTGAATATTTGTACATAGATGCACAATTCACTTTCACATCATCACCGCTGGTTCATATTTTCACATTCTATAGGGGCTTGGGTTTTTCCCTTGAACTCCCCAAGGGTTTTTTCATCCAAAGCTAGAGACCTTTGTTTGAGTGGGGGTGTTGGAGCTATATATGGCTCACTCTACTGAACTTGGTCTCACCTATATATTTGTATCTTGTCCTCAATATGAATCAGTCTTTGGGAGCGTATATGGTGTGTCTCTTGTCTCATCTCTCTCTCTTTCTCTCTACATCTCAACATACAAATTAGTAGTTAGAGAAATTTTGGGTATAAGGGATGCAGCTGTCAAGAATACTGTAATAGCAGATTGGAACCACTAACAAAAGTAGCCGATTGTGGACAAAGTACATGACTGTGGGAAAACCGGTTCAATAGGTGCATATTTTGAGGTCTTTATGATCTTGACATTGAAGGAAAAAATAACAATTATGTAAGAATCGGTGTAACCAACAGGGATCAATGATATTGTGGGAGCTTTGCATAGGAATATTCTTGGCTGATGAGCTGGAGTTCTTTTGCGATTGAATGCCCATGGTGATAGTTGTAGGAAACATAAGGTACTAGGTTGGAAGAGCCTTGCAATGTAGAGCTTAAACATGTTGCATTGGTACTGCAGATGGGTAGTACTATATAGTACCTATCTCCCTCTCTCTCTCTCTCTCTTTTTTTTTGGGAAAACTTGCTCTTTATATTACAATAATTTACAATCTGCTGTCATACTGACAGCTTTTGTATGATCCATACCACTTTGTCTCTGAAGGCTTGATCTGTTAAAGAGAGAGCATCTTCCATCATCCTATCTCTAATGACAAACAAGGGAACTGTATGATTGACACTCTGGCCCGGATCAAATGTACATTGATTTCTCATATTCCATACAAACCATAAGAACCATACTCTGAAGGACTGTAGTGCAAACTCAAGTGCTCGATCTTCTGGGATTTGGAGCTTGAAAAAGTTCATCTGATACCTAGATATGGAGATCCCCCAAGCATCATACCACATCCATTTTGCCCACTTCCACCATTCCATAACAGGCTTGCATGACCAGAATATATGTCTAGTGGTTTCAGGACAAGAGCATCTGATGCATTTGCCAGAGGTAATACCCTTTTTCTTTAGATTCATGGCAGTGGCCAATACACCTGTGAGAGCTCTCCACAAAAAAAGCCTGAATTTAAACTGATTAGGAATCAACCATACATTTGCAAGAGTTTTTTGCTACCAATATGCATCCTGATGAAGGGACCATTGTGAATTACATCTTACAAAAATATTTGGTTTTGGTAACAACAAAGCATAAAAGACAGAGGTGTTAGCGGTCCACCAATCAGCTGCCTGATTAGGAATGTTCCAATCCCGATGTCGTTCTTCCAGATTGAGAGCATCTCTACGAGGCAAGCCTTGAATCTGAGCACAAAGCTGATGCCAAGGTATTCTGAAGCCAAACCCTAGTCTATATTGGCGTCTGGCAACCGAAAAGAGTTTCAAGTCGAGGTTAGAATCAACCATCTTCTGAATTTGATTGAGACCTTTTTTGTGCATCGGAGTGCAACCTTACCCAACAACCTGGCTGGTGGGGTTTTAAAAGCAAAGCTCTAGAACAAGCTCTCCACCCCCCCCCCGAAATGAGTTCCCTGTATACCTAACCCTACCTTGCCAGACCAAAGCAGAGCATATCATCTTCCAAGAAGATATTAACATACTTGACACGTCATATCCTGTTTTAAGAGGAGCAGCTGAGAAAAATTTATCCCAGGCTGTCATATTCCAGATTCCATGGAAGTAAACAATTGATTTGTCAACCAGCTTCCACAAGCATAAATCCCAATCGTTATCAGAAGCCAGCATATGCTTGATAAGGGAGCCCCTCCTGGCTTGAGCATGGACCTGTAGATTCAAGATATTTAAGCCTCCCTGAGAGTATGGTACTGCAGTTTTGCTCCAAGCAACCAAAGCATTGGAAGATCGAGAGGAGTTCCACAAAAACTTAGCCAAGACCGAGATGCATTTCTGAAGCATTTTATCAGACGAGTTGATCAAGGGCAAGTAAATTAGCAAATAAGGCATGAGAATACTCTGAACGATTTTGAGCCTGACATGTAAAGGCCATTCATCACAGTGCCAAGAAGAAAATTTAGCCAACACTCTCTCCAGAACCTAGTGTTGCAAGTGTTTCTGAGAGACCATGACCCCAATTAGGTAGCCAAGGTGTCTAAAACATGACCCTTAGGAATTCTTTTCCCATACCAAATCAGAGAGTCAAATTCCCTTGCAGATATGTCAATCAAGAAGACTTACATAGATTCAGTGTAAGACCAGCCGCAAGAGCATACATATCTAGAGTTTTCATACATCTGTGAATATTGATGTTGTGGGCCTTCAAAAATAGAAAGGTGTCATCTGCAAACCCTTTGCCCGGGATATGTTTACCTCCTAATTGGAGGGTTTGCAAATAGCCCTATTGTACCAATTGATCCAGGTATGCATACAGAGAGTGGGAGGCCACGGCAAAGAAAAGGGGGCTAACGGGACATCCTTGTCTTACCGATCTGGAAATGTATATTTTTTTCGAGAGTCTACCATTAATGCCCAATCTGGAGTAAGCATGTTCACCAAGCAGAGAGATACACCTGCTGATCCGAGGGCCAAACCCCATACCTTGCATGGTTGGCTGCACAAAGTCCCACTGCACTGTGTCAAACGCCTGGGCAAAATCTATCCGAAACATTACCATGTCTTGTTGTGAAGATAAGGCATGCTCTATGCCCAACTGAACCGTCAAAATGTTATTAAATATTGACCTCCCTCCAATGAAACCTGTTTGAGCTGGGTGAATGTGTTTTCTGAGTTCGGGACCAATCCTGAAAGCAATGGCTTTTGCGAGTATTTTATAGAGTATCCCCATCATGGTGATAGGTCGCCAGTCCGCTAGGGTTTCGGCTGGATCTCCGAAAACATGGATCCTGCACTCAAACAGGGCATCATCAAACTCATCCCCAAAACAACCTTCCCTAAAATCTCTCTCTCTCTCTCTCTCTCTCTCTCTCTCTCTCTCTCTAGCACATGTGTGCTAAATTTTCTTAACTCTAGACATCATGCATCGACATGTCGGCCCTAGATGCAATATATAGAAGTACATTGATTGTAGTAAATAGGTGCATGATATATATGTACTTCAATATTTAATGTGTGTCCAACTCATGTTCTACTGAGCTTTCCTCCATTCTTCAAAATAAATTACAGTAAAGAAGCCCAGAACTTCCATCTACAACACTCTCTCTCTCTCTCTCTCTCTCTCTCTCTCTCTCTTATTCTTCTCTTCCATCTGGAAGACGGGTTTATACACAAGTATAGTATAAAACCCGCCACAAGAGCGCCATTGATTTTCACTCTCATGCATGGGACGTATATTATAAGAAGGGCTAGACAAGCATCATATTCTTGCGTCTGCATGCGTTATGTTCTTCTGTTACCTCTTCTTCGTCTCTAGCGTACACAAACATACGAAACTCTCTCTGATCTCTCTCTCTCTCTCTCTCTCTCTCTCTCTCTGTCTCTCTCACTCACCGCCCTAGACATTTGCATTCAGGCACAGAATCGTGAGGCAGCGTTATGGCCATGACTGGTGCAAATTGCACGCGCTGGGGCCGCACTGGTGCAAGCGGCTGCGAAGTCTTCCTGCAAGTGCCAGTAGTGGATGGAAATGACAATAATGTGAAGATGTCAGTGTACTCCTTGCTAGCCCCGCAGCCGCCGCTGCATGCGATAATGCAGGTACGCAGCTTATGACCTATGACCTAAACTCATTAATTGCGTTAATGATATTGCTTGCTAGCGCCTCCAGCACCGGAGCTGCCGCAGTGTGCGTTAATGTAGGTGGGCAGCTTATGACCTGTGACCTTACCTAAGCATGTTTTCCTAACGGTGGTATGCAGATAACTAGAGCTAATCAAATTCTCCATGAGCAGGCCTAGCTAGTTAATTATACTCTATTCTGGTGCGTTTTCAGTTAACACATGATCAATAATGCTGTCTTATTAATTGTGCTACATGTGTCAGTCTTTGCCGGCAACATTAAATGACAGCAGTGCCATAAAAACGCTGCCGACGACTGTGGTCATCCGCAAGATTCCAACATCTGTGAGGTGTGTAGTACATTAACCCCTTCACACGCACTCAGCAGGCATTTGTTTATGATTGTTTTTCTCAATATATCCCTGTCGAGCTTTTAGAAAGAAATTTTCTACCTCTGATTAATGCAGGCAACAAGACCTGCTTAAGTTCTTAGATTCATTTTGTGCCGAGAACAATTTGATGCAAGAGGGAGGCCAGTATCTACTTGCTGGGAAATTCCATTCCATGCAGAAACGGCCTATGCGGAGACAGAGCAGCGATGTGGAAATCAATTATGTCCACATACCGTTGAGTCGAATGATTTTTTTGCTAAATTCTAAAATGATAAACATTTTCCTGTGACAGAAGTCCTAATTATCAGAAGTACAAAACTGCAGGAAAGGAGCCCATAAAGGGTTTGCTGTCATAAATTTTACTAAATTGAAAGGAGCAATGATCTTCAATGCCCTTCTTCACGAAAGACAGGTGGAAATGGGCCCGCAACGTCGTGCATTTGTTTGCAAAGTCACATTCACTGAAAAACAAATAGACGTAAGTACATGTCATGGAGAGAAGTAGGTATCAGATAGCTGGTAGGCTAACTCCCTAATTATCCCGTATATATGTAGGGTCTGGACGCAGAATTTCGCTCTACTCTTGCCACTTTGCAAAAGCCCATGCTTTTCAATCCACCATGCAACGGTGCCAAGTACAAGCTTATCGACTTTCTTCAGCGATGCCATCACCAAATCAGCCATGGAGATATTAATGTTGAGCATGCGCAAATTGTAGAGGAGGATGTCGTCCACCTTAATTTGCCTCCATACAGATCAGCTACGGCTCTGCCTGGAGAACTAGAAACCATTGAAGCAGCTCATGCTCATGTGCACAGAAAGTCCACAAAGAGAAAGAAAACAGAAAATTCGCCAATGGCGAGCTCCGCATCACCGGCTGAGTGGTCTACGACAACGAAGGTTACAACGACGCCAATGAATGGTGGCAAAGAAAGAAAGACGGAGAAATTGATGGCAAAGGGACAACAACAGGCGGCAATATATTGGCCACCGAACGTGATGTCAATGGCGATGAGGGGAAAGCTGGCAGCACAACTAACATCGACGACGGGAGTGTCTACTAAGAGAAAGTCTAAGAAGATAAAAGCAAAAATATTGGATGCAGGAGGTGGGATCATAGAGTCCGTGCCGCGACCAGCGTTGTCAAATGTGATTGTGTCCAATTGTCATTTGGATGATGAGGCTGGTGTTGCAATGAGGCAAAAGATAAGAAAGGTATACCATGGTATGCTCAGATTTTTCTTCAGTGGGATGAGCAAGTTATCCGTCTCTGGAATCATTTTATGTACACTATTCCTACTATGTTAATGACATCGTTCCAGCCATATTGTGTAAAGACCACCTCTCTCTCCCACTCTCTCTCTCTCTCTCTCTCTCTCTCTCTCACACACACACACACACACACACACACACACAATACCCGTTGTCCCATTGGTTCAGTCTCACCAATGTAAGCAAAGAAGATGTTGCAATGTAGACTCCCCACCTCCCCCGTGTGTGTGTGTGTGTGAGAAAGAGAGACCGCATAGGGATGACACCGAAATCAAAACCTCTCTCTCTCTCTCTCTCTCTCTCTCTCTCTCTCTCTCACACACACACACACACACACACACACACATACCAATATGTGCATGCTAACACATGTGTCCCACGCATGCACCCGAAGGTGTGTGCAAATGACACAGCAATACAGAATTGGCTGGGAGGCCCGTCACTAGAAGGCAACATACACACAAAATAGCAGGCATGGGAGATAACCGCACATGTAATTTGGAATTAATGTCGATTGCGCCAAGAGCGGGATATTCATATCCAGTTGGCATGCATTCGCTCATTTCTAAGGTTGGTCACACGAGACACAGTATTCCGTAATAGATAACTGTGCTACCAAGCCTTTTTTTTGAATAAAATGTCGGTTATGGATACATTTTCTAGTCATGCAAAGGTTGTCGTACGCTCCTCAATGCCACGTGGAGGTTTCAAGGCGGCGACCACCGGCTCAATTTCGAATTGTAGGCACGACACCTCTGCATAGTCCATTGCAAGCCTTGTGTGGCGCCATCTACAACACCTACAGTGTGGTCAAAACGGGCTACATCCAAGGCAAATGCGGATTTGCAGCTCTACATTAATAGCTCTCTAGGTAGCCCTTTGCATGATTGTGCCAATTTTGGCATATTTACAAAAGGCTATGCTCAATAGAACTGATCGAGCCGGTTCAGTAAGATACGAGCCGACCACTACCTAAAGTTGACACACACACACACTCTCCTACACAAGTGTGGTGTTTTTCCCTTTAAGGCTGGCTCTCGCCCCCCCTACATGCATAAGCATTGGCGATAGCCCTCACAAGTGGTATCAAAGCCCTCTTCGACTTCAAGCCTGGATTCCCCTCTCCCACCCCACATGCATATATCCCCTTGGGAGAATCTTCGTGAGATATGGATGTGTAGGAAATCGGCCACTGCAAGAAATCAAGCAGTTGAATGGAGCCTATCTGAGAGTAACAAAGAATTAGGAGAAGCGGGGATAGGATAACCGAGAGTTGCAACAAGAGAATTGAGCTAAAACCATATTAGGTAGTTTGGTAAGAATATCACATTATGGGAATTTCCAAATTAACTACATTCATGTAATTTGAGAATTATCTAGTTTAAAGTGGGAAAATACGAGAAAAAAGTGTTGATTTATGGTTGGTAAATATAGTGCAAATCGTAATGGATTGTGGTGTTGACAAACACCAACAGTCAAGAGGATCCACTACACATGAACTCTTATAGATATTCAAATTACATAAAACAAATGAAGATACAAATAAAGATCTTGTTTAGAAAACTGACTTGTATAGTCACAATAGAAGCTCCAAATAAATTTACTCCATGTTTGATACCACATCTACATTTTGATCCGAGTGTGGTTGCATGATGTACATGCATGAGGCCTTCTTTGTAATTTTGAGCATGCCTTTTTGTAATCTTAATTCTAGAAAATGGTCCATCTTTGCTGGGTCTCCAAGACCAAACAATTGCATCTCTAGTTTCCCACACTTGGGGATCTTTATAGTTGACGTGTAAGACAAGGGAAACTAGGGTTTGAGAGTCCACCGCCCAACCACCCTTTATATAGGCAAGCCCATGGCCCTTTTCCCTAGTTGGACTCCATGTTCCACACCGCCTAGCTCGGCCCTGGCGCCCTTGTCTAGTCCGGCCTTGCCGGTGCCCTGACATTACTCTTCCCTAGCACTGGCTGTCAATGTTTTTTCCACGATGCTTCATGTACCTATATTGCATATTCCCTAGTAGGGTGCAATAGCTTGGAAATGAGTATGCCTCCAATGCATGGAGCCGTGCTCCCAAAAATCATGCTTTACTCCGTCTCGAGATAGCACAGCGAGAAGAGAACAAAAATTAACAACTGAGGTAAGGCACAAATCGGTTTATTGGAGTGTCGAAATTGAATGAGAGAGAAAGAATCCGTGCTTTACAGATAATGGACATGCCATGCATGTCAAAAATTGTGGCAAGAATCGACAAAGAAGCAACCTGTGGTGCATCATCATTCACTGATACCTTGATTGGACAAGAATAATTCTTGAAGCAAGAATTATCTTGTGCAAATTTCTAGAATATCTCCTACAATTTTAATCATACATAAAACGAGGAAACCTTAAAAGCATGAAACCTCATACTTGTTGATTAGTCTGAATCCTTGTGCTCTAGTTGAAGTCTAGTCAAACCACAAGCACATCCCTTGGAGCATCTTGAGAACATGCTATTTGTCGAGTTTTTTCTTGAACGTTTTTTACTATGACCACACCTCACCCCCCCTAGCACATAGATCTAGTTTTGACCTAGAAGGGTGGAAAGCAACATATAGATGCACATGAGGCATCCACATTGATCCTGAGGTTCTATACATCATATGACATCATTCCATCAACATAAACACGATGCAAAACACCCGCGCCACTTTGATCGATCATAAACCATAACATCACATATATGCGAAAAAACAACTTTTTACCATTTTCGTGTGCATGCATTATATGCAATTGAAAGTGTTTGACCTCAAGCCAATGCATCGATATCAGCCCATAATATATACTAACACCTTATCAAATCACTTTTCCCCTATGAGACTCATGCAACAAACAATATCACGAAAAGAAAGCAACTTTTTTTTAAACTTACATGGGAAAGGAACCTTTGGTAGCAATTCAATAAGCCCAATCTTTTAAAAGTTTGGAAGGGTGCAAGAAGCCACATATGTTGACAAAGGGTTGTAAGTGGTGGCTTCAAAGAGTCTACGTACTTAGAAAATAATTCACTAGCAAGTACATCCCAACTTAGGCTCTTATTATTGGAAAAGTGAAGCAAGGCACCCTCACCCTCATCCTTGGTAATGTTGACCTCAAGAGTAGTAGTAGAGCCACATAACCTTTGAGCATAGAATTCCTTAAAAATGAGCTATTGAACCTCAAAAGGACCTTTGTCAACAGGGTTTTGAATATATCCATAGGCTGATCCAACATTTGAAACACCATGGGAAATGGTTTGAGAGAACATGTTGGCATTCCATAGTCATATATCCTCAAAGATAAGGTTAAAAACCAATCATCATGCATAAAATACATCCTATCCAATTGACTCAATGTAGTGGAACATTGGGCCGATTGGAATGTGTAACCTATTTGAGTAGGATGTAACCAAGATCATAGCTCTTCCTTAAGCACAGAGCATTGCAACATTGACGATGCCCTATGTTCAGTTGTGTCCAACAGATGAGACGAAGAAGCACTACAACACGTCGCACAAAAATCGGTGCAGATACCGATGAGATAAAGTTAGTTTTAAAGATTAAAAAGCTTTGAAATAGGCCTCGAAAAAGACGTCGGATTTGTGTCGTCGGTATAAGCATTGGTATACTTTGCGTCAAAAACAGCTTAGAAATAAGCGTCGGAATCAGCCTAGAGATAAGCGCTGGTAATTGTAAAGGATGTTCTGATGCATTTTCTGAAGTTTATATCCACACCTGTAGCATACTCTGTACCGACGACCAAACATGCAATTTTTTCTCGGCAGAGAGAATTGAGAACTGATGCTAGATGTACTGCAGCAAAAGGATGAGACCATATAGAAATGGGAAGGGCATTGATGCGCTCTTTTGTAGATGAAAACTCATAGAAAATGCCACATAAGAGTATAACTATGGAAGATGGTACCAGAGAAACCTTGCTTGCAATACCAAACATGTACAAGCAAATAGACATCTTACATGATGTCAATAAAACACTCAAGAGTATGAGTCTCAAGCCAATGTATAGCACTACATTCAATAGGGTTTGGAATACAAAGTTTGCTAATGTGACCTTGTAAAAAACAAGCGGGTTCTCAAAATGTGTCGTGTGTAGTCTCAACTAGAGTCAACAAAGCATGATGAGTTGATTTCACGTTTGAAGGATGAACATAAAATTCACACGATGCAACAACAAAGCTGTAGAAATGTGTACTACACCTGGCGTAAGTTCTCGTAAATGCAAAAGGATAACTACTTATGCATTATACATGATAAAATGGACCAAAAGAAGACAACAATACCTAGATTGTGAGTGAACTCAAAAGACCATGCGAATTAACAAGTATGATAACACATGGGCATGGGCATGGGATGTATGGTCATTTCTTGCTAAATGGTCCATGGTCGTCAGATCCGAATGCTACAAATGGTCCCTTGCATTATGCTTACAGAATTTGGAAAGAACAGAGAACCATGGGCTAGGTGATTTATGCGATGATGGTATGCCACGCAGCAATGTAACATTGTTCAATGCATTGAATTCAAGGACAACTCTAGACCACCAAAACAGAATGATAAAAGAGCGTGAGAGGAATGCATCAGTAGCACTAACACCACCGTTGTCTATTGAAGGATGTAATGGAGAGATTTCTAACTTGCAATCACCCTCCTCTCATTGTATTGTGGATACCATGTCCACTCCCGTGTTTCAAAAATTGCCTGAGAATCTTCTATTACAGCTAGATAATTGTGCAGGAGAGAATAAGAATCGATATTTATTTGCATACTTATCCTTGCTAGTAGCAAAAGGTGTTTTCAAAACCGTGCATTTGGGATTCTTAAGGGTGGGTCATACACTTGAGGACATAGATGCAATGTTTAGGAGGTTCTCAGAGAGAATATTACGAACAGAAATGGCCTACACTTTTCCACATTTGATGGAACATTTTCAAAAATGTGAAAGTTAAGCTTCAGCACCATTTTTGATGACGCAAGTTCCTTACTTCAAATCCTTTGTTAAAGGGTACATGTGTGATGGACAAGATGCTCTTGTTGGACACTCTTAGCCACTTCAATTTTGTTTCTTTATGCAAGGTGAAATCCTAGTAATGCAGTACAAAATTCACCCCAAATCACCTGATTGGATGCCGAGGGAGTCAAGAATTGAGTTGTGGAAAAAAGAAAGGGAAACCAAAATTGCCAGTGGGTTGTCCAGATGTTGTTCCTATAGCAGACTATGTGAGGGATAGTCCGCTTGTTATTCAAGGGATTAAGACATATCTTGAATTCTGGAAAAGATGGACTCTACTAAAGGGAAAGGAGCACGATTCTACAAAATACATGGACCTAATTATTATTTATTGGCAAAAAATGATTAGTGAGCTTGAACAACCAACCAATAAACAAATTGGTGAATATACATCATTTTGGCCAAAGACTACAGGGAGTCATCGAATGCAACAGATAGAGGAAGACATAGATGAGTTTGAAGGATATGAAGAATTGATTGATCACTATGTTGGTCCTCAAAGTGCAAGGCCACAGGAAGGTTTTAGGCCTCAAATTGATGTAAGGAAAGGGGTTTCTGTTCTTGTGATACCCGCAGATCCAGCATATCTAATATGGCTAGGAGTTGCAGAGTCAGATGTTGATGTAGACAGCTCATCTCTTAACTACAAGAAAGTTTTCATTCAATATTGGGCACCAAAACATCGGGAAAAAAATCCCACAATCCAACAACAATATGAGGATTGTTGGAAAAAGAACTTGTGCTGCAATCTTGCTGACCCACAACGTTGGGAGTGTGTTGATGCAGTTGTGTGGTCATGGATTCCAAGGGTGGAAGACTTGCAGAAGCAATTAAAATCCCATCCAATGTTCTGGAGAAAGCACAAGCTAGCTTAATAGGAGAAACTCAATAGCATTTCATTTTCATATATTGTTTTCCTTGCTATCCGTGTCTATGTATGTTTTATAAAGTATCAATTAACACCAACATGAAAATAAAATTTTGGATGGGACAAAAAAAGGTGTCTCTCAACACCACCGTTTTCTTGAGAATCTATCTTTTTGTCGAATGTAACACAAGTCCTCAAGACAAGTCTGAAAATAAATGAGATATTCCCAAATCAAATGGGAAATAGGAATCCATAGGCATTGAAGTCAGTCCCAAAGATGTGGAATTTTTCCATTTCATAAAAAAGAGTGTTAAATTACAATGTGTAAGCAGCGACTAGCTATTCAAATTGAAGTACTAGAGAGGAGTACCAATATGTCACAAATGCACTAATGCTCTTGATACTTCAAGCATGTTGTAGGCAATACTATTGTATTCATGAAGGTCTCTTCTGCATGTCATGTCACTAATAACCCTCTACAAAGCATTTTGCTTAAGGGGGAGAGTTGTAAGGCTGTAATCGGTAAGGTTTTACCAGGTGATTATGACGCATCATCACATCTCTATGAATCTTTTGGGAATTTCTACTTACTTATGGAGATAACAAATGAATGCAAAGTGAGTGGTTGTGGGTCTTTCCTCACCCATCTTAATCGTCTCTTACACCTGGACATGTGTATGTGTGTGTGTCTATGTGTGCACACGTGCACGCCCATACAATGTACGATAGCATCTTTTGAAATTTCTACAAACACTAATGATGGGGGTAGCTCCTTTAGCATTGTATCTCTATTCGTATAAGAATCTTATATGGACCCTATACAAAAGCAAGATTGGCAGCACTGTGATGTCATATGAAGCTTCAGGTGTGGAGTCGCTTGGGCTATTATCATGGGGTGAATTAGATCCAAAGTCAGTTCTAAGCATAATTTGCACGGCTTCCATTCCTTTGAGTTCTCTTGTTCTTTTGCTAGAAATCAATTGTCTTGTGGCCATGGACATCACATACCTTGCAATATGGCTTGTTCAGCCAAAAACCTGCATGGTTTCCTACCATGATTGTTGCTAGTAAATGATTGAAAACAATTTGACCGACAAAAGCCTTTGCTTTGTGAGCCAGTATGGATTGGTAAGTTTTTTTTGAGATGTGCGATCAAACATGGCCATAGTGAGGCTATTTGAGGATGTTACAATGGTGTGGATTGTGTTTTTCTGAAGGATTCCAAGAACAAATGTTGGGATGGTGAGATGCATAGCACACTTTGTGGTAATGAAGGGTTGCCATGATGATGGTAGTGCAGCCAATAAGAGAATCTCTTGGACACTCATGGAAACAACCACTCCTGAAAGAAGGGTCTCATATAGTAGAAGAAGCAAAGAACCTATTGATTGGAGAATGTCTTGATCATCTGTAAATTTAGTATCTACCTGCTTTTCTGTGCCCTCCATATAGAGGAGTAATTCCACCTTTGCACTTAGGTCAAGGGTTTTTTAATTAGCAATCTCCTTCTTGTTAACGGCATTTGTAGGGTTGTCTTGAGGTGGGCACTGCGATGTGCCATTAGCAACTTTGAGAGGGTCGTGATTCTCCAAGATGATCTCCATTGTCATCCTCCAATGCTGATATTTCTTGTCATTTCATTCGTCCACTTTATACGACCTCCTAGATTGTGCCATCTTTGCCTGATTGTACCGGACGAGTAAGCAAAACGTACAATACTATTGTAAGTTGGGTCCCATGCGTGGGAAAGAAAAGCATGAGTGGGTTCTCAATTCATGATTGTAATTCATCATACCATGTAGAAAAGTGCTTTGCGCATACAATATGCAAGATAGGAGAAAAGAGGAGACGATGCACACAGAGAACATGACAAGAAATGGGTGGTATTCACTAGGTCAGAGCTCTTTGTATTACATGGGTTGCCATTTTGGCTCACCCTTTTGTTATTTTTTTTTGTCTAAGTTACTACTATTTTAAAAAAAAATCGTAAACATCATCAATTAAAACAAGAACAAAATCATTAAGGGGAAAATTGTTTTGTTTTGTGATGTACTTATAAGCATTATTTAAAGAATTTAAAGTTTGTGGTTCTCTAGCCACATTTGTAGATATGGCAGCATTGAAATTTTGCATGATTCCAAAAATGAAAATTTGAAAGGCGTTATTCTTAACGAGGTTTGGAAAAAACCCTAAAACACAAGAAGGCTATATATCTAACTTATATAATGGAGAGAAACTTTCTGCAAACAATCCAACGACGAATGGAGGCCCCACCTCAATGCTGAATCACATAATTCATAAAGCAAATATTAAAAAATGGTAAAAGAGCAAATCGTTGTGGTCTTCGTTTGTTGAGGTGACCTATTATGGATGTGCATGCGGGTAGGAGTAGTCTGATGATCTCTCTCTCTCTCTCTCTCTCTCTCTCTCTCTCTCTCTCTCTCTCTCTCTCTCTCTCTCTCTCTCTCTCTCTCTCTCTCTCTCTCTCTCTCTCTCTCTCTCTCTCTCTCCGATGCGTACCCATGAGGCTTAATTTCACCCTCAAATGCATACACACCTATACTCCAACGAGCGATTGTCGATGTTAAAAGATCAGCGTGTTTGCAAGTGAGGTCTATGAACTCCAATCCAAGTAAGTCTCTCTCTCTCTCTCTCTCTCTCTCTCTCTCTCTCTCTCTCTCTCTCACACACACACACACACACACACACACACACACAGAGGACCCTATGTGTTGCCTCAATTTGCTGCCAATATGTTTTTCTTTGCATGCACCGCATGAATACAGTACGTTAACAGGCGTGAATACACTATGCTAGGAAGTTCATATCACTATATGTAGCACCAATATAGATGACAATACACTAAGAGGTTTCCATCAGCCCCGTTATTCCCTCTCTCTCTCTCTCTCTCTCTCTCTCTCTCTCTCTCTCTCTCTCTCTCTCTCTCTCTCTCTCTCTCTCTCTCTCTCTTTCCCCACCTTCACCTTCACTCCGTCCTCTCTCTCACTACTATCTCCCCTAGTTACAAAAAGTCATTGATAGCTTGCAGTCAAGAGAATTGATTCGTCTCTTTCTCTCTCTCTCTCTCTCTCTCTCTCTCTCTCTCTCTCTCTCTCTCTCTCTCTCTCTCTCTCTCTCTCTCTCTCTCTCTCTCTCTCTCTCATCACTACAATGGAGCATCGAGAGTCACTCATCAGCATACACATACTACATCACATGTAACTTTGGTCCCATAGTCATATTTGACCTGCGAGGACGATAATCTATCTATCTATCTATCTATCTATATCTCTCTTCTCTCTCTCTCTCTCTCTCTCTCTCTCTCTCTCTCTCTTCTCTCTCTCTCTCTCTCTCTCTCTCTTCTCTCTCTGTCTCTCTCTCTCTCTCATACACACATACATGTGCGTGCGTGCAAACACACACAAGCTT
This sequence comes from Adiantum capillus-veneris, assembly GCF_014529385.1. Classification (NCBI taxonomy): domain Eukaryota; kingdom Viridiplantae; phylum Streptophyta; class Polypodiopsida; order Polypodiales; family Pteridaceae; genus Adiantum; species Adiantum capillus-veneris. The sequence goes on along the minus strand of NC_140951.1, from coordinate 63,840,449 downwards.
GCATAAAGATAGTGGATTCTCTTCTTCTTAGAACGAGTATGTTTACCATGCGATCGTATGTGCAACAAGATGTGGTTGCCTTCATTTTCATTTACCGCATCCTCACAAATTGGATGTTACGTGATTTTATCTTGCTGCATATATTCACACATTCTACCATGTTTGCAGCTAGATCGTATCATTGCTATCTTGGACTTTCTTTGCTTCCAAACAGGGAAAGCCTATGGGAGGATTGAAGAACCCCTCAATTAATCTCTCTCTCTCTCTCTCTCTCTCTCTCTCTCTCTCTCTCTCTCTCTCTCTCTCTCTCTCTCTCTCTCTCTCTCTCTCTCTTTCCCACCTTCACCTCGACTCCGTCCTCTCTCTCAGTACTATCTCCCCTAGTGACAGAAAGTCACTGATAGCTTGCAATCAAGAGAATTGATTCGTGTCTTTGTTTCTCTCTCTCTCTCTCTCTCTCTCTCTCTCTCTCTCTCTCTCTCTCTCTCTGTGTGTGTGTGTGTGCTTACTGTTGTAGGAAAAAACCAAGTCATGTTTCTTGATACCCTTACTTTTGAGCTTTTCATTTATCTTTGCCAAAGCCTTGTCTTGCATCTACCCATAATGCTTCAATGCACTCATCCTATCGAGCTGAACCTCTTGTAAATATAAGAGCCTCTCTTTGAATGCATCACTAGGTGGCCCAAGCAACTTTTCTAGCATCTTGACTGCAGGCAACTCTACTTCCACAGGCAATAGTGCTTTCTTTCCATATACCAAATGAAATGGAGTAAACCCTGTACCTGTCTTCACCGAAGTACGGTAAGCCCATAATGCACTAGGCAATTCCAAATCCCAATTCTTTCCTTGGTGCTCTGTCACTTTTGAAAGAATTTGTTCCAACTCACCATTGGATCTTTCATTTAGGCCATGACATTGGGGATAATAAGGAGTGGTATGCTGGTGCCTAATCTTCATCTTCGTGCCTAAAAAATCTAGCAATTTAGCTCTAAATCCTGGCCCCTTATCTGAAAGTAGCTCTAATGGCACCCCAAACTTGCAACATATTTCACCATACACAAATTTTGCCACATCCTTTGCAGTGATCTGTTTTACTGCAATAGCCTCTTCCCATCTAGAGAGATAGTCCACTACAATCAAAATATAGATTTTGCCCCTGCTTGTGATAGGTAACGGGCCTATTGCATCAATCCCCCACTTTTCAAACACATCAAATGCCATAATGGTTTTTCGTAGCTCTGGCTTCAACACTCTCTTCCCAAATTCTTTTCACCTATTGCAAGACCTACACCAATGGTGAACATCCTTGTGTAAACTAGGCCATACATACCCCTCTTGCAAGATCTTATGCAAGGTGATCTTTAGAGCAAAATTTCTGCCACGTGCGCCTTCATGATTCTCTTCCAACACTCTATAAATCTCCTTCCGCCAAGGTACACATCTCAACTCGAGATCAGCCCCTTTCATGTATAAGACATCACCAATCAATTTGTACCTAGATGCTCTACGCACAAAACCATACTTCTTAGACTTTAGAATGTCCTTCGGAATGATTGGTGTTAGCAAAAACTCCTCTTCTTGAGCCAAACTGTCCCGGCCATGATAAAGAGGTAAATTGGTCCTCAACACAAATAGCTCCCCAATCACGCTTTGAGATGCTTCACGTGCCTCTATATTTAGAGCACGTTCAATGTGTCTGATGCTCCATCTTTCAAACTTTTTTAACAGACCTTTAATTTTGAAACACATTTCCTTCAATGAGGTGTTCTTGCTCTTCCACACACGTCCCAATACTTGCTTCACAACTAACAAGGCATCGCCTTTTATGCTCAACCTTCTAGTCCCATGCTTCAAAGAAATGTGTAATCCAGCTTCCAAAGTTGCATATTCAGCCTCATTATTATTATGAGCATCCAATTTGAACCCTCTCTTGCATACTAGCTTCCCCTCTAGATCATAAAGTGCTATACTCCCTGAAGCCACATCATGGCTCTTCCTGCATGAGCCAACAAAGAACAAAAACATGTGCATTGTTGATCTGTGCAACTTCTTCAACTATTCTTCTCACCACCTCTTCCTTAACAAGAAGGGAATTCTCCTTGTGAGTCTATTACAGCCTGAGAATCTTCTATTACAACTAGATAATTGTGCAGGAGAGAATGAGAATCGATATTTATTTGCATACTTATCCTTGCTAGTAGCAAAAGGTGTTTTCAAAACCGTGCATTTGGGATTCTTAATGGTGGGTCATACACTTGAGGACATAGATGCAATGTTTAGGAGGCTCTCAGAGAAAATATTACGAACAGGAATGGCCTACACTTTTCCACATTTGATGGAACATTTTCAAAAATGTGAAAGTTAAGCTTCAGCACCATTTTTGATGACGCAAGTTCCTTACTTCAAATCCTTTGTTAAAGGGTACATGTGTGATGGACAAGATGCTCTTGTTGGACACTCTTAGCCACTTCAATTTTGTTTCTTTATGCAAGGTGGAATCCCAGTAATGCAGTATGAAATTCACCCCAAATCACCTGATTGGATGCCGAGGGAGTCAAGAATTGAGTTGTGGAAAAAAGAAAGGGAAACCAAAATTGCCAGTAGGTTGTCCAGATGTGGTTCCTATAGCACACTATGTGAGGGATAGTCCGCTTGTTATTCAAGGGACTAAGACATATCTTGAATTCTGGAAAAGATGGACTCTACTAAAGGGAAAGGAGCACGATTCTACAAAATACATGGACCTAATTATTATTTATTGGAAAAAAGTAATTAGTGAGTTTGAACAACCAACCAATAAACAAATTGGTGAATATACATCATTTTGGCCAAAGACTACAGGGAGTCATCGAATGCAACAGATAGAGGAAGACATAGATGAGTTTGAAGGATATGAAGAACTGATTGATCACTATGTTGGTCCTCAAAGTGCAAGGCCATAGGAAGGTTTTAGGCCTCAAATTGATGTAAGGAAAGGGGATTTTGTAAGGATACTCCTACCCGCAGATCCAACATATCTAATATGGCTAGGAGTTGCAGAGTCAGATGTTGATGTAGACAGCTCATCTCTTAACTACAAGAAAGTTTTCATTCAATATTGGGCACCAAAACATCGGGAAAAAAATCCCACAATCCAACAACAATATGAGGATTGTTGGAAAAAGAACTTGTGCTGCAATCTTGCTGACCCACAACGTTGGGAGTGTGTTGATGCAGTTGTGTGGTCATGGATTCCAAGGGGTGGAAGACTTGAAGAAGCAATTAAAATCCCATCCAATGTTCTGGAGAAAGCACAAGCTAGCTAAATAGGAGAAACTCAATAGCATTTCATTTTTGTATATTGTTTTCCTTGCTATCCGTGTCTATGTATGTTTTATAAAGTATCAATTAACACCAACATGAAAATAAAATTTTGGATGGGACAAAAAAAGGTGTCTCTCAACACCACCGTTTTCTTGAGAATCTATCTTTTTGTCGAATGTAACACAAGTCCTCAAAACAAGTCTGAAAATAAATGAGATATTCCCAAATCAAATGGGAAATAGGAATCCATAGGCATTGAAGTCAGTCCCAAAGATGTGGAATTTTTCCATTTCATAAAAAAGAGTGTTAAATTACAATGTGTAAACATCGACTAGCTATTCAAATTGAAGTACTAGAGAGGAGTACCAATACGTCACAAATGCACTAATGCTCTTGATACTTCAAGCATGTTGTAGGCAATACTATTGTATTCATGAAGGTCTCTTCTGCATGTCATGTCACTAATAACCCTCTACAAAGCATTTTGCTTAAGGGGGAGAGTTGTAAGGCTGTAATCGGTAAGGTTTTACCAGGTGATTATGACGCATCATCACATCTCTATGAATCTTTTGGGAATTTCTACTTACTTATGGAGATAACAAATGAATGCAAAGTGAGTCGTTGTGGGTCTTTCCTCACTCATCTTAATCGTCTCTTACACCTGGACATGTGTATGTGTGTGTGTCTATGTGTGCACACGTGCACGCCCATACAATGTACGATATCATCTTTTGAAATTTCTACAAACACTAATGATGGGGGTAGCTCCTTTAGCATTGTATCTCTATTCGTATAAGAATCTTATATGGACCCTATACAAAAGCAAGATTGGCAGCACTGTGATGTCATATGAAGCTTCAGGTGTGGAGTCGCTTGGGCTATTATCATGGGGTGAATTAGATCCAAAGTCAATTCTAAGCATAATTTGCACGGCTTCCATTCCTTTGAATTCTCTTGTTCTTTTGCTAGAAATCAATTGTCTTGTGGCCATGGACATCACATACCTTGCAATATGGCTTGTTCAGCCAAAAACCTGCATGGTTTCCTACCATGATTGTTGCTAGTAAATGATTGAAAACAATTTGACCGACAAAAGCCTTTGCTTTGTGAACCAGTATGGATTGGTAAGTTTGTTTTTGAGATGTGCGATCAAACATGGCCATAGTGAGGCTATTTGAGGATGTTACAATGGTGTGGATTGTGTTTTTCTGAAGGATTGCAAGAACAAGTGTTGGGATGGTGAGATGCATAGCACACTTTGTGGTAATGAAGGGTTGCCATGATGATGGTAGTGCAGCCAATAAGAGAATCTCTTAGACAGTCATGGAGACAACCACTCCTGAAAGAAGGGTCTCATATAGTAGAAGAAGCAAAGAACCTATTGATTGGAGAATGTCTTGATCATCTGTCAATTTAGTATCTACCTGCTTTTTTGTGCCCTCCATATAGAGGAGTAATTCCACCTTTGCACTTAGGTCAAGGGTTTTTTAATTAGCAATCTCCTTCTTGTTAACGGCATTTGTAGGGTTGGCTTGAGGTGGGCACTGCGATGTGCCATTAGCAACTTTGAGAGGGTCGTGATTCTCCAAGATGATCTCCATTGTCATCCTCCAGTGCTGATATTTCTTGTCATTTCATTCGTCCACTTTATACGACCTCCTAGATTGTGCCATCTTTGCCTAATTGTACCGGACGAGTAAGCAAAACGTACAATACTATTGTAAGTTGGGTCCCATACGTGG